>NC_139650.1:2599552-2979552 GCF_964638095.1 Poromitra crassiceps
GGATGTATCTTACGTCTCCGTGGTGCAACTCAACAAAGACACAACTTTAGTGTCAAACTAACTAGTTTGAACGTAGCAGTTAGTGTGGACTTTACACCCTAACTTAAGATAGAACTTACGTTCAGCTGGTGCAACAGGCTGCAGGAGTCTAGCCTGCCTGTCATTTGTGATCTGTATGCTCTGATGAAGGTCTTGCCGACCGAAAGCTCACCATAATAAATGTGAAATCTGTACAGATTCAAGTGTGCGGAAATTCCTTTTATATTTGTTGATTGACAGCTGAAATGTAAAAAGAATTAGCCTGGCTTTCCAGGCTAAAAAATGGAACAGGTCGAACTTTTTACAGTGGGATTTTGGGCCAACCTGGGTTTTCTCTCTCTCTTTCTGAACCCCCCCCCCCCACACACACACACACACACACACACACACACACACACACACTAATAGAGTACACAGATAGCAATGGCACGTTGGCACAGCGGTGGCTCAACAGTGGCTTTTAGGTGGCAGAACGTTGGGAGCCAACCACGGGCGCACGTCATTATGGCAGGTGGCATCACGTTCCCACAACGTTGGAAACAGGTTGGCTTACACTTACAGTGTACTGTAAACAGTCCAGCCACTGCACGCAATTTAATTATTTGTATGTTAATATTACTTACTGAAACTTCTTTAAACCGTAGGCTATATGGCAGTGTTATGTCCAAATTTAACTATTTATGTGAAATTGAAAAAAACATCAGCAAGGATTCGAGCTTCGTACCTCCGACATGGAAGTACAGGAGCCTTACCCACTGAGCTATTTGTTCATTGCAGCTTAACTTAGCATGGTGAATATAGACGGTTTTCACCAGCTGCAACCCCACAGCACTTCCTTTTTCTCAGCTTCTTCTTCTGTGTTTTATGGCGGTTGGCATCGTTAAATGTTGCATTACCGCCATCTGAATTGTATCAGCTTCACAGTGCTGACTATTGACAGTGTCCACTTTCTCAGCTATTCGGGGAAAACACTGACATAGCCTACTTCTATTTCTATTTTTGCTATGTAAACGTTTAAATGTAAAGATAGGCCTATGCGTGCAATAACGTACTGATAGTCAGCTTACTCTGTAACATGTAGCTTTTATTAGCCTCTCAGGCTAGCTCCGGGACGCAATCTTTTTTTTCCCATGATGGCGAAGGCATGACCCGCCCCTCTCTGCCTCTAATTTGCTGACTGCACTCGGCTGCTCTCGGCTGCTTCCCAGGCGAGCCAGAAGTCATCTCAAACGAGCCTATACTTTCATTCAATGTCACGATGCTGCGGGGGGAAGTAGGCTACTTCATAGCTTAACTACGAAAATAGTGTCCGCTGTTTATCTCCCTTTCTGCTGCAGCATGTTGAAGAAATAAATGTTCAGTTTGAACAACACCCATTCTGGTCATTATAGAGCAAGATGATCGCTTCCACTACCAGGGCCGCCCAGAGGGATGGCAGTGCCCCTGGAGGGATCCAGCCCCTCTCCTCTCCCTCTCCCCTCCTCTCCCCCTGGTTCCCCCCCTCCTCTCCCCCCTCTGGTCCCCCCTCTCTCCTCTCCCCCTCTCCTCTCCCCCTGGTTCCCCCCTCCTCTCCCCCTCTCTCCCCTCTGGTCCCCCCTCTCTCCTCTCCCCTCCTCTCCCCCTGGTTCCCCCTCTCTCCTCTCCCCCTCTCTCCCCTCTGGTTCCCCCTCTCTCCTCTCCTCCTCTGCTCTCCTCTCCTCTGGTTCCCCCTCTCTCCTCTCCCCTCCTCTGGTTCCCCCTCTCTCCTCTCCCCCCCTGGTTCCCCCCCTCCTCTCCCCCTCTCTCCTCTCCCCCTGGTTCCCCCCCTCCTCTCCCCCTCTCTCCCCTCTGGTCCCCCCTCTCTCCTCTCCCCTCCTCTCCCCCTGGTTCCCCCTCTCCTCTCCCCCCTCTGGTTCCCCCTCTCTCCTCTCCTCCTCTGCTCTCCTCTCCTCTGGTTCCCCCTCTCTCCTCTCCCCTCCTCTGGTTCCCCCTCTCTCCTCTCCCCCCCTGGTTCCCCCCCTCCTCTCCCCCTCTCTCCCCTCTGGTCCCCCCTCTCTCCCCTCTGGTCCCCCCTCTCTCCTCTCCCCCTGGTTCCCCCCCTCCTCTCCCCCTCTCTCCCCTCTGGTCCCCCCTCTCTCCTCTCCTCTCCCCCTGGTTCCCCCCCTCCTCTCCCCCTCTCTCCCCTCTGGTCCCCCCTCTCTCCTCTCCCCCCCTCTCCCCCTGGTTCCCCCTCTCCTCTCCCCCCTCTGGTCCCCCCTCTCTCCTCTCCCCCTCTCCTCTCCCCCTGGTTCCCCCCACCCAAACAACGCAGGACAACGTGATTGGCTGGCTCAGATTTGAACAGATCTGAGCCAGCCAATCGCGTTATCCTGTGATGACGTAATGTCCTATGACCCATGACCGGATGGACCATATATGGACTTCCTCCCCCCCCTGGCTGCGCTATCATAGCTGCTGACTGTTACTGCACTATCAGTCAGATCCGTGACATGGACGTTACTCTGCAGAAACTACAGTAACAAAATCACGAATTGCTCTGTTTTTGGAGCTCTGCATGTCTGTGTTTGTCTAGTTAATGTGTTAACGTTAGCTAACGGCTAACATTCGCTAGTTAGCCAACCAACCAGCAGCTAACATTAGCTAGCTAGCTAGCTTACCGGAAGCGATATTTTTTTTGGATGACGGCGAAGGCATAACCCACCCCTGGCCCTCTCTGCCTCTGATTAGTCTAGTGGCAGCGTTATAAACCATAGATATGACTATATTAAAAACATAAACACACTGGCGTCTTTCATGCAGGCTAGCAAGCGTAACTGCTGTATGTCTGAGTCTGACCCACTGAGTTTGACGGTCTGACCACAGACTGTAGAAAGAGATGTAATGCAGGATAGCCAAGCGAATGTGTTTGGATGGAAGTTTGACGCTAGGCCAATCAGAGGCAGAAAGGGGCGGGTTATGCCTTCGCATAGCCTTCGCCATCATCCGAAAAAAGAATATCGCCTCCGGGACAACAACGCTTCCTACCCAGCGTGTGCACGTCTTTCCGACAGGGGTGGTTGTTATGGCAACTATCAACAACAACAACAACAACAACTACTACTAACTACTACAAGACATAAAGACCGAAATAGGCTACAGTACCTTGTTAATGTGTCTGTCGGAGACACGGCCTAACGTTAACATTTAATAAGAGCCGAATATCATAATGAAATAGTTAGTTTTATTTTTTCATTGGTAATTGTAAATAGTCGTTTTCTCAAGGTTTTAGCACAATTGACACAACTGCTCATAACCAATTGGCATGTTGTAGATACATTTGGTCTGAATTCCTTATCTTATGATGAAAGACAAAGACAAAATCCATAGCATAAGCAATTGGATATTTGCAAGTCAAGATAGCTTATATATATATATTGTAACGAAGTGGGTATTCGTCCAAGGAACTGGAGACTTGAAGTTGGTACAGGCTTTTTATTCTTGTCTTCACAATACACGCTCCTAGCAGCTAGCTTCGCTGCTAGCTCTAAACCACCCGGTCAGCTCGCCCACCCTGGCCTGACTGGCCTCCGCCCCGGCCGCTGGTCACATATATCCCCTTCCCCCTAGGAACACACCCACACACATCAGTTCCTAGCTGCGATCCAGACACTTAGGTTGCACATCACATTACAGGTAATACTTGGATTACCCAAACACGTTACATACTCCTCACCCAACATTAGCTCGACGCCCACGTCGACACCCACAACCCACACATATCCCCCTGTACCAAAACACACCAACACAACATTTTTCCCATCACCACATCAAATTATAATTCCCCAACAACCAGTCTTTTCTTTTCAGCACCCCCGTCATAATGTCCAGTTTTTCATTAGGTACTCCGTAATGTCTAGTTTTCCATTAGGTACCCCCATAATGTCTAGTTTCCCATTAGGCACTCCATAATGTCTAGTTTTTCATTATTTCCTTCTTTTTCACACATTTCAATTCAAACCCAAGCCCCCCACATTTTCCTTAGCTTTTCTTTTAAACCCCATTTCCATCCCCCCTTTTCCCAGCTTCACCAATTCCCCTGAAGCACTCTTTTCGGTCCCCCCTTTTTGTTTGTTCCAGTAGCAAATGCACGAACGAGCACCGGATCGACATCCTCGTCCTCCGGCCGAATCAGAGGCGTTACCGCTTTACTGTCTGGCACCAATGTAACGAAGTGGGTATTCGTCCAAGGAACTGGAGACTTGAAGTTGGTACAGGCTTTTTATTCTTGTCTTCACAATACACGCTCCTAGCAGCTAGCTTCGCTGCTAGCTCTAAACCACCCGGTCAGCTCGCCCACCCTGGCCTGACTGGCCTCCGCCCCGGCCGCTGGTCACATATATCCCCTTCCCCCTAGGAACACACCCACACACATCAGTTCCTAGCTGCGATCCAGACACTTAGGTTGCACATCACATTACAGGTAATACTTGGATTACCCAAACACGTTACAATATATATATATATATATATATATATATATATATATATATATATATATATATATATATATCCTGGGGGCTCCCTTTGTGTGTGTGTTTGCTCATAGCTGTTCTATATTCTTCATCCAAACACAGACATCAATATGTATTTATTATAATTATTCTAATGTAAAGTCTCAAGTCTACAACAATGGTTCAGATAACTAAAGAAATATAAGCACAGTGAATAAACCATTGTGTTCTCTCAGCCTGGCATACCCCTCAAGAAAGCTACAGCCAAAACATTTCACACTCGGCTGTAACAGCCACCCACACAGTTGACAGTTCCAGGGTTCACACACACATGCAAAGGTTGTGGCTGATATGCCACCGAGACAAGATGTACTGTATTTAATTCATCTTAATGACATCATATGAGCACTTTTCTCAAATGAGTGTAGATAGATCCACATCATAACCAACTGTATTATGGACAACAAAGTGCTACATCTAGGAGTTACACAGAGACTAGAATGAACTGACGATGAGGAGAGTGCACCGATAATGTTAATAACGTGTTACTAGATAACTGCAGAGCTTACAGATGTTAATAATGTGTTACTAGACAACTGCAGAGCTTACAGATGTTAATAATGTGTTACTAGACAACTGCAGAGCGGTTGTTATCAGCACTTGTCAAATTCTCTTTGATTCCTGAGTTCTATTCATCATAAAGTTATGTATTCGAATTTCACAAGATTCCGCAACAAACCTGCAACTCTAATAACAGCAAAAAAGAAAATAAAAACGTTTTCAAGTCACCAGGACACTTAAGACATGCTGAACTAATTGTGCCATGTTTCCTTTGAATACAGACATGAACACATAATGTAAAAGTTCTGCATTACGAATATGTGTTTATGAACGCCTTTTCAACATCACTAAACAACACCGTCATATGATATATGGCATCACTAAACAACACCATAATATATTATATGACATCACTAAACAACACCATCATATAATATTATGACATCACTAAAAACAACACCATCATAAATATATGACAAACAAATAGTAAAATATCACTAGGCTTCCTGATGAATTTGCATGGCAATGGTAAATATAGCAACTTGGCCTCCATCCATCCTTCTCTGTGTTGCCACAAGGGGGAGTCAGGGAGCACTCTGTGGAGGGAAAGAGTGATAGATTGATGATCAATTGTGATCAATTGAAAACAAGCAGCTGTACTGAGGATATCACAAAACAGATGGGTCAAGGGTCAAATCGCATGACTTTCTTTGGCTTATAGTAAATGGAAATGACTGACTTGTTATTTTGACTCTGTCACTCTTGGCTATTCTCCTCAAAGTCTCTTGAGTCGAAGGACAGCAGCACAAAACAAAGAGCAGTGAGAGTTTGCCAAGTGAGACAAATGTGAATGAAGTCATCACATTGAGTTTTGGGAGCAGTGATTCCAGTTTGGCTGCATGGGGAGACTCTGTGTGTGTGTGTGTGTGTGTGTGTGTGTGTGTGTGTGTGTGTGTGTGTGTGTGTGTGTGTGTGTGTGTGTGTGTGCGTGTGCGTGTGTCTGTGTGTGTGTGTGTGTGTGTGTGTGTGTGTGTGTGTGTGTGTGTGTGTGTGTGTGTTTGGTGAGAGGCCAGGATTGTCACCTCAGGACGGGGTCGACGAGCTCTGTCAGTCACTTGCCTTATCGCCTCGAGGTCTGGGCTCAAGTGCTAATAAAAAATAATAGGGTCCGGGCTCAAGTGCTGCCTCTCCTCATCCTGGGTTAAGAGACAGATGGTGGGTATCAATTGTGGCTATGTTATATTTGTCTTAATAATATACAATTCAAACATTTTGTACATACAGTATTAGCTGTGTATTGTGAGTATGTGTATTTAAAAGTGTACACGTTCACTTTTAAGTCTGACTTCTATATGCAACACAAGGAATATGAGTGTACAGGATATTTCAAATACGATAGCGCACAAAATAACCAAAATGACAACATTCTGTATTCTGTTTTCGACTTATCAACCAATCAGCATTAAAGCCTTAATTGGATTAGGGGTGCAAGAGCAGAGCTGGAACAAAAGCTTGCAGGACAGAGGGCACTTGAGGACTGGACTGGGAAACACAACACGACACTAGAGTCAAATATTTGCCCAGGTAGATTCCCTGACTATACCACGAGGGTCGCAGGCTTGTGCCCTGTGCTACCTCCGGCTTGGTCGGGCGTCCATCCAGGCACAATTGGCTGTGTCTGCGGGTGGGAAGCCGGAATAAGGGCATGTGTTCTGGTCGCTGCACTAGTGCCTCCTCTGGTCAGTCTGGTTATGTTTGCAGAGGGGGTGAAGCACAACGACAGCTTGGCAGGGGGAATTGGCAAAGTCCAATGAAGGGGGGGTGGGGGGGGGATTGCCAATGCCAAGACAATCCCTACGTCACTCATGCAGGTGGTGTTAATCTTGGTTTAGTTTGAGTGTGAGTAGGGTGCCACACACACCTGTGTGCTCTGGATGGAGTGTGTCTCTGTTGGGAGCTCTCCTTTCTTGGGCCCGTCCAGATGGGTGGACAGGAGCTGAGGAGGAAGGGTTGGTGTGGAGGATGCTGACTCACCATCCTCCTCATCCTCAGACGAAGAGCCGTGAGCTGTGACAATCAGCAGAGGCTCTTTACCTTGGTGCTCGTTAACGTGCGGTGACATAGCAGTGCTGTGCACAGACGTCACTACTCACAGATATAGCAGTGCTGTGCACAGACGTCACTACTCACAGACATAGCAGTGCTGTGCACAGAGACGACACTACTCACAGACATAGCAGTGCTGTGCACAGACATCATTACTCACAGACATAGCAGTGCTGTGCACAGAGACATCACTACTCACAGACATAGCAGTGCTGTTCACAGACGTCACTACTCACAGACATAGCAGTGCTGTTCACAGACGTCACTACTCACAGACATAGCAGTGCTGTTCACAGACGTCACTACTCACAGATATAGCAGTGCTGTTCACAGACGTCACTACTCACAGATATAGCAGTGCTGTTCACAGACGTCACTACTCACAGATATAGCAGTGCTGTGCACAGAGACGTCACTACTCACAGACATAGCAGTGCTGTGCACAGAGACGTCACTACTCACAGACATAGCAGTGCTGTTCACAGACGTCACTACTCACAGACATAGCAGTGCTGTTCACAGACGTCACTACTCACAGACATAGCAGTGCTGCGCACAGAGACGTCACTACTCACAGACCATAGCAGTGCTGTGCATAGAGACATCACTACTCACAGACCATAGCAGTGCTGTGCATAGAGACATCACTACACTACTCACAGACATAGCAGTGCTGTGTATAGAGACATCACTACTCACAGACATAGCAGTGCTGTGCATAGAGACATCACTACACTACTCACAGACATAGCAGTGCTGTGCACAGAGACATCACTACACTACTCACAGACATAGCAGTGCTGTGTATAGAGACGTCACTACTCACAGACATAGCAGTGCTGTGCACAGAGACATCACTACACTACTCACAGACATAGCAGTGCTGTGCACAGAGACATCACTACACTACTCACAGACATAGCAGTGCTGTGTATAGAGACGTCACTACTCACAGACATAGCAGTGCTGTGCATAGAGACATCACTACACTACTCACAGACATAGCAGTGCTGTGTATAGAGACGTCACTACTCACAGACATAGCAGTGCTGTGCACAGAGACATCACTACACTACTCACAGACATAGCAGTGCTGTGCACAGAGACATCACTACTCACAGACATAGCAGTGCTGCGCACAGAGATGTCATTACTCACAGAGAGGATTGGAAGCGTCTCCATTTGACTTTGTGTCTGGCACGATCTCCAGCCTCTGCTCCAGCTGATGGATGTAGCTCACCAGGTCCTGTATTCATACATGTAAAGAGAAAAGAGGAAATCATTCTTGATGGAGGGTAACCCTGGAGGTGCCAAAGTCACGCCCTCTTCCGGGTTCGGCATAAGACCTAAGACATTTCATTCCCCATTCATTTTTCCATATACGTCTCATAAAATCCTTACAAAGAGTTTTACTTGGTCAAACCAAGCGATTCAGCTATAATCAGGATCAGGAGAGACCACACGACATTTCATTTCCAAAACTAAGAAAATAATAATAATTATTATTATTCATATTTTTCAAAACATCTATGGAAAAAATGAATGGGGAATGACATCCCAATAGGTCCCATGCCAAACCCGGAAGAGGGCGTGACTTAGGCACTCTATAGCCCTAACTGAGGCATCTTATGAATATACAGTATAGGTGTTATATTAAGCCTATACAGGAATATGACCTGCAGAGATACTCTAATGTGGAGGAACCCTTGCCTGTCTCTCCAGTTGCTGCTGCTCTCTCTCCTTCTGGGCCTTTCTCACGCTGGCTCTCAGCTCCTGCACCTCCTGCTTGGTGCCACTCAGCAGCACCTACAGGGGGCAGCAACTTGTTTATACACTTCACTAAGCACAGATCAATTACATAGTTAGAAGGTTTTTGTGGATTTCGGTTTCCAGGGTCTTTAACCCAGCCTCTGACCAGCAGAACACACACATCTGACCTGGTACCACAGCGAGAATGAATGTAAAATCTAGATGTGTTTCAGTTTTGGGAGTTGAACTATGGAATAGCCTTAGCGATGATTTGAAATTGTGTAGCTCTCTTTCCTGCAATTGAGCACATGACAGCGAGAGGACATGTTTTTGCGTGGAAGCTTTTCTATTTGTGTCTGTGTGTGTGAATCCATCCTGGGCTTTCTCCAGTGTCTGAAAGGTGACCTGCCCGAGCAACCGAGGACACAGCTGATTGCCACACAAGCGGTTATACTTAGAGCTGTGTGTTTACAGACTAGTAGTAATAATACAGTGATGCTCTTGATTGACTCACTCTATTGCAATCTCTCTCGTCCCCAAGCTCCACATCCAGCTTCTCGCGCTCCACCCTCTCCTCCTGCAGCCACTCCTCTTTCCTCTGCACCTCACAGCTCAACTCCTGCAACTTCTTATGATCAACCTGCAGCGCGAGAAGGTACAACACATCACATGACTTAACATGGTGCAGGTGCTGCCTTTCAGGCTGCTATGTGCATCCAATCATTTGTTTTTCTTAATCACGTTTTTTCTGTTTTTTTCTCCCCAAGATTCAAGAACTTTATTTGTCCCCAATGGTTGTGCAATAGAGGAGAACACATAAAACACAAACACATAAAAACATACACACGGTAAAAGTAAACACAATATTAAATACAACATACACAGTGAAGTGTTAAGTGCATTAAAATGTAAATGGCGACACCACCGGCACCAATTGTACTTGGCCAATTTCCCCCCTGCTGCCCCGGTCATTGCTCCACCCACCTCTGCCGATTTGGGGAGAGCCGTAGACTAGCACATGCTTCCTCCGATACATGTGCAGTCGCCGGCCGCTTCTTTTCACCTGACAGCGAGGGGTTTCACTGGCAGGACGTAGCGAGTGGGAGGATCACACTATTCCCCTCAGTTCACCTCCCCCTGGACAGGCGCCCCCGACCGACCACAGGAGGCGCTAGTGCAGTGACCAGGACTCATACCCCAGCGGCTTACCGCCCCGCAGACACGGCCAATTGTGTCCGCCGGGAATTGAACCTGGGTAATAGGGCGAATGCTTTTACTTTGAAACTAGAAGCTGTATCAGTAAAAGGTTCTCCTCACTTCTGCTGCTTGTTTGTAAGCCTCTCTTTCCCAGGCCCAGTGGGCGCGCTCCTCCCTGAGCGCCAGGTTGTCCTCGGACAGCTGCAGGGTGGTGCGTGCCAGCTGCAGCCGGGCCTGGTGCAGCTCGGTGTGGGTGTGGCCCTGCTGCGTGCTCTGCTCTCGCAGCTCCCGGCGCAGGCTCTCTGCCGCCTGCTCCGTGGCCTCCAGGCGCTCCTGCAGCGCGCGCAGCTCCGCCACAGCAGCCGCGGTCTCCCCCTGCCGAGAGGGGACAGCTTGAGGGTGGGTGATGCACTTAAGGAAATAGCGACAGAGGAGATACGAGGAATGTTCTCAGATTGCTCTCAGGTGTCGAGCCCTGAGGGGGAATGGGGGGAAATGGAGACTTCTCAAGTGTTACTTCTAATGGAGGAATGTGACGGAGGTGTTGTTGTGGCGACTGGTCGTCTGGTTCTGACAAGAACGACACCTGATCATCAGGTAAATCTGGCCTGGTTCCACCGAGCTGCCTGTTCTGCGTCTTCCTCTCTGGCCTGGCTAGCTCTGTTGCACAAGCAGGGTGGGAATTAGGGGCAAGGCCATTTGGCCTTCGGCTATTTCTTTAGGGCACAAGGTCACATGCCAGGGCACGAGGCCATTGCTCTATTGACATCGCGAAGAGAAATGTTTCTGAAATGTGTGTTAAAATGAGCCAATGACACATCCTTTGCATAGAGCAGCTACATTAAACTGAGACCACTGATGCTTTTAAAGCAACTGACAGTAGCAGGCTGGTAGCAGGGCACTGCTGCCAAGGTGGCCTTAGGGATCTCAGGGCATCACGGCCAGAAGGAGGGGCAATGGAGGTCATGTAATTCCCACCCTGTGCACAAGAGAGGAAATAAGTTAAGTTAAGTTATCCTTTATTGTCCCTGTGGGGAAATTCATCCTCTGCATTTGATCCATCCTCTACTAGGAGCCTTCCTAGGAGTATTACAGTAACCCTAACATGTTTGATGGTGGGAGGGAACCCACAGGAACACCAGGAGAACATGCAAACTCCACACACAAAGGTCCTGGGATGGCAACAGTGCTAAGTAACCACTGGACTACCAAATCAATCCTTTACCTGCAGAGACTTTCTCTTTTCCTCTTCATGTTTCAATTGATTGGACGTTTTCTTCACTCTCTCCTTCATCCTGTATAGAAAACAAGGTTAAGCAGACAAAAGACAGCGAGACAAATGTGCATCTCAACCTTTCTAACTGTCCAGGCGTCCATCTCAAACACTTACCTTTCTAACTGTCCAACAGGTGTCCATCTCAAAAACGTACCTTTCTAGCTCAGTGTTCGCCTCCATTTCCCTGGCAGTCAGAACCTTGATGTCATCTTCCAGGTCTTTGATTCGCTGCAGACTCTCAGCTTTGTCAGTCAAAAGGTGAGTTAGCTCAGAGGACAGGCTTTCCTGAGAATACTTCACATCCTATCAATGTGGTGGAGGGAAGAAACGTGATGAAAGACCCCCATATTATTCACAGAAGGTCTGCTCTTGTTTAATAATGATTTTGTTCCCGTTTCTCCAGTCTTACCTTGTGTTTTCCTGCCATCGTCTTCAACATCTCGCCGTTATTTCTCAGGTTGTGTCTAAGCTCGGAGGTCTCCTCCTTCATCGCTTCTCTCTCCCACTCCCACTCCCTCCTGGCTTCTTGGCTTTTCTCTTTCTCCATGTCTTTCTCCGTTGCTGCCTCTTCCAGAGCCTGTTTTAAATCGGCTTGTTCTTTCAGGCATTCCTCTAGACGACTCTGTTCACAACACGGACAAAAGGCTCAGATCAAAGCACAAAAGAAGGGTTCGAACAATTCACAACGACTATTTACATGGAGATATCCAAAAAGGCAATATATTTTAACTATGGCCTGCATTTATATAGCGCTTTTATCCAAAGCGCTTTACAATCAAGTAGGTACATTCACCCATTCATACACCGATGGCGGCCAGCTGCCACGCAGGGTGCTGGCACACCATCAGGAGCAATTTGGGGTTCAGTATCTTGCCCAAGGACACTTCGACATGCAGACTGGAGGACTAAACACACACACACACACAGACACACACACACACACACACACAGCTGCTTATCACGTGTGTGTGTGTGTGTGTGTGTGTGTGTGTGTGTGTGTGTGTGTGTGTGTGTGTGTGTGCGTGCGCGCGCGCGCGTGTGTGTGTGTGTGATTCTATTCAGTTGTTGTGTTCCCACCTGCAGGACCTGGGCCCTGGTGATGACCAGGAGCAGCTCTTCCTCCCCGTCCTCGTCTTCCTCAGCCTGTTCCTCTCTCATAGTCTCCAGCTCCTCCAGTGGCTTGGGGGCACGGAATGTGAAGTGGCGACTACGGGCACACACCTCTCCCCTCTCATCCACGTAGACAAACTCGTACTCCAGGGCACTGGGACAGGGCAGGTAAAAAGCTGTACAGGAGGCAAACCGTTTTTTTTAAACATACAGTCTAGAATTTTTCCTGCTCAATATATTATGACTCTGAATAGGCTGATTTGAAAGTAGCATGTACTGTAAGTGCAAACAGTCAAATACATGTTTATTGGACAACATGCAACCTATATGAGGACCTATAGATGACCTGCTCAAATCATGTTACACTTAATCTGTACTCCCCCCCCCCAAACACACACACACACACACACACACACACACATGCACGCACTGCACCCAGAGCCTCTTCTTCATGGACGAAAAATATGAACTTCAATGTATTAGTCATATTAAAGATGGATGAATTCTTACCCTGGAAAAGTGCACAGCAGTTGACATTGGTTCCCTTGGTATAGCCCTCAGGAGCAAGAGCCCATGTGTATGTGTGGTACTCTGTCACTGATGACCAGCCCACCTGTGTGGCATGATGGTAAAACAACACAAACACAGCTTACACACATGTAACACGTCAGTCTCAGAACAGACCAGAACACACATAGCCCAAACTAGAGTGGGTGAATATTAGGGGTGCTCCAAAAAAATCGATTCTGAAAGGATCGCGATTCTTAATGCCACGATTCCACGATTTTTTTTTTTACAGTGCACCTGAAGGCAACATGCAAGATACCGGCTGAATAAGTGTCCAAATGTTCATGTCATTTGTGTACTGTACTGCCACGGTGCCACCACCTCTTGCACTTAAGAACTCTGGTTAATGTATTCCCCACAAAATCTATAAATCCTTCTCAAAGTCTACAGATCCCCCCCAGCCTATAAATCCATCTTATCTGAAGAACATAAGGGGGGAATTCCCCCCTAGTTTGCAAAATTAATTTAGGCCCTGACTGTAATACTTCAGAAGTTGAATTTGAAGTTCAGCATTAATACATTTGTCATTTTTTGTCTTAGATTTACCTTTGTGTGTTATTGCAATATAAAACTACATAATTGAGAATCGATTCTAGATTCTGGAATCGAGAATCGTTGGAATCGATTCTGGAATCGGATCGTGACCCCAGGAATCGGAATCGGATCGGATCGTGGCTTAGCCGGATCGGAGCACCCCTAGTGAATATAGTGTTAAAGTAATTCTACCTTAAAAATCCCTATCCAGTCATTGCTGTTCCAGTGATGGTCAGAGGTCAGACTGTAGTGGCAGTCGACTCTGGTCTGGGGGAAGTACAGCTGCCCCACATTTCGAAACACCACCGTGGACTGTTTCTCCTCCATGGTGACGAGGAGCTGAGCTGTTTAGGAAGAAAACAAGAGATCCAGTGAGATGATGATGTGCTCCAGTTTCAGTGCAGAGGAGAACAGCTGATGAAAGGCGATAGCAGAGTTGGTTCAGGAATGCAACATGGTCATAGCATCAGATGCCTATGGCCCCACAATATGTTGATAAACAAGACCACAGAGTACTGAGGCTATAACACAGTCTGCACAAAGACCACAGAGTACTGAGGCTATGACACAGTCTGCATAAACACCACAGAGTACTGAGGCTATGACACAGTCTGCACAAAGACCACAGAGTACTGAGGCTATGACACAGTCTGCATAAAGACCACAGAGTACTGAGGCTATGACACAGTCTGCACAAACACCACAGAGTACTGAGGCTATGACACAGTCTGCACAAAGACCACAAGAGTACTGAGGCTATGACACAGTCTGCATAAAGACCACAGAGTACTGAGGCTATGACACAGTCTGCACAAACACCACAGAGTACTGAGGCTATGACACAGTCTGCACAAAGACCACAGAGTACTGAGGCTATGACACAGTCTGCACAAAGACCACAAGAGTACTGAGGCTATGACAGTCTGCACAAAGACCACAGAGTACTGAGGCTATGACACAGTCTGCACAAAGACCACAAGAGTACTGAGGCTATGACACAGTCTGCACAAAGACCACAGAGTACTGAGGCTATGACACAGTCTGCACAAAGACCACAGAGTACTGAGGCTATGACACAGTCTGCACAAAGACCACAAGAGTACTGAGGCTATGACACAGTCTGCACAAAGACCACAGAGTACTGAGGCTATGACACAGTCTGCACAAAGACCACAGAGTACTGAGGCTATGACAGTCTGCACAAAGACCACAGAGTACTGAGGCTATGACACAGTCTGCACAAAGACCACAAGAGTACTGAGGCTATGACACAGTCTGCACAAAGACCACCAGAGTACTGAGGCTATGACACAGTCTGCACAAAGACCACAGAGTACTGAGGCTATGACACAGTCTGCATAAAGACCACAGAGTACTGAGGCTATGACACAGTCTGCACAAAGACCACCAGAGCACTGAGGCTATGACACAGTCTGCACAAAGACCACAGAGTACTGAGGCTATGACAGTCTGCATAAAGACCACAGAGTACTGAGGCTATGACAGTCTGCACAAAGACCACAGAGTACTGAGGCTATGACACAGTCTGCACAAAGACCACCAGAGCACTGAGGCTATGACACAGTCTGCACAAAGACCACAGAGTACTGAGGCTATGACACAGTCTGCATAAACACCACAGAGTACTGAGGCTATGACACAGTCTGCACAAAGACCACAAGAGTACTGAGGCTATGACACAGTCTGCACAAAGACCACAGAGTACTGAGGCTATGACACAGTCTGCACAAACACCACAGAGTACTGAGGCTATGACACAGTCTGCACAAAGACCACAGAGTACTGAGGCTATGACACAGTCTGCACAAAGACCACAGAGTACTGAGGCTATGACACAGTCTGCACAAAGACCACAGAGTACTGAGGCTATGACACAGTCTGCACAAAGACCACAGAGTACTGAGGCTATGACACAGTCTGCACAAAGACCACAGAGTACTGAGGCTATGACACAGTCTGCACAAAGACCACAGAGTACTGAGGCTATGACACAGTCTGCACAAAGACCACAGAGTACTGAGGCTATGACACAGTCTGCACAAAGACCACAAGAGTACTGAGGCTATGACACAGTCTGCACAAAGACCACAAGAGTACTGAGGCTATGACCCAGTCTGCACAAAGACCACAGAGTACTGAGGCTATGACACAGTCTGCATAAAGACCACAGAGTACTGAGGCTATGACAGTCTGCACAAAGACCACAGAGTACTGAGGCTATGACACAGTCTGCACAAAGACCACAGAGTACTGAGGCTATGACACAGTCTGCACAAACACCACAGAGTACTGAGGCTATGACACAGTCTGCACAAAGACCACAGAGTACTGAGGCTATGACACAGTCTGCACAAAGACCACAAGAGTACTGAGGCTATGACAGTCTGCACAAAGACCACAGAGTACTGAGGCTATGACACAGTCTGCACAAACACCACAAGAGTACTGAGGCTATGACACAGTCTGCACAAAGACCACAGAGTACTGAGGCTATGACACAGTCTGCATAAAGACCACAGAGTACTGAGGCTATGACACAGTCTGCACAAAGACCACAGAGTACTGAGGCTATGACACAGTCTGCATAAAGACCACAGAGTACTGAGGCTATGACACAGTCTGCACAAAGACCACAAGAGTACTGAGGCTATGACACAGTCTGCACAAAGACCACAAGAGTACTGAGGCTATGACACAGTCTGCACAAACACCACAGAGTACTGAGGCTATGACACAGTCTGCACAAAGACCACAAGAGTACTGAGGCTATGACACAGTCTGCATAAAGACCACAGAGTACTGAGGCTATGACACAGTCTGCACAAACACCACAGAGTACTGAGGCTATGACACAGTCTGCACAAACACCACAGAGTACTGAGGCTATGACACAGTCTGCACAAACACCACAGAGTACTGAGGCTATGACACAGTCTGCATAAAGACCACAGAGTACTGAGGCTATGACACAGTCTGCACAAAGACCACAGAGTACTGAGGCTATGACACAGTCTGCATAAAGACCACAGAGTACTGAGGCTATGACACAGTCTGCACAAACACCACAGAGTACTGAGGCTATGACACAGTCTGCACAAACACCACAGAGTACTGAGGCTATGACACAGTCTGCACAAAGACCACAAGAGTACTGAGGCTATGACACAGTCTGCACAAACACCACAGAGTACTGAGGCTATGACACAGTCTGCACAAAGACCACAGAGTACTGAGGCTATGACACAGTCTGCACAAAGACCACAGAGTACTGAGGCTATGACACAGTCTGCACAAAGACCACAGAGTACTGAGGCTATGACAGTCTGCACAAAGACCACAGCGTACTACTGAGGCTATGACACAGTCTGCAAAACAAACCAACAAGAACCGTCTAAATATGAATACAATCAGGCCAGGAATTTCAAAAGGGGACCCCAAGATTCCAATTTACATTATGTTGACATTTTAAATTCAAGAATCGTAGTTTCTCCATTATGAATAGCCGAAACCAGCTCATGTAACTGAAAACATATTTAGATTCCATGTCTTCATTTCCTGAAAAACATCTCTGGCATCATAACAACATTTACAAACATATAGCCTATTGGTCAAATGAGGAGCCCAATAGTCTATAAGAGCATTAATCTGCAAGAAATGTGGGGAAAACAATTCTGTAGATTTGTGCATTCAATGTAGTATTTGATCAGCCAACAAAATCCTTTCTTTATCACATTTTTAATCTGAGTTATCCTTAATATTAACAGATGTCACAGTAGAAACTGACATTGCTGTTGATGATAGGATATGGCCCAGAGTAAACAAGTTACAGAGCACTCCTGTCTTCATTTATTTGTAGTCTTGTCCTTAGTAAATCCGCATTTATTAAAAAACAGTTTTTGAAAACAGTTGTATATTTGAACTTAACAAACGCATATGGTGTTGTTAATGTTGAAACTTACCTGTCACTGATTTTCACAGAAATTCAAAAGATGCCCTTTTCTGCTATGGAGGTTGCTGCTGTGTATCTGCCTTTAAATTTGTATTCATAGAAAGTGACAAGCAGTCGTGCTGCCAGGTGCAGCAAGACTTTCACAACATCAGCTGAAGCATGTGGGTAGCATCATGTAAAAGGAGAGATGCTTTGCTCGCTCACGGGAGACGCAGTTCCAGAGCGCACAGCTCATCACAAGACAGATGAGTCCTGTCAGGAGAGGACTGCAACTCCCATGAGTCCTGCCAGGAGAGGACTGCAACTCCCATGAGTCCTGCCAGGAGAGGACTACAACTCCCATGAGTCCTGCCAGGAGAGGACTACAACTCCCATGAGTCCTGCCAGGAGAGGACTGCGACTCCCATGAGTCCTGCCAGGAGAGGACTGCGACTCCCATGAGTCCTGCCAGGAGAGGACTGCGACTCCCATGAGTCCTGTCAGGAGAGGACTGCAACTCCCATGAGTCCTGCCAGGAGAGGACTACAACTCCCATGAGTCCTGCCAGGAGAGGACTACAACTCCCATGAGTCCTGCCAGGAGAGGACTACAACTCCCATGAGTCCTGCCAGGAGAGGACTGCAACTCCCATGAGTCCTGCCAGGAGAGGACTGCAACTCCCATGAGTCCTGCCAGGAGAGGACTGCGACTCCCATGAATCCTGTCAGGAGAGCTAGGACTGCAACTCCTGTCGTAAAGGCCATGTAGGTTACAGGGCACTGGGGCAGGCGCTGCTGTTGTGCATTTCTCAGTAGTGGTAATGGAGAGGAGGCGGGTTAGGCGGGGTTAATAGGCACTATATTTAAAGGGGAACTTCACCGAAAAACAATGCAGATTAATTTTGCACATGATCTCACACATATCCAAAAAGGAGCAAAAGTCAACTTCTGAGTTCATTAAAATACTGTAGTTGTTGATTTGAGTTAGGCTAATGTAGGTTACTACACATACTCAATTGTATAGATAGATAGATACATAGATGTAGGCTTTTGAAGTTATGATTCAGCACATTACAGCAGCTAGTGGTGCTATTGATAATACCAGTAAAACCTGTGTGTAAAAACAGGTGGGATGGGAATTAGATAGTTGTTCTGAGGCCTAATTGTTCGTTGCAATCTTTGACTTTGAAGATGACCTTGTGAGTTTGAAGAATATGCAACCCTCATTACAAATGATCCAAAGGTACCCAGGCAGACCCTCACGTTTAAAGAGTTTTAATTATCCAAATCATATTGGGATGTGTTGTGAGGCTATTTCACAGAGATAGTTTGTCGTCGTTTAACCTTGAAGATTGTCCATGTAGCCTGCAACCTATTACCATTTTAGGCTACATGTTTGTACATGTTTGCTACGCGGCCTTCGCACGCAGCTCGGCTGCTGCGTGGCCTTGCCTGCTCTATTGGCATGCGCATCATCAGTGTCTATGACATCATCAGTGATGCCATAAGATGATTGGTCAATATTGATGTCACTGATGACATCACTGATGATGTCATAGACATTGTGACATCTTCAGTGATGTCATAAGATGATTTTGGTCAATAATTATGTCACGGAGGATGTCCCAATGCCTATGACATCATCAGTGAATTTGACATCATCAGTGATGTCATAAGATGATTTTGGTCAATAATGATGTCACTGATGACATCACTGATGTCATACTAGACATTGTGACTTCATCAGTGGTCACGTCATAATGTTGTTTCTCTGGTTTTATGCATTGACGGGGTCTGGGAATGCCAATAACTATTTCTGGGAATCTTTTTTTCACAAAGCCATAAAGTGCTATACAATTAAACAATTAAGAAACAACATATCAAGACAACAGCTGTTACAAAGAGACAATTCTACTGAAGAATCCTCTCGTGTGCCACTACTACCACGTGTCATTATTATTAGTAGTAGTAGAGATCTGATATTCAAATACTTACAGCTGCTAATAAGATCCGAGTAAAGTAGATCCACACTATCCATCAGTGAGATGTGATATTCAAATACTAACAGCTGCTAACAGCTAAACTTATATAGCCTGCTGACACTACAGGAGACAGAGACAAAGCTGGGAGTATGCTGATCCACTACAAGGACAAGAGAAGCTGTGGTGTGTGTGTGTGTGTGTGTGTGTGAATAAAGTAGCCTATGACAGATATTGAACGTTTTGTTTTTTTATTTTAATACCGTGACAACACACATTATGGCTTACCGAGGTGAGCTGCCACATGCCAGATATTCACAATTTGTGTGTACAGAGAGGCTAATGTGGGGAATGTGTGTGTGTGTGCGTGCTCATGGCCGGCAGCGATGTTTGAAGCGTGGGTACAGACAGACGTCTCTGACGTGGTCTCTGTTCAGCAGCCAGGTGAGGAAGCGCTCCAGGCCCAGCCCGTAGCCGCCGTGAGGACAGGTGCCGTACTGCCTCTGGTCGGTGTACCAGTAGTAGGCCGTGGGGTCGATTCCTTCCCTCTCGTATCCCTCCAGCAGCTCGTCAGAGTGCCAGATACGCATCGAGCCGCCGGCGATCTCACCAACGTTGGGCAGCAACACGTCAACCGACTCAGTGAGGCGGCGGTCCTCAGCACAGCGCTGCATGTAGAAGGCTTTGATCTCAGCAGGGAAGCGACAGAGAAAGATCGGCTCGTTTATCGAGTCGGTCATCAGACGCTCCGGAGCCTCAGGGATATCCTCTCCAAACTCATAGTAGGTGCCTTCTTCTTCGTCCTTCTTGATGTCGTGCTCCTTCAGCCAGTCGATGGCCTCAGAGTAGTTCATCCTCTTGAACGGCCTCTTGGGGGCCTTGAAGTCAGGGTTGAGGTCGTAGAGCAGTGTTGCAGCGGGGGACTTGAGCACCCGGGCCACCACGTCGCACACCAGGTCCTCCAGTCTGTTCAGCAGCTCCTCAAACGTCAGGAAGGGACATTCAGCCTCGATGTGCGTGTACTCGGACAGGTGTCTGCGCGTCTTGGACTGCTCGGCCCGGTAGGACTGGGCGATGCAGAAGGTGTCTCCCAGCGCGGGGATGCAGGTCTCCAGGTAGAGCTGGGAGGACTGGGATAGGTACGCCTGCTCGTTAAAGTAGTCCAGTTTGAAGAGCGTGGAGCCGCCCTCCACCTGAGTCTGCACCAGGGTCGGGGGGGTGATCTCGCAGTATCCGTGGCTGAAGAGGTGGTCTCTGAAGCACTGCGTGGCGGTGGAGCGGACCCTGAGGATCTTGGAGAGGTTCTCTCCTCTGATCAGCATGTGGCGGTTGTTGAGCTGAACGTCCACGTCAGACTCCTCGTTCAGCAGGTTGTCGGCTCCGCCTGCCGGGGCTAAGCCAATCAGCTCCCAGAAGTCGCAGTGCAGCTCTTGGCCCCCCGGCGCCTGTTTGCCGTCAGGCACTGGCTTCACAGTCCCATACAGAGCCACAGTACTCTCTGTAGACAGGACCAAGGCATCGTAGCACTGGCTAAGTTTATCAGTCAGGACACACTGCAGGGAACCAGTCCCATCTCTCAGCACGATGAACAGCAGGTTCTTCCCCTGTCTCCGGAGTCGATGAACCCATCCAAACACCTTCACTCTCTCGCCCCTCTTCGGCTCCAGATGACTGATTTTAACCGTTTCAGGGTCTGGTAGGCTGGAGTCCATCTCGATGGTGATCTTCTTTGCTTCCTCCAGGTTCTTCTCTCTCATCTCACTGTCGTCAGCCTCCCTCTTGTCTTTGGTGTCGCCCTTCATCTGCTCGCGGTTCAAGGCCTTCTTGGCCTTCTTCATCTGGGTCTTAGAGATCACCGCCCAGCGCTCTCCCTCCTTCTGTGAGTCCACATAGACGGTTTTGAAAGGCTCCTTCCCAGCAACAGAGAGAGCCTTCAGAGGAGTTTTGAAGGGTTTCTGTTCTGTCCCGTCTCCATCTTGGTCACTGCCGTGTTTGTCCGACACGTACAGCTCACCTACTAACACTTTCTGCACAGCTTTCATTAGCTCTGCTGCCATAACAGCTCGCAGACGAGAGTCAATTCTCCTTATAAAACTATTACAGTGCCCGTTTACTCACTCACAGTTGGACCTTTACTTACTGAGTGCAGTTACACCATTTATACCGATCCTACTTATTGCCTCTGCAGGGAAGGATTTATGACATCACTGATAATGTCACAATGTCTATGACATCATCAGTGATGTCATGAATCACTGATGTCATCATTGATGCTGTCATCAGTGATGTCACTCACGCATTTGTGATGTCATTGTGATGATGTCACCAGTGATGTCACTTGAGCAATTGTGATGTCATCAGTGAGTGATGTCATCAGCGATGAGTGCGGGTGGATGCAGGGAGGCAAGTTCAAAGTACAGTGCCCACTCACTCACCTGCTCGGTTCTCAAGATATGCGAAGGACAGACAGACATTTGTTGAAGCCATGCGTGGGGACCATGGACGTCGCCATGATAGGTAGGTTGCGTCTTTTCTCTCTTTTTTTTGCTGTGTGGTGGACTGGAGACTGTTCTCTTATTGATTCTGCCTGGGTCCGGTTGATATTATAAGGGCACAGTATACATTATATACTGTGAGCTAATATCTTTGTGGGTTTGTGGGTGGGTACGGGGGTCCTGCGGGGAGGGGTGTTCTGAGTGAATCTGGTTGTATGTGTATGTATAGTTTTTTTTATGTAGATGTTTGTGGTTTTTTGTCTTTTTCTTTCTAGTAAAAAAAACTTGAATCAATAAAAAAAAATATATATAAAAAAAAAACGCTATGTGAAAGGACGGCTCTACAAGATTTCGGTGAGTGTAAATGAGTAGTAGCTAAGCTAACGTGGACAATAGCTAACTCATTTAGCTACGATGGTCAGCCAACGTTGACTCTGTGCTGAATCTGAACCAGGCATCACGACGAATGGAACAAAATGTACGTTGCTCTATTTGTACATGTTTTATTGACGTGTTATTTAGTGTAATGTAGAGAGTGACCTGGCTGTTAAATAGCTCCAGGTGGGATAAACCCCAACCTGCCAGTGTGTGCCAAAACTGAATATTGATCTACTGAGGTGGATACCAATTCAACCTGTTTACTTGCTGAGTTTGATACCTTTTCAGACTGAGGGAATGATGAATTGAGTAGCACAGGAATGAGTCCTAAGACCTGCCTAAGACCCTGCACGGTTCCCTTAATAATAATATTATTATTAATAATAATAATAATACATTCAATTTATATAGCGCTTTTCTAAGTACTCAAAGCCGCTTTCCACACACAATAAAAACATTAGGTACAAAATAGAATAAGAACATAACATAGTAATAACAATAAAACATAGAATAAAGTATGTAATTGAAAACTTGAGTCATGAGATGGAGGGGAGGATGTTTAGCAGGTGAAAGAGAGTTTGAAGAGGTGGGTCTTGAGGGCCTGTTTGAAGGAGGGGAGGGTGCTTGCCTGACGGGTGTGGATGGGGAGGGCGTTCCAGAGGGCGGGTGCAGCAACTGAAAAGGCGATGGGTAGAGGAGTGTGGTGGGGGAGGAGGTCGGAGAGGTACGGAGGGGCCAGGTTGTTTAGGGCTTTGTAGGTGTTGAGTAGTATTTTGAAGTAAATCCTGTATTTAACCGAGAGCCAGTGGAGGTTGTGAAGGACAAGGGTGATGTGATCTCTCAAAGTCAATGATAATCTTCACAAAATACCACTTTTATGATTTTGGAAGTGTAAATGCGATTTTTAAAAATCACTATTTTCAGAAAACACTTCAAAAGTATACTATTATGTAATACATCAGAAAGACTACACACAGCCAGTCGCATAAGTGACGTTTCTCCCACCAGGCCATGTTGGTGCGGTGTGCACATGGGAGAAGTTAGCCAGGAAGGCTTTCTGCCAGACAGAGAGGATGCAGAACAGAGGAATCGCCATACAACTCTTCAAACATGTTTCATTGCATTTATATTTTTGTTTTAAGGATGTTGGTTGTTATGGTTAGGGTTAGGCAAGTAAAACATTTTGGTGAAGGTTAGGGGTCGAAAATGTTAAACTCACGTTGTGCTTGTGCTTCTGGCTTAATGGCTAAGGTGCTTGCAGGGGCGGACTGGGATCATAATTCAGGCCGGGCATTAGATACCAAGCAGGCCAGGCCGATACGGGCCGACGCGCGTGCCGGCGTCCGAAGGGCGGGCCGTTTGAAGCCCAATTTGGGTCGTTTAAAGCCAGATTTGGGCCGTTTGAAGCCCAATTTGGGCCAAGTCCAATTTTAGAATGAGATGCACCCACTTTAACCCTGAATAAAGTAATAAAACCACTAGTAATCCAGTAGGCGGCGCCTGGCCTGCTGTTCAGTGAGTGGCCTGGCCTGGCCAGGCCACCGGGCATTTGCCCGACGTGCCCGATTATGCAGTCCGCCCCTGGGTGCTTGTCTTCCGATCTGAGGACTGGGGTTTGATTCCCGGTCAAGCCAGACACATTTTTAACAAGCAATTTTTCTATTTTAAAAACGTTGAATTACGTTCCAAAGATTGGTTCTTATGGTTAGGCAAGTACAACAAGGGTTAGGGTTTGGTCGTGGGTAAATAAGAAAACGCTAACCCTAACCTTTTATTTTTTTTACTTGGACCTGGACTGAGAGTTCAAAAGAATACCACAAAGTGCTCATTGATTTGTACTTGATGATCTTTATTTGGAAATACTAGCCAGATCATCACACTGATATAATGCATGCAGAAAAGTCTTAATCTCAAGCAACATTTTAGACCAATAGCTTTTTTTGGTAAATTAAAGTAAGCCATTTGTGAAGTCCATTCGTCAATGTAACGTTCAAAGGTCTTTCTATTCCAATAATCCCTGCAGTAATGTTGTTTGCTTCCTCCTCTGCACATTTTAACAAGACTCCAGGAAACTAGTTAAGTTAAGTTAAGTTAAGTTAAGTTAAGTTAAGTTGGTTGTTCTCACACCTACAGTCTATCAGGAGAAAGGTGTGTAGGAGGTGACTTGTAAGCCTACAGAACATGCAAAGAGACTATTTTGCCCGATGAAGGCCTCAGAACTCAAATGTTTGAATTTTTCCAAAAGAATCCAATAAAATGTTTTAAATTGCAACAAGTGAACATCCTGAGTTGATGTATGTGTCCAAACACCTCACAGTAGCTTAGTGTATTGATGCTTTTTAGCAGGGGCGGCCCTATCCCTGCGGCCCTGGCATGGACCCCATCTCAAAATGCAGAGATGAATATAAGATAGAGTTCACCAAACAGTAGAAAATACAAACCCATAGATAGAACAGTAGTTGTACATATGCGCTCACAACCTTTGGAATGAGTTGGAAGACATTAGTGTATTAAAAGGAGAGAAAATACAAGTATTCCCTGGAGCTGTCATGAGTGCGGTTTTCAAATTCCACCTAAAAAGTTCCATGATCAGAAGTTGAATCTCTGAAGCTGATAACTAGGTCCTTTTCCATGTTGTCTACTCAGAACAGGGGAGTGTTTGCTTAGAGCCAGACGGAGCGAGTTGAGTTGTGAGGTACGTGTTGCTCAGCAGTGGTAGGACACCCAGATCTGCCAACTTAGCTTTGGCCACCTCTTCCCAGCCCTTATTGGCTAACGGGTTCCTCGGGGAGGGATGCATGATGCCCTCGACTCGCACGTTCACACCGGCCGCAGAGAGAGCTCGCCGTGCCCGCTGCTCCGCCACCCGTCCCACCCCGATGACCATGGAGACGCCCAGCGCCTCGACCGCCTGGCACAGGGCGATGTCGCAAAGGGCCAGGAGAGCCTCGCGCTCCGCCGCGGGCAGCTCGGGGGGCGTCAGGTTCTTGCCCGTAGCGCTCATGAAAATGAGCGGACACAGGTTGTGCACGAAGCAGTGGCGGAAGAACAGCGCCGGCTCCCCGCACAGCTTTCTGAAGAGGCCCCAGAAACGCGCGCCGCTCACTTCACTCTGAGTGCAGGCGAGCCCTGTGATTCGTCGCTTCGGATGCTCGTCAGGGGGATGACCAACCTCGCCTGTGATCTTGAGCCAATCACGAACTGATTTGACTTCACCGAAGGGGACCTGAAAGATAAATTCATTCAGGCTTGCTCCTTAACATGTTACAAATATTATTGATCTGACGGTTACTGTAGCAAAGCAACATTTCACCAATCTGCACCAGTTAAAACTGACCAAAAACACAGACATTTGCTGTGGAAAAACTTAAAGTAAAAGAAAAGGTACAGTCGCAAAAATGAAGTCCATGATTCCCACGCAGTGGTTGTTGCGTTAACCAAATATTTTTCATCTTTTATTGATATTTTTTTTACAATGCCAGAAAATTCTGAAGGCTGTCTGTCATTTTAACATTGTAATAATAGATTATAACAGATTTGTTATGACTGTCTGTCAAAATGACAGAGAGAAAGTCTAACACTGCTAATCAATTGTTTTCCTCATTTCAATTCAAATGCATATTGCTTTTTCATTTACCCAAAAGACTGCCACTCCCAGTAGGTTCTTATGTTTATGATGAAATAATAAAGTTGGCTTGTGCTTCAATGGGCCATTTCTCAGTGACTGAACCCAAAGAGAAGCCTGGAGCACACGTTAGAAGCCTGGAGCACACGTTAGAAGCCTGGAGCACACGTTTTCACCTTTCACGAGCAACTTGCAAGGTGCAAAGACTCAACGTTTCAATGCACTTAATGTCTTCTTCAGAGTTTATTATACTCGCTGGCATTTTTTACCATTAGGTAAAGGGGGGGAAACTGCCTTGGGCCTCTGCAGCCACCAGAGCCCCCCCAAAAATACAAGAATAGAACTAAAATAAACCTATTTTTCAATATAAAATAAATGCATTTATTGAAAAACACCCCTCTTTTTGTTACAATACATTTGATCAATATTGTGTCATGGTTACCCACCCTAATCAGTCAGGCCATATAGTGGGCTATTCTATTCCACTTCTATAGTGGGATTACCAGTACTACTGTACTATTTTGTTACTATTTCACTACTTTAGCTCATTTTCCTTGCCACTGCATCAGTAACTGAGAGAAGTAGCGTTAAACACCCCCCCCCCCCCCAAAAAGGCAAGCTACACAAATGTTGCCGAAAAACAACAAAAAGTGTCCTTACTTCACAGCCCCAACTAGATGGTAATATTATGTAGAAATGATGGATTAAAAAGGGAGATGGTTGGGATTCAGGGCGGCCTCATGCTTGTCTTTGCCTAGGGCCCCCAAAACACTAATTCCGCCCCTGGTTATACCAAGTTATCTTATCCCTGCAAATGCCCAAAGACTTTGCCTAAACCTTCCAAAACAGCATAGTTCAGATACTAACAAAGCAGCATCGTTCAGATACTAACCGTAAACCGTAAATAAATAGTCTGCTGCTCACCCCTGTCTGTGCCATGCCGAAAGGTCCAGGATTCATCCCTAAAAAGAGGATACTTTGTCCACCATGACAGTAGGTCTGCACGTAGCAGCGGTGGGTCTCCCAGGCGTACTCCAGTGGGTTGTAGATGTATCGGACAGGCTCGGCGAACCTCAGCCGACGAAGGTGAGCATTCAGCTCCAACTCAGCCTGCAGGAACTTGGAGGCGGCCGCGATGTTGCTGCCCTCCTCCGATACAGACTTTGTTCCGTGTTCATTTGGTTTGCACAAAGGCAAGCCTTCCTCCTCCAAGTCACCCGGGCCATTAACGTTAGCAGACGTACCATCTAACATATTTGGTTGTTTATGTTTTTAAATTACAGCTTTCAAACAAAAACGCGAGGGGAGGGGGGTTATTAAAGTCACATTCGATTATGTAAGTCGAGCTACTAGAGATTTTACCAATACATAAACACCATGATCTTCTTCTACGCGTTCATTGATCTGCTGCGCACAACCAAAACGACTGCTGCCCTCTCCAGGAAATCCATGTGTATGACAGCTTTTCCCCTTCTTTTACAGCTGTCTCACGTGGTCATGGTCGGACCCAACGTCTCTCAGCCCTTCTTCCAGCGACGGATATCCATCTCTACGGCATCTTATTACCGGTATTCAAATAAGTGTAGGTTTATATTACCGGTATTCAAATAAGGGTAGGTTTAATCCCAGGTGATTATGTGAAAATGATGTTAATTTCTCCATAAAAACATTTAATACCGAATTTTTTGCAGTGTGGTCACTCTTAACTGGGTTTAATCAGAGCCTACCCTGGTTATTATGTTTAAATCTACTAAAGTTTATTAAGTTACAAAAATTGGTCTGAATAGTAACTAATAGAAATCCAACTGGGCAGACAAAAATCTATACAAAATAACTTACACGCCTGAGTACCGATACATGCATTCATAAATCAGTTCTACTATTCCGGGGGAGGGGGGGGTACTAAACTGCTTGAGATGTCAAACGGTTTTAAAACAATTCAAATTTAGTGTTCAACACATTGAATGAGAACAAAAAATTCCTTTACAAATTATTTTATTTCAGCATAATAGTAAGAAGCCTCTCCTCTCCATTCATACAGTTGAAACTAATTGGATCACAAGGGTACATATTAGTTAGCCCATTTTACAATAATCATTGTAACATTTTTTAGGAAGTTATTCTTATGCACTCATTTTGCCTACACAAAATAATCAATATCAAGATCCTATCTTAACTGAGGACCATAACTCGGCATGCAAGACTAATAAAGAAAACAACTAATCCGTGATAGCTACTGTTATGCTGTTGTTCATCTAATACCATTATCAATATAATTCACTACAAATACCAGGGACTTTGTATAATAAAGAAAACATTTTCTTGTGGTACTACTGCCTCTAATGTCAAAATTACGGAACATACTGGGCTCTCAACTGTACTGATCCAAATTGTTCTGTCCACCTTCTGTCAAGTTGAGGAGAAATAGGCTCTGTCTAAAACCTAAAATCTAGTACAGTCTGAAGGAAAAATATCCATATCTCTTTTTTTGTGTCTTTTTTTCATTTCACTCCAGTGTTTACAATTTTAGCAGAATAAAAAAGGTCCTTGAAACAATCATCAAAATGTGAAGTGAGAGAAATTCTCAGACAAATCAATCTTTTGATCAGTCTGAAAAATTAAATCTCAATCGTATTAACAAATGATCCGAGACTCAAGGATTCTATTGCGTTTTACAAGGAGATTGATAACGATACTTAAAACAAAATGAAAAAAGGATTTAACAGGTGAAGTCAACTCTATATTGCCCGTTAGCCATTCTGGTATGTGATGGTGCCAGCGGTGTGGTGTCCCTACACCAGAGATCTGGAACGGGGTTTCCAGAGCATAAATTAAGACTGCATTTCTCAAACCTGTCCCTTCACTGCCACAGGGTTTTACTTCATTCAGTCAAGTCACTTTAAACTGAATCCCAGCAGGAGATCTCTGTGCACACTTTAACTGTCAGTTAACTCCGCCACGATACCGCTCAACCATTTAAAGCCGATTTCACACGAGAACTCCACCTACCTACAGGAACACATCACTTAAACTAATTTACCGTCAGAACATGAAACCCTCTCTATCCAATCTACAAACCAGAGACAATGATCTACTCCGGGATTTCATCTCAACACATGATCTCGGGCTGCTTCATAAATAAATGTTGACTGGTGTTGGTCTGGAGTCTATAGCACACACAGTGCTACTGTATAAACAAGATTGTGGTCCTCAGAAATCACCCTCACCCCTACCCCAGTAAATCTGTACATTTGTGTGACATCACAGGTTGCAGGAGATGAACATCTGAAAAGTTGGTGTGTGATATGCACAATAAACTGTACTACAAAATTAATATGGCTAAAGAATCTTCGACACCCCAACCTAGATGAGGCCTTGTCCAGGGCTACAAAACATTTCTATGGAACGTTCATCAACATCAAGATCCTATCTTAACTGAGGACCATAACTGTGTTTTTGGCCTCTGCCAGTTTAGATTGCGTTAGCCACTAGCTTAGCCCGGCCGACTTAGCCTTCCCTCCAGGTGCAGCGTTGACATTTCTGGGTCCTAGAGTTACTCGCTCTCCAGTCACAGAAGGATCAAGTTTGAGAAATTCTCAGATCGGCAGCAAAGTGGCCCTGATCAACCGGCTCCATGCTGTCTGACCATCAACGTGTTTCACACAGTATGTTTCATCATAGGTCAAAGAAATCGTTTGTTACAATATCATTTAGCACTACAATGATTATTTGTGTATCTGCACTTATTTAAGGCTAAGCCCAATAACATAACAGACATCCACTATACACACCAACCACATAATATCTGGATGAAAAGGCAATTGTTAGTGTGTAGCAGAGTCAAGCAAAGTGTTGACTCTGCTATGGCCTGCAGCTGGCCGAAGAACTGCAGTGGGAAACAAGTTAGCACTATTTACTCTGCACAAGGAGCGTCAAACTCCCCGGGGGGCTCCTGGACAATGATGTATAATGAGTTACATTATAATCAGCAACGACCGGCCAAAAATATTCACGAGCATCAAAAGACGAGCTCTCTCAACAGGAGAACATGTTTAGTCTGTTTTAGCGCCACAGAAGCCATCGACATTCTATTAGTACGACGGCTTTAGGAAAAACATACCTCGGTGACAAAAGGCTGTCTCGTCTCAGTAAATACATCTGCTCCACAATAATAAACAATTAGTTAAGAAAAAGGCAAATTAACAAAAGGAACAAAAATAAGCACACTAAGGCCACAAGATGTTGTATACCCCCCCGCTAATCCCATGACGTGAGAGTCTGTACAAACAACATAACAGGACTTGCTGAAGCGGCCAACCTGCACTATTCTGAACCAAGATCTATGGACAAACAGAGTTGGGAGAGATAACCATCAGCTATAGTACTGTAGATCTCTGTATATATACGGTTTAAAGTACAATAGCATAGCTCTCGGTAACAGTGTGGGGGTAGGACTTGCGAAGGTCCGGTTCACATGCGGCGTATTTTTGCATGCGCAAAATCCAATCCGCCGGTCCAAAAGCACACTTAATAAAAAGGACGCAAGCAGCGCACCTCACGTTTTCCAAGCATTTTAGCGCACTGCATGTGAATCGGCCCTAGGCTGCCATCCTGTGCCATTTCCTGAGTCTTTAGCACATCACACAAGACACAGAGCATGAGATACACGGTCGCTATTCCTCTCACCTAACGTGAACCCTTCACATCCGACACTATACCTTTTGGATGTCGTGATTTACAGTTATGTAGCGGTCTTTCTTCTTTTAACAAACGAAAAATCCTCAGGTTTCCTCTGTTCTGAATTACAGTGGCAAGGGACAGTATTCAAATTCATTTCCATTTTTTGTCCCATTTTGTACCAAAAAATATCTGATCAGATGAGTCCCATAGTGAAAGAATGATATTCAAAGTTTTTCAATTATTTACATAAAGAACTCATTAAAACTGTAAATTCCATGTCGATGGAATCAAGGAAACCCTTTTGTTCAAATCATATTTAGACCAGATATTGCTTTCAAGTTAGTGATGAAGAGTGATGTGACTGACGAAGTCAAGCATCAGCTTGTTGCCTCCATGTTGAACAGCACACCTCAGCACCGACAAGCCAGATCTGGTCTATATTAGATTTTAATGCACTGGTTTACTTGACTTATCTGCAGAGATAGTCCAGTTTTATTGATTTTGACTCAAGTGACAATCCTTTTTTAAATTCAAAATGGGCTAAATAAACAAAGGAAAAAAACGAAACGGGAGCTTCAAACACTTTCCCTCGCCACGACAAGAAATCACAAATAAATCCCATCGCTAAGGAGTCAGGATGAACAAAGCCCTTCCCCCAAGTACCACCAAAAGCAGATATATTTGAATAACAATAAAAACTTTTTTTCTTTTGCAAAAAAAAATCAAATAGATTAAGTACAAAACAGGACCACTGTTTATCACAGAAAAGTCTCGGTCTTTAAAAATAATAAAAATAAATGGAGGGGGTGGGGGGAAGGGGAAGGGGGAGATACAGTAAAAAGACAACAAAACAAAAACACAAAATGTCCCTCTGTCATTAGTAATCCCAAGACAGGAGCTGCAAGATCAGCCTGTGCTAGAGTGTGGCGGCACTCTGCACAGAGCGGAGAGAAGAAACCCTGTGGCTTGTCCCGTCTCCAGCCATGTGGTGGATGTACATAAGGTGGAATGTCAGACAGCCAGCCGGCCTGGGGGAGGGTGCAGGGGGCTCCAGGTTGGGGGTGCAGGCGGGGGCTCCTGGGGGTACGGGCGTGGGTCGCAGCACGGCTGGTTCTCCACTTTGGCTACGCCGCGACCCTGGCACAACCGCCGATGCCGCAGCAGCCGGTCTGTCCGCGAAAAGTTCTACGACACAAATCGCAGATGGTTGGTTAACAATTCAAGCCAATCGGTTGAGAGGGGAACGAGTGACGGGTGACCTCCCTCACACGCTCCACCGTCTGGGGTCCCACACAGGACTAGAGCAGCAGAAAGTGGATCTGAGCAGAGCAAAGTGCTCATGCGAGCAATGACTGTTCCAAGGTGTATGTTAGATCACGGGTAATTCATCTGGACATTTTAACAGTTCAAACTTATCTTTTTAATTATTTTTCTTTTACCAGTAAAGAAAGCGATTGGTAGCTCTAGAACTTAATGTTTGTTTTTGGGCTACATTTGTATTACTTAACAATAAAAAAATATGAATACTACAAATCAATTTGTTATTTTGTTAGGGAACATTTATTTGATTTACTAGAGCAGTTGGGACTGAAGTGCCTTGCTCAAAAGAACATCAAGGCTATCTGTTGAGGAAGAGCAGACTGCTTTTCACGTCCCCAACCATTTATTCCCTGGACTGTCCAGGGATTTGAAGCGGCAAAAGTCTTGACACGAGCCCACTTCTCTAATCTCTCGGCTCTCGTCTGCTGCCTAAATCATCTCATTTGTACAGCGAGTGGCTGTGCATGATGAAGGGTGTGAAGATGTACATGCTAGTAGGGTGAGTTGTGTACAATTTGTGTGACTTTCTTTGTGGACACTCCTGCTTTGGTTATATTCTTACATACCTGCTGGCACCGTTCACACTGGTAAGGCTTCTCCCCGCTATGGACACGCTTGTGTCTCTCAAGGTGGTAGCGCTGGATAAACCTCATATCACACATGTCACAAGCAAATGGCTTCTCTCCTAAAAGAGCACACAAATACACAGTCAATTAATCCATTTCGCGGTCCCACCGAGATAAGCTGCGTGCAATTTTCACTTACTACCTTTAGTTTGCCGATTGCACACACACACACAAAAAACATGGAAAAACTCCCCCTATCGATTTTTTTATATATATTTTTTCCCAACTGAAATTTCAGCATCTGAGGATTGATATTTTAAAATGCCTCGTCATCAACTCATTATGTGTAGATCAGAGTGGAATTTCAAATTTGCATGTGCCAGATCTATGCAATATGGTGCCCACAAAAACGGGGCAAAGTATTTTGAGGCCGGTTCAACATCCCATCAAATGACTTGACAATCCAAACTCGAGTTTGTTGGTGTGGTCCTGTGTAATGTTGCAGGAGAGCAACGCTCTCAGTGATATGGGTACGGTAAATGTGTGGTCCTGTATTGTTGCAGCAGGAGAGCCTCTCTGTTGATATGGGTACGGTAAATGGACGCATACCCGTATGAGTGAGGCTGTGTCTCTCCAGGTGGTTACGCTGAATAAACCTCATGTCACACATGGAACAAGCGTACGGCTTCAACCCTATGCACACAGAGCAATATATTAGCCCTATCTCCCAAAAGTAGAAAATATACAACTTCATAGCACCTGGCACTAGGACTAACATAGTGGCAGAGATACATTCTATCCAAATTCTAAGTATGCAACTTGCACGACTCCCTTTTTGGAACCTAAGGTTGAAACTCGTCAGACATGCAAGTGAGTCAGTTGTTGAGCTAAATGTGCCTGATTTTCAATGCAGAAACATCAAGAGCTACCAATTGGGCTGTGTAACAAAACATTTAATCCTTGTATTTTGTGTCTGAATAATACATTTCACCATTATGCTCACTTGTCATTATAACAATAGGCCTGACTATATCTGCGCCTTCTCCCTTCAATGCATATATTGTATCCATTAACAGCACTAAAACTCCAATAAATGATTAATGGTCATTTTTCTTAAATCAATAAGGTCTAGAGTTTTAAATTAGACTCATCACTGGATATCAATAGGGACATTTACACCACCGTTTTGGATCAATGCTTTTCTGACACAATGACCCCTTTAAACTTTTTAGAAACCCAACTTGTGCTAATAATCTACTTTTAGGTCGACTACAGTTATAGTAATTCTACGTTTTTCAAAAGACTGAATGAAATACGCTATGATTTGTTCATTAATATCCGATTGAAATTGAAATGAGGCAATCGAATGCCATCATAAATGTGAAAGGAGTGGTCATAGTAGAATTTGGAGTTCTATTTTAGAAGTCATCTCAGATTGACTAAGTGACACATTGATGGATGGCAGTGGTAAGGAGAAGCTCACAGGGACTCTAAAACATTGCACTGATTGTCATTATCACAACTTCTTTCACAATTAAATATTTAGTGAAAATTCCACACAGATTACCTTTAAGGTGAAATAGTGAAATCTGCACATCTAAATCAAATTGTGTTGATGAATTGCCCTCCAGTATTATTGGCACACGCAGTGAAAATTAAAAGGCTGTAAAGGATTTCTTTAAAGCAAGTACATAAGACTCAATAATGATTTGTGTCCAACCAGCAGCAAAGTAAAGTACTGAAACCAATAAACAGAAATCTACTGCAGATTGGTCTTCAGGGCGCCCACCAGCACAGCTCAGCTGTTTGGAGCTGAAGTCGCACTCGCCTTACGGCGGACCATCAGCTCGATCCCGAGATCCAACTACAAGCTCTCTAACTGCAGCAACTTTAAGATAAGCTTTGTAACTGCAGAAACTTGAAGATACGCTTTGTAACTGCAGAAACTTGAAGATAAGCTTTGTAACTGCAGAAACTTGAAGATAAGCTTTGTAACTGCAGAAACTTGAAGATAAGCTTTGTAACTGCAGAAACTTTAAGATAAGCTTTGTAACTGCAGAAACTTGAAGATAAGCTTTGTAACTGCAGAAACTTTAAGATAAGCTTTGTAACTGCAGAAACTTGAAGATAAGCTTTGTAACTGCAGCAACTTTAAGATAAGCTTTGTAACTGCAGAAACTTGAAGATAAGCGATGGGAGCTGAAATTACTACGAGCTCTTTAACTGCAGCAACTTGAAGATACACTATGGGAGCTGAAATGACTACGAGCTCTTTAACTGCAGCAACTTGAAGATACACTATGGGAGCTGAAATGACTATGAGCTCTTTAACTGCAGCAACTTGAAGATACACTATGGGAGCTGAAATTACTACGAGCTCTTTAACTGCAGCAACTTGAAGATACACTATGGGAGCTGGAATTACTATGAGCTCTTTAACTGCAGCAACTTGAAGATACGTTATGGAAGCTGGAATTAGCCTGCAGCAACTTTAAGATACGCGATGGGAGCTGGAATTACTGCGGCTGCTGGCACCAGACTTGCCCTCCAATGTACCCTTGTTACAGGATTTAAAGTCTACTCGTTCCAATTACAGGACCTCGAAAGAGTCCTGTATCATTATTTTCTCTTCAGCCCCCCTGATTTGTAGCCAACTCATGTCAACATTGCTACGTTGGCACAATGAACACCAGTTGTTTGAGTGAATGACAGCTGATCCTGTGGTTACCTAGCAACACCACACCTAGCAACATCACCACAAAAAACACAGCAGGCGGCTCCACCTTGTAGACTGAAAGGCTGTTTTGCAGGTCTACAGGGATTAAGCCTAGACCTAGACTAAAGTCAAAATCCAATGGAGATTGAAAAAGTCCTCAAAGTCCCCCTTTTTTTTTAACTAGTGTTTCATTTCACAACCACACACAGTTTATGAGTATGGGTTGATGTCATATGACGGCATAAAGTAGAGTGTCGTCACTCGACCAGCAGTGACCATCTTCTACCATCCCGGTTGAATGTTCATTAAGTAACACTTATTTTTTCCCTGCACTCGAAAATCTTGGGGGAGCTAAAGGTCAACTGCAGTATTGAGAGTCAAGTACGCACTCTGAGCCAAGAGACACTAGTCTATAAGGGAAGAGAACGGACAAAGGCACTAAAGTGACCCATTTCCTCAGAATAATTGCATTGAGACCTGAGCTAGCTGTAAATGTGATGGGCATTAAAAAAAAAATAATAATAAAAAGCCTCTCACAAATAGTATGGTAACATGAATTTTAGGGTCGAGTCCAAAGTCGATATTAACACATCGGAGATAGAAGAAAAATAATACTATAATACCTTAGTATGTTTGAGCCCAGTGCTTGAAAGGGACAACAAGCATATCTACATCGTCATGTGTGATGCACATGACGGAGTCTATTAACTTCTCGCTCAGCGGGTACGGAGATGGTAAGTCCTTGAAAACACTTTTGTTGTTTGTTTTGCACGACTTCTTCAAGTCACGTTCAAATTGGTTTTGCTCTGCATCCTTTTCGTAACAGACCCCATAATTATCTTTAATAACTGCGAGGAAAAAGAAAAGGTGCCGACAATTCTGGAGGGCAACGTTCATTTGATGTAAAATACCTGAACCTAACTGAACTGAAGTTTATAGAAATGTAATTAGAACAGTAAATACTTTGATTAAAATGACTTAAGCACAACAACTAAGCTGAATACCTGGAGAAAAACATGTTTTCATACTATGTGTTTGTGCAACCACACAAACAGCCCTCATATTAGCACAACAACAGGTGAGTGTGATGGCCTACACAATGTGTGGGATGGGCAGGTGCATGGACGCATACCCGTATGAGTGAGGCTGTGTCTCGCCAGGTGGTAACGCTGAACAAACCTCATGTCACACATGGTGCAAGCAAAAGGTTTCACACCTAAACGCAGAGCATCAAGATATTATTTTCAAGCTTCTTATTTTTGGTGTGTTTCACAAACTATCAATCAGTAATGTAATTCAAACATATGTATTCAGAAATGATGGGCTGCTGTTAACCACTTTTTTTTTTTTTTACCAATTTGGTGAAATTGTATTATAATGAATTCATGCTGAATAATCAAGCTCTTGTGTCCCCCCCAAGCCAATTAAGAGAAGCATCGACATGTGTTAACCAATTCTTAAAATCCACAACTAAAACACATCACATGAGCTGATGATGTCACAATCCTGCTTTCCCTTCACACTTGCTTGTATGTTGCAGTTACGATACGCTTGATCGAGCTAAATGGTTGATTTGAGAAGAAATGATAACTGCCTTAAAATGGCTGACCCTGTGTCTAATGTAACTAGTATTGTCTGATCTGAGTGACATGGGCACGGTGCACGGACCCATACCCATATGAGAGAGGCTGTGTCTCGCCAGGTGGTAGCGCTGAAAAAACCTCTTGTCGCACATGGTGCAAGCGTAAGGTTTCACACCTAAACGCAAAGTAGCAACATTACATTACTTTGCCTCACTTTGCTTTAGGTTTGAATATCTAAGCTATTACAAGAATTATGCCAATTCATGCAAAAATATAGATCTTTTTTCAACTATTTCCCTCATAATTTCGTCATCTATTTCTATGTTCAAGTTTCCAACAAAATGCCAAACACCAAGTCTTACACTTGAGTTGCTTTTACCTTACATTTACACAAATAATGTATGATCGGATTGATCAAGCCAAACATTCTTGTGGTTTATTTTACAAGATATGATAACTGCCTTAAAGCAACACGCTAATATTTTGGGAAATTCGCCTATTTTATTCCAGATAGTAAGACGAGAAGATAGATGCCTTTCTCTTCTCTGTGCGTGCAGTACAAAGTGTGATGCACCTCTCCCGCTAGTTAGCTTAGCACTAGAAAGGGTAGTCAATGGTACAACAGCATACCCCCGTTCAGTCACCAAAAGTAGACATTACAACTAGGGATGTTCATTTTGAAAATTTTCCAAAATCGATAATCGGTGAAAATGAACGATCAATTATCGATCATCGATTTTATTAATACTTAGAAAATTTTCAATATTTTCATTTTTTTTTTTTTTACAAAATGAATGCCTATGGCAGAAAATACGAAAGACAACGTGTTCTCCTCAATGAACTCTTTATTTCAATGTGTCTCCTCTCCAACACTCTGCTGTCCCCGGCGCATGCCGGTGTGAATTTCCCATGTTTAAAACAGTTTTGTTGGCACAAAGGCCCGTGCCCAGCCAGAAAACTAGAGACTATATGAAGCTCCACCTCACGTTAGTCGGCTGTGCAATGGAGTGGGGCGAGGAGGAACGAATTCCACCCAAACCTAGTCGACAAAAAAAAAAAAAAAAAAAAAAAAAAAAAAAAAAATTTATAATTAAAAAATCGATCCAAATGCCACAGGATCGATTCCAATCCTTAACGATCGATTATCGATTTTCGATAATTGATGAACATCCCTAATTACAACAGTGCCAAAACACTCATATTTCATATCATGGTGTGACTCGTGTACTCACCACGCTATCAAATAATAATCCAAAATGACGAGAAACCGTGATTTTGATATGAGCGTTTTTGGCGCCGTTGTAATGTGTATTTTTGGTGACTGAAAACGGGGGTATGCTGTTGTACCATTGACTACCATTGTAGCGCTAAGCTAACTAGCAGGAGGGGTGCGTCACACTTTCCACTGCACGCACAGAGAAGAGAAAGGCATCCATCTTTTCGTCTTACTATCGGGAATATGGTAAATAGGTGAATCTCCCAAAATGTCGGCGTGTTCCATTAATATGGCTGACACTGTCTAATGTAACTAGTATTGTCTGATCGGAGGGACATAGGTAAGGTGGGCGGGCGCATACCCATATGAGTGAGGCTGTGTCTCGCCAGGTGGTAGCGCTGAAAAAACCTCTTGTCGCACATGGTGCAAGCGTAAGGTTTCACACCTAAACGCAAAGTAGCAACATTACATTACTTTGCCTCACTTTCATTTAGGAATAAATATGTAAGCTATTGGTTATTAACCACACATATGCCAATTCATGCAAAAAGAAAGATATACTTTCAAATATTTCCCTTATACAATTTCTTAAGCAAAATGTTCAATTGGTTAATTTGAGAAGAAATGATAACTGCCAATGTGTCTAATGTAACTGTAGTATTCAGTGATATGGGTAAGGTGGGCGGGTGCATACCCATATGAGTGCGGCTGTGACTCGCCAGGTGGTGGCGCTGAAAAAACCTCTTGTTGCACATGGTGCAAGCGTAGGGTTTCACACCTAAATGCAAAGTAGCAAAATTACAATACTTTGCCTCACTTTCAAGTCTTTGGTTTAGGAATGAATAGCTAAGCTATTGGTTATTAACCACACATACAGTATGCTGCAGCCAAATCATGCAAAAATAAAGATATTCTTTCAAATATTTCCCTTATAAAACTTCATCTCTTTCACAGTGTTCTAGTTGCCAACAAATGCCTAACAGCAAATATAATGCAATGAATTTCCCCCCAATGAATTGATACTGGCTATCATAAACAGATGATGGAATTGCACTTGAAACGCATATTTCCTAAATAAATTTCACATCTATTGCCGACACTGTGTCATGGGAACAGTACATGATAGAATTAAAGGCTTTTACACACCGGGAGCATTATTTCATGCCATTAATTAGCACCTCAATAATATTTTTTTTAACCTATATCCGGTCACTGCAACGGCGAAGTTTCGTTGAACGATATTGCGGCGTTTACTTTTTCGGACCAAGGTAGATTTTTCAGAAATTCGCTTCCGACATGAACCCATCTGTTGCTGTGATTCACAGGTGGGTCAAAATTTGCCTCGAAGTTTCGTGCCGTTTCTTCGCGTCGCTCTCCGTGTCTAACGGCCTTAAGAGCATAGAATAATAAGGCATGTTCATAGGGCTTTACTTGTTTTTACAGCCTTTTTATCTAATTTATATCAAGAAGTGCAAACAGTTCTGGAGGGCAACATTAGTTTGAGGTAAAATACCGTACCCTAGTTGAACTTAATGTTACAGAAATGTAATAAGAACTGCAAATACTTTCATTCAAATGACTTAGGCACAGCTACTAACCTGAATACCTGCAGAAAAACATGTTTTCAAACTATGTTTGTGCAAACCACACAAACGGCCCTCATATTAGTACAACAACAGGTGAGTGTGATGGCCTACACAATGTGTGGGATGGGCAGGTGCATGGACGCATACCCGTATGAGTGAGGCTGTGTCTCGCCAGGTGGTAACGCTGAACAAACCTCATGTCACACATGGTGCAAGCAAAAGGTTTCACACCTAAACGCAGAGCATCAAGATATTATTTGTGTTTCCCCAACTATCAGTCAGTAATGTCAATTCAAACATATGTACGGTATTCAGAAATGATGGGCTGTTAACCACTTTTTTACCAATTTGGTGAAATTGCATTTATAGGGATGTAAGGATACCAAAAAAGATCATATCACGATATTGAAGTCCACGATAACGATATATCATGCTATTGTGTATATATATATATATATATATATATATACACACACACAATATATACACACACGTATACCACGTTGCCAAAACATCACGATGCCTACTATACCAGCTGCTTTACACAACACTACTATCGTGGGACACTATACTACCGTGGAGTGACGGTACCAGCGGCACAATGCTTTACCTCCATTCCAAAATTCACTGGTTTTTACGGTCATAATCCTACATTGACGTAAGCGCACCCTCTTCTGGAAGCAACACGTGTGTTTGTTTCTATGCGGCTTTGACGGAGGCGAAGCTGTAACGTTAGATGTGCAGCCGCAGCTCCAGCTGCTAGCCATTCGCTAGAATCGCTACAGGTCGCTAGCTGACAGGAGTCTCAAGACACACACAGACATGCACGTACTTTTTACGAACACAAACGGCATCACCACACGGTGAAATGTTGCGTTTTTATGACACGTTGTCACAACAAAACAACATGTGGGACCAGTGAGTAACTTTACTACGGCTGGCTGTAACGTTAGCAGCCTCGCTCTGTCTGCCTGAATAATTTCCTCCTCCGCTGTCGCAGTTACCCGTGTCAAGAGACTGCGCGTTAGCTAGCAACAGACAGGAAGTTGGGCTGTTCTGCCTTCAGAGTAAAAGCACAGATATCTATCTATCCATCTATCTACATATATACAGTGTAGGAATTTAGCCAGGGGCAAGGGCAAAATGAAGCATTTCTTAACACAACAATCCTGGAGGGACTGATCTAATAACTTACAAGGAGCAGCTCCTGAATGGACTTTATTTTTCTTTCCTGCAACTAACTAGGGTGAGTTTCAAAGATCATCTCTGCTAAAAGATGGTGCCCTCGGCTGCTGTTAAAACAAAAACATTTTTTTTTTCGACCAGTAATAAATATCGTAGATGTCATCACAGTCCCACGAGGGTAACGCGGTATCTTGAAATTGACGATATCGTTACATCCCTATTGTATTACAATGAATTCATCTTGAAGAGTCAAAATCTTGTTTTCCCCCCCAAATCAATTAAGATAAGCATCGACCTGTGTTAACCAATTTTTAAATCCACAACTAAAACACATCACATGAGCTGATGATGTCACAATCCTGTATTCTTTCAGACTTGCTTTCATGTTCAATTTACACTGATAAGCTTGGTCAAGCAAAATGCCCTAGTGGTTCATTTGAGAAGAAATGATAACTGCCTTAAAATGGCTGACTGTCTAATGGGGGGCTGCTAAGTCTACCAATACAATGGAATTACCCAGAATACCTTGCGGCCCAAAGAAGGTGAGTCGACTACCTTTTGGGAGTAGTCAATGTCAATGATGACTAAAATTCAGTAGTCGTAAATGCCCTACTACACGCTGCTGCTGCTGCTGCACTGTGCTGTCTGCCTTGCCTGCCGGTGCGCTGTCAGTCCTCTTTTCGCTCCATGGTTATCAATTCAGATATTTCTTTCTCCCTGCATAAGAAAATAGACTTGTAGCGTGTGGGTGGGTCATTCTCAACTTTCTGTGTGAGAGTTGGCAGCCCTGGTCAGGATCAGACTTGTAGTGGTGCCACTCTGCTGGCCAAGACACGTCACCAATTTATGGCAGAATGATTGCCTCGTCTGACATGGTGACATTGTGAAAGACAAAAAATATTGTGTAGTCTGATCAGCATAAAGGTGACTAGTCTGCATCCCTGTGATCACAAGAGGGAGTTTTAGGTCAGGAACAGTGCCCCCTGCCGTTTTACAAAAACAAATCTAAATGCAGCTGTGTGCGATTTAACACCCACCCCATTGCAATATACCCCTCCCACATATTAATGCAATGTTGTATCCAACCTGCACCATGCTAGGTTTTCTTATTTAACCACGACCAAACCCAAACCAAGTTGTCTTATTTGGACAACGATAATAACCAATCTTTGGAAAGTAATTCAATAAGAAAAATGTGTATTGTTTTACTTGCCTAACCCTAACCGTAACAAACAAAATCCTTCAAACAAAAATAAAAAGGCAATGAAACATGTTTGAAGAGATCTATGGCGATTGTTGTATGGCGACTGTTCCCCGTCATTTCGACGGGAGCTTGGCCTTCTTCGGGCCGCAAGGTATTCTGGGTATTGCCGCTGTATTGGTAGACTTAGAAGCTCCTGTGTCTAATGTAACTAGTATTCTCTGATCTGAGTGACATAGGTAAGGTGGGCGAGTGCATACCCATATGAGAGAGGCTGTGTCTCGCCAGGTGGTAGCGCTGAAAAAACCTCTTGTCGCACATGGTGCAAGCGTAGGGTTTCACACCTAAATACAAAGTAGCAATATTACAATACTTTGCCTCACTTTCAAGTCTTTGGTTTAGGAATGAATATCTAAGCTATTGGTTATTAACCACACATATGCCAATTCGTGCAAAAATAAAGATAATCTTTAAAATATTTCCCTCACATAATTTCTTAATCTATTTTGCAATGTTCTAGTTGCAAACAAACACCAAAATATAATGGCATGTGATCACCCTGATGAGTTGATAATGGCTACCATCAACAGACTACGAAATCACACTAACCATACATTTCTATTGACTTTACCCTTCAATTCAATAGGCACATGTCTAAAATCAACTAACTAAATAAAATCCACATCCGAATAATAACAGAATTTTAGGAGCATAGAATAAGGCCTGATCACAGGGCTTAACATATTTTTATGGGCTTTATTTTTTAATCATCTCATCTCTATAACAAAAGTTGCCAACAATTCTGGAGGGCAACATTCATTTTTAGGTACAATACCGTAACTTAGTGAAGGTTGCAGAAATGTAATAAGAACTAGGGATGCACAATATATTTGCAATCATATCAATATCAGCTGATGTTAGTCATTTTTTTAATATATGTTATCGGTCCCAATCAGCGAAATAACAGCAATGTTAATATCTGGTATCGGCCAAAATTTTCAAGGAAACAATGTACTAAATCTATGATTTATGGGCTTTTCCAAATGTTTTGGAAATAAAGAAAGGCATTACTTTTTCAAATTCACAGTGTTTACATGTGTTTTTATTTTCACCATGTACAAAAATTTGAATATAATATTCATCAATCATAGCTAAATATCAGTTATCGGGCGTAACAGCAATGTTAAAGGACAATTTCGTTTTTTTACAACCTGATTTTCAGCTTTAATTATGATTTTTTTTTAACTCACCCTGATTTTTCCCCCTTTTTTTAGCGATGAGCCATGAAGCTATATACGCCGAGCAGCGGCCTGGAAACAAGGAATACGGGGCATGTGTAATGCGTCACCGGGATTTACGTACTGTAAGTAGCTTATTTTCTGACACGCAGCGGCTCATATGCTTATTAGATCATAGAGACAATGAGAAAATTAGCGCTCTATTTACCTTGGTGCAGTGTGTTCACCCCTGGCTCTGTTTGCTGTCTGTCACAATGGTAGAGATAGCAGCTCCCGTTCCCCCCCCCCCCCCTCAGTTTGTAATCCATATGACTTTATTCCAGCTCAAATAAATATGGGCGGCCATCAAATTTAAATGAATCGTCCATATTCTCGAAATCAGATAAATATCAGCACTCAACTCGCCCTGCATGTCGCCGGATGTGCTTTCAACTCACCCTGTTGTTACTGGAAACGGTCATTTTCTATGTAAATCCACACACCCAGAACTAACAAAGAGTAACCAAACTAACCAAGAATAACTGGAGTTACTTCCTCGTTTGCCATGAGGCGCATGCCCTGTACTGATGACTGCACACAGTGCATGCGCCTCATGGCAAACGAGGAAGTAACTTCAGTTACTCTTGGTTAGTTCGGTTAATTTTTGTTAGTTCTGGATGTGTGGATTCACATAGAAAATGACCGTTTCCAGTAACTTTGCATTATCATTTCATTGCGTGGTGAGTTCACGAGTCACAACATGTACATGTGAGTGTTTCTGGCGCTGTTGGAATGTGTATTTTGGGCAACTGAATGGGAGTAGCCAGCTGTACTGTGCACTACCATTGTAGCGCTAAGCTAAGTAGCAGCGAGGGCTGTACCACTGTTTGTAGGACACGCACAGTGACGATAAAGGCATCCACATTCTCTTTTACTGTCGCCAATATTATATATATTATACATATATAATATTATAATATTCATTTAGGCTATTTAATGCAGTAGAAGGAGACGTGTGAAAATTGTGTTTGAGCTCATTCAAAATTGTGCTGAGGGGATTATTTTCACCGGACTTTGTGACCACCAGATTTTAATTTCTCGGAATTTGATTGATTTTACCGGTAAAAAAAATATAGAAATAAAATAAAATGACTGGCTAACAGAAAATGATCAGCTGTGAGGCCGTTTCTGCATTCAGGTGAACATCATGTTGGCATAGAGTGGTATCAGTCGCGATCGAATCGGTACTCGTACGAGTAAGACGGAGTACAGTAAATGAGCACAGTATCGGACCCGATACCAATACTGTTATCGGTGCATCCCTAAATTCAAACACATCTATTCAGAAATGATGGGCTGTTAACCACCTTTTTCTCTCTCATTTTTTTTACTAGTTTGGTGAAATTGTATTAGAACGAATTCATGGTGAATATTCAAACTCTCGCCCCCCCTTCCAAATCCAATTAAGAGAAGCATGGACATTTGTTAACCAATTCTTAAATCCACAACTAAAACACATCACATGAGCTGATGATGTCACAATCCTGCTTTCCCTTCACACTTGCTTGTATGTTGCAGTTACACTGATAATGTACAATATGCTTGATGAAGCTAAATGGTAAATTTGACAAGAAATGATAACTGCCTTAAAATGGCTGACCCTGTGTCTAATGTAACTAGTATTGTCTGATCTGAGTGACATGGGCACGGTGCACGGACCCATACCCATATGAGTGAGGCTGTGTCTCGCCAGGTGGTAGCGCTGAAAAAACCTCTTGTCGCACATGGTGCAAGCGTAAGGTTTCACACCTAAACGCAAAGTAGCAATATTATATTACTTTGCCTCACTTTGCTTTAGGTTTGAATATCTAAGCTATTGGTTATTAACCACAAGCATTATACCAATTCATGCAAAAATATAGATCTTTTTTCAACTATTTCCCTCATAATTTCTTCTATTTTGCAACGTTCTAGTTGCCAACAAACAACAAAAGATAATGGCATCAGATTACTGGTGAATTGATAATGGCTACCATCAACAGACTAGAAAATCACACGATATCCGGATATTTGTAATGACTTTCAAAAAGTAAACAAAATAAAAAGTCACATCCATTCCTGACACTAAAATGTCATGGCCACGATGCACGGACCCGTACCGGTATGAGTCTGGCTGTGTCTCGCCAGGTGGTAACGCTGAAAAAACCTCATGTCGCACATGGTGCACGCGTACGGTTTCACACCTAAACGGCCAGAGCATCAAGTTTATTTGTCTTTTCTCTGCCAAATATCAGTATTGCCATTTCAAAGTTAAAGAGTACAAATCTGGGCTAAATTGATATTGGTGGTTAATAACCAATGTCAGACCCTACAATTACTTACAAGGGAACAACAGTGAATAAGATGCTTGTCTTAACTTACACAATTCTAAAAAAAAAAAGGGGGGTTCTTAAATCCACTTACACAACACATCATATGAGCTGATGATGTCATCTAATGGCTGTTACACTTAAAGTAAGTCTCATCCATCATTTGTGCATGAATACAGATATTTAAGACTATATCAAGCATAGAGGTAGAAGCATCCTAAACTTATTGCTGGGTAAGATTGGCAGACGCATACCCATGTGAGTCAGGCTGTGTCTCGCCAGGTGGTAGCGCTGAAAAAACCTCTTGTCGCACATGGTGCAAGCGTACGGCTTCACCCCTATGCACACAAAGTATCAACTTTTAGCATAAAAAATGACTCAACTGCCAAAAATGATCCATTTGAAACTTTACTAATGCCAAGATGCTTAGTAAAGTTTGGTTGCACTCATCAGCGCTTTGTCCAACAGTGGACCTTCCAGCATATTTGGGACATATATCTGCCATTCCAATTGGACATCTGATTGATGTAAAACTGTAATTGGGATAGGTCTAAGGCCAATGTCCAAATTAGCAAGATTGTGGGATAATGGAGAGAAACCCTGTATAGATGACAATTAGATAACTAATCAATTAAAATCACCAAACCGGTCAAAATTACCAGACAAATGATCGAGCCAAATCAAAGTCCTTAATGAGCACTTTCCAACTTGCTCCAAGTACAATACTATTTAAGTGTATCACACTATGCTACCGGGAGTCTGTGTTCACATATACATAGATAAATACCAAATATAGCTGCTCAAAACAGATTTGTGAGGGGGGGAAAACTTGAGTTTTTTGTCACGCTGATCGAGAGGTAAGACAATTTTAGGCAGTTGGTAAACATCTATACACAAAACATACGATTTGACATTGCTTTGCAGAGGAATTCTTGTGTATTTAACTTAAAACTTAGACGTTTGATTTAGTTTAACTGGCACTGTGCTGAAATCCACCATAGAAAAACTAGCCTGGGATTTTCAGGGTATAAAAATCGAAAATGCTCCATAAACTTTAAACATTTAGGATAGTGTCGTGGAAAATCAGACCGTCAGAGTAGTGCATCTTACAGTAACCTGTTCTCAAATAAGATGAACAGTGAACCGCACAAGTATTTGGATAGCAACACAGTGATTTAGATATGTTATCTCCTTGCATTACTTGGAATTTTAAATGAGACAAAGTAAACCACACGGAGATGCAAGTGTGGATGGACTGTCAAAGTGGCACTACATTTTTTTCTGGGGGAAATAATTTGATGCAAAGCTATTTTGAGACGGGAGAATATCTATTTTTCTAGTCTATTTTTTATGTTGTGAAATGGAAATCTTTATGTAATAATGACTTTTATACATCTGCAACCCACAGACACCAGCCTTTTAACATCTTATTTTCACAAGTTCCAACTCACTGTTATGCATTTCATATAGAATTCTGAGAATCAAGCTGTAGACAGCATTTGACTCTGAATGACTGGAGGCCGTATGACGTACATGGCTGTCTGAATGATTACAGCCTAAACAACTATCTGATTAACCAGCCTCATCAACATCAATATGTGGCTTCCATTTGAGTCACTACAGGTTGTTTCTCCAAACTACATTTTCCCAGTTGAACTCTACAATAAAATTCGACCTGAATTCTACCAAGCATAGTCACAGCTGAGTGCTCGGAAAGATGCATTGAAATAAGGTAAGGTTCATGACTTGTAGACTTCTAGAAGCCATCACATTTGAACTTTTTTTGACAACATACTAATAATGACTACATCAATGAACAGAATTTTCAGATCCAATCCATATCCTTTCCAAATCCTTTTGGCACTTACAAATAGCACTCTGACATCTACTGGTTTATCAAATATAGCTGAATGAAACCTCAACCTGAAGCAGACTGTCTGCATTTTAACATAATAATTTCACATGCAAAATATGTTGCTGTTCAAGTACTTATGTAGCTCCTTGTAGATGCTGCTCTATACTTGAAATATTAGCACTAGTCAATATAGTAAATGAAGGCAATACAAACTCGAGTTTGATGCAGCCATATACAGAAATGCATGTGGGGCTTATGCATGATCAGAGTGAGGGAGAGAGAGAGGGGTCAGGGGTCAGATCCAGAAGACGTACCTGTGTGAGTGAGACTGTGTCTCTCCAGCTGGTAGCGCTGTATAAACCGCATGTCACACATGGTGCACGCGTACGGCTTCACCCCTAAACAGAGCACAAACAAATTAGCCATGTTTCAACTTCACATTCGATGCTTGAGCAACAAGATCAAAGAGCAAATTAACATTGGAGAAGTTGATAAGTGCTACAGCTATAAGAGGGACATTACACAAAAAAGTCAGATTCTAAGAAACTTTCAGACATCAAAAGAGCTCCGCTATCAGTGGGTTCAATCTCTTCACTTCATCACTCCAAAAGGAAAAAGTAAAGTACACCCATTGTGGTATGAAAGATCACAGTATACGGTTTGGACAAGATTTTAACACACATAGATGAGGGAAAGTTTAGTTTCATACTGAAGCTTTTTAAAGTGCCTTAACTTTTAAGATGTGCCACTTTAGCTGCTCAAGCAGGCCAACAATTCGTATAGTGCATGTTTGTATTTGGTCGGGGGCTGATCATTTTCTGGAAAATGTAGCATCTTGTCCAGTGACATTTTAAGGACTACTGATGCTTGCTTTTTTTTTTTATACTTTTAAGTGTAATGTGCCTTTAATTGAATATCTAACCATTTACTGAACAATATGATTTGACGACACATGCAATAGTACTTTTTCTTTTCTTTTCAACAATACAAGATAACTGACAGAAAGATGTCTAGAGTCATTTTTGAGTGGACAGTTTCCAACAAAGCCTAAAGTTCCATCCTCTTTTTCATTTTAGTAAGGAAAGCTTATCAACAATGGCATAATGTTGGTATTGCATATGCCATACAGAGGCAAAATCATGTGTAAGTTGTCCTGTCATAAGTCAGAGGGTAACAATTAATACAAGCATACCAGTATGAGTGAGGCTGTGTCTCGCCAAATGGTAACGCTGGAAGAACCTCATGTCGCACATGGAGCAAGCGTATGGCTTCACCCCTAAACGCATACAGTACCAAACTTTAGAATCTGTTCTCTTCAACCATATACACAAAATGTCATTTAACACACATTGATTAGTTTTGCTTTAATTACAAGACACCATGACCAACTATTCTCCATAATAATAATAAAAAATTAATAAAAATAAAAAATGTATTGTGAGGGTGGGGGGTTGGGGTGTTGTAGCCTAAAAGCAGTTGAAATAGATTATTACACCTGAAAAGAAAACGGGAGTGTTTAAGCTTTTAATTGTATTTCACCTAATCTTCCAATAATCCAAAACACGGATTGAAATATTACAACACAGACATGTTCCTATGTGTGTGAAAGTACTCTCACGGGTAGGCACCAGGCACGGCCTTGGCACAGGTAAGGCACTGCCTTGGCACCAGGGCAAACCTCTGGCAGCCCTGGTGCTGCCGGGTGAGAGGGTTAAGGGGAGACTCGTACCCGTGTGGGTGAGACTGTGTCTTGCCAGGTGGTACCTCTGGAAAAATCTCTGCTCACACATGGAGCAAGCATATGGCTTCACCCCTGCACACACAGAGCAGAAACCTGCATGAAGACTGAACAGGACACACCCATTCATTTCATGTAGTAGCCAGACATGCCGGAAGCAGCGGCAGCAATCTGATGTCACACTCGAATGCATTCATAATCTATGTCAAAATGCTTCAACAAGTGGCCTCACTGAACACAATTAAGCGTCTTTTTCAACGCAAACGTGCTGCTTGCAAAAGTAGAAACATTTCAAAATATGGAATTTCCAAGCATAGCATTTTAAGTAGCAATCCAGGCAAACCCCAAAATAGTACTTTAAAAAAGTTGAGGCAAAACTAATAGATATCCGGCTGCATGGCCCAACAATAAACATGGTTTGAGGCCTACAAATAGTTTTAAAAGTCAGACTCAAATGTGTTGTGCTATCAGTCTACAAATGAGGAAATGCCATTATACTTCAGTACCCCGGCTATTTGGGCTCTAATGGAGCAAAGAAGGGCAAAGCCATACCCGTGTGAGTCAGGCTGTGTCTCGCCAAGTGGTAGCGTTGGAAAAACCTCATGTCGCACATGGAGCAAGCGTATGGCTTCACCCCTACACAGATAAAAGTACGAAAATATTAGCTAGTAGAGAAACATGACAAATATGTTTCAACACAACTCAAATTCATTATTATTATTTTTTAATTAGCTGTTGCTGGGCATGTGCAGTGTATCAAAGTGTCGCCCCGACATGAAGCAATTCTCACACACTTGCCCCGCCTCAGTGTGCGCATCTACAGGTGAGAGAATTTCAACAAGCCAGCTGTAACCGATATGCGGAAATTTAGAGGGAAAAATTACGTTGGTCAAATGTTTATCTAGCTTATTCACCTTCAGCCCAGAATCGGATCTAATAAAATCATGTGATCATGATTTATGCTTTCAAAGCATAAAGCACGATTCAATGATTCGGGAGTAAAATGGTGAGGAATAAGTAGAGTAACGGTGGCATAAACCTTTGCTCGGGTCTGCGTGTGTAGTCTAATTAAGACAACCCCAACCCTAATTGGTGAGCGATCAGTCCAAAAGAGAAGGCATCTTTAAAAAGCCACAGTGTGATAGTGAGCTAGGCTGAGCAGACGCATACCCGTATGAGTGAGGCTGTGTCTGGCCAGATGGTAACGCTGGAAGAACCTCATGTCGCACATGGAGCACGCGTAGGGCTTCACCCCTACATACACAAAGCATCCACACATTAGCTGGGAGGGTTCCTTTTGCAGCAAGGGCAAGCATTATTCACAAGGCATGGCATCACTAGAACCTGGCAGACAAGGCATGACATCACTAGAACCTGGCAGACAAGGCATGACATCACTAGAACCTGGCACACAAGGCATGACATCACTAGAACCTGGCAGACATTTTCACTTTCTAATCAAGGTTGAATGTGACGGGCTGATTGGCTTGACTTCTAGTAACTGAAAGTGGTTGTGATGAGGAACATTACTCTTCACAGAATCTAGCCTACCTCGTGAAAGAACAACAGCAACAGTATATACACAGCACCATGCCAGCACGTTTACGACAAGACATACATACAGGTCAGTAGCAAGGTAGCCAAGAAGCGCTTAGACGGCGATCACACTGGCAAGCTGAAGCAGAAGCGCTAGCGAAACGCTTGTCCACTCTTTTCTGATGGCGAGTCACGAGTGTAAACAAGCATTTGGAGAATCATGGTGGGCAGCGTTTTATTGAACTTGGTTCCGCTTCAATGTAGCAGACTTTAACTCAATTGTCAATGGTGGCATAAACAGTTGTAAGTGTACTTGCTCATTTAGAAGGTGTAAAAGCTTCCAATCTGATCGCCGCCTTAAACCTACACAAGAAGCATGTATAGAGCTGTGCTGTGCCTGTGAGCGACTACATATTCACAAAGTCAAATCAAAACGGGGTTCAAAAGCCAGACAATGACATCTTAGACACATTAGATGTGCAGCAATACATCTGCATGTCAAATAGGCTTGGACATCAAAGGACTATTCCCATATTATACCATGGCCTAGCCTAGCCTAGCCCAGCCCTAGGTGAATCCTCTACTCCCAACTGACTGGATCTGGCTGGGGGGACATTTTATTTTAAAACATTTATTTAAAGCAGTTACGAGCAAGATTTTCGATTGTTATTAAACAGTATAATTACAATATTGATGCATCACATCTTACCTATAATAGTAGCTGAGACCAAAGCCGTGTGAATCGGATTGCTCTCTTGATGATTATTAAGTCTGTGTCTGTCTAAACTCGCGTCAACAGGGGGCTCTCTCTCTCTCTCTCCTTACCGGCGGACCGGATAAACCCGGAAGTGAAACCCGGAAGTGAAACGCAGCTGCCTGCCTTCACCCATTCGCGCTGCCTAGCAACATACCATAAACAAGGAGAACGCCATGCATACTCTCGCGAACATCTCTCGTTATATTCTAACAGGTTTTTTGGGAGTTATTTTGTGGTTATGGCCGAAGTGGCTGCTGCAAACCGTTTCATTTCACTTCCTGATCTGCCCTGGCCACAGATAGACTAACACTGGCCGATTCACTCGGGGTTCAAGCGAGACTACTCTGCGTTGGTCTCGTCTACTATTAGAGGTAAGATGTGATGCATTGATATGAAATTTAGACTGTTTAATAACAATCGAAAATCTTGCTCGTAGCTGCTTTAACACTTTTAAATTGGTAACGCATTGCGTCTGAGCATTCCATTAAAGCCATGCACTGCTGTGTTTCAAACAACCAGCGATTCACGTTAGTTAGCCATCAAGATCCTCCTGAAAGGTCTACTCTACTCCCTCAAACATAGCATTGTTTTCTCCTGATATTACAAAACCATGCCACTAGCTTAAAAAATCCTACTGTGCTGTGCTCCACAACTACCGTAGATCAATCTTTGAATGAAAAATTGTTTAAACAAAAACCTTAGTTACAAATATTTGCGCTAGCAAGTCGTTCCACGTTACCATGTGTTGAATCTACTCTTGCTATGACTTTTGATATTCCCAGTGTTTTACGGCTGACAGCGAGCCCTGCCCGCTCTGCTAGCATGCTAAAGCAGCAGTCACGGGTTGCTAGGAAATCGCCAGGGAAGGAATTGTCGAGGAAATGAGTTTGTTAGAAAATAGCAGAAAACAAAGCCAGCGTAAAAATTTATCTTCAAGCAGTTATGATTGAATAGTTGTGATTTTTTGATTTTTTTTTTGCAAGCAGCAATGGTACAAGCGGGATAATACACTTTGAGGGGTCCAATAATATTCATATCGGCTATTTATTTGCCTCCAAAGGTCCATTACATGGACACCGTCATGTGTCATGTCTTGCACATACAGAAGACATGTCGGCACGCATGGCTTTTCCATTTAAAAAAGAAAATAAAAAATTGCTTCTTCTGTAGTAGTCACAAAAGGACAGATGCTTAATGAGAACAATCAGAAATACGTCAGTCTAGAATCATTTAAAAGATCACTAGCTTTTTGGCTTGTGGGTTCTGTGCAATTCATACCTTGATGGGAGTTAATACCTCAGACCATTCCTCAGCATCTTTTTTCTATTTGAAATATTGAATAAGGATTAACCCCATAAATAACTAGGACCTTCACGACTACTAAATTTTAGTAGTCATCGACTACTCCCAAAAGGGAGTTGACTAGTCGAAATTTTGTCAGGGGGAATATATGTTTTATTTCTGTCCAATAAAAATATCAAGTCTCGACAAAAAGTTCTCAAAAACAGCCAGTAAGCGGTTAAACTAATGTAGGCGGGACCAACCTGGGGCTATGTGAAATAACAAGATTCATGTTTGGCTCCGAGAGGCTGTTTACATATGAGCCGCTAAAACCTGCGTTATTATAGAACCGACTGGAGTTTTGGGCAGAGCACACACCCTGCACCCGCCTACGCAGCAGTCAAGCGCCGGGATTGGCCTGGAGGCGAGGCAATATGCCCGCTCAGGCTTCACACAATGCTTCACACTAACCTCGCGTCACCAGAGCCTCTCTTAAAGGAGAAGGCTCACAAATAGCACAAATCTCCCACACTGCATCCACGCATAATATAATAAATCAATGACGGTCACGTGCGTTCCTTAATGTAACATGCAAAACGCTAACGTGGCTTCAATATTGCTCGACTGTAGCCCACCTGAAGCCACCTTTCCTTTGTTCAATAATGCAAACTAACCTTGCGAGTTCGTAAACCATGCAACCAATATTACGACACTAACGTTAACACGAGTTATAAATAAATTGCAGTAGAAACTGCATTGTAATCCCTACACTAGGGTTGTGCGATATCATGAAAATACCCATCGTGATTGTTTTACAGTGAAACATAGTTTTGAACGATGGCATCGTCGCGGGTGGGGGTGGGGGGAATAATGAATTACTTATTAAGTCGCTGCGTTGCTGTAATTCCATTTGGCTAGCCGCTGCAATGCGTATACGTTAACAACACAGGACAGCTGAGCTCTATGATACCAGCGGGCTTGGATAGGCCATTAGCCTCTGCTCTGTGCTACAGCACAGAGCCAGGCGACTGAAGTGGGCAGTGGCTGTCACTACCAGCAATTTGAACAGCGCAAAACAAATAACGTTAAGGTTACAGATCCTCACCAACAACGTGTATGTGTTGAATTTAACTAGCTGGCAGAAAACTGACTGAATTACCGGCTGATATAACGTTAGATTCGCGTGGGCTTTTGAACCTAGAGAGGAGAAATGGCTAGAGAAACGCAGCTGCTGTATCTAGTAGGGGTGTCGCGGTACATGTATTCGTCCCATGAGTTCACGGTACGGGCATCACGGTACCTGAAATGACATGACGAATACGTCAAATCCAGAAGCGCCTAAACGCTGTTTGAACGCCATTGAATTTAAAGGTCCCATTCCGTGCAAAAGCTGTTTTTACTTGTAAATGCATATATACTGCTGTCATCCCTCCCTGTAATGAGTGGTCACAACCTCAGAACTGCCACAGTTGGATTTGTCCCTATCCAGTTTCCCCCTGCAGTCTCCTTCCCCTAACGCTCTGTTCCCCCAGACGGGTTAATGTGACGTCAGTCGCGTCCTCAAGCATACTATAGCCACAAAATTAACACTTCTAGCTGGAGCGACGCCAACTGTACGTGATCCAGCAACTGTGGAGGTGCATTCGGTAAGTCTAGGCATTTTGAGATGTCCTCTTTAGCGTAGCAACCGTTAAGTTAGCGATAGCTCGTTGCTAACGTTAGTTGTGGACACAACCTAGCGTGCTGGGCCACAGACGCTAATCTGATTCCCATTGGCCTCAGCGGCCAATGGGAACTCTTAGTTCTGAAAATATTATAGAAACAGACCATTCTTGGGACGCAACGAGATGAGGAAGTGACAACTCCGTCACAACAAACGGGGTTGCTATATTTTCGACAAATTAATCGAGAATCATGTTTTATGGACCAGAGACACACGTTTTTAAGAGGTTACAGCTGCACGAATTGGGACCTTTAATTGAATTAAACGCTAGAAGAAGCGGCTAAACGTTACATAACACTGTTAACTTGTAAACAAGCAACTTACATCGCGTGGGATGACAAGCAAATGCGGAGAGGAAGAGGGGATGACTCCTTGTCATGTTCCAATAATCCATTAGATGACCGAACGTAATCATCATGATAAACAAAACTCGCATCCGCACGTTAACAAGCTAACAGGCTAGTAACAGGCTTGCATTGTTCTTCTTCTGCAGTTTTATTCTTCTTCGACTGAACATGTAGGTATTTTGACGTTGACTAAAGAAATACTGCTGCCTAGTGGCCGCTTTTAGATAGGATTCCAAATTAGTGCTTAAATCAAACACATCAATAGCAAATGCTACATAAAACAAATACAACAGGGGGAGGGGTTGGTGGGAGTATTAGGCTATTCCACACATGCGCTCTGTTTACAAACTTGTGTACAATAAAGATTTAAAGTGGGGGGAAATGCCTTTGCCCTGTCAAACAGCAGGAATACAGATATCTGAGAGGGAGGCGCACCCCACACTTTGGAAATCACTGCTCTAGAGTAAAACATTTATTCATTCCCACTTATTAGACACTATTTCTGATGGTAAAATTAGCGTAAAAAGCAGAATTCAGAAAAATTCAAGGGGAAAAAAACAGAATTTGGGATTCGTTGCTTTTCCCCCCCGTTTTCGTACCGTACCGTATTCGTACCGAACCGTGACCCCAAAACCGAGGTATGTACCGTACCGTGACTTTTGTGTACCGTGACACCCCTAGTATCTAGTATGGAGCGACGCCAACTTTCACTTTGGAAACAGGCGAGTTAAATTCCCAGTTGAAGACTTGTACTCACTTTGGGTTGAAAACAGGAAAGAACGTAAAGTTTCTTCTGTCTTAAAAAGTTTTCACAACACAGCCGACTTCCCACGCGCTGGGGACGCCCCGGCGACATTAAACAATCGCACCCAGTTCAGAGAAGCAGTGGAGCGGAGGAGGGGGAGGAGAGGCTTCCCTGAACTGAACTGGGTGCGCTTGGTTAATGCCGCCGGCGCGTCCCCCGCGCGTCACGGACTCACGGTAAGTGGACTTGGCCTTTTTGGCACTGCCAATTCTAACTGGAGTTCCCAGGCACAGCAGTTAAAAATTAGCCATCTGGCTAACACTGGTGCATTGTAATGTTCATTAATGTGCATTGCCCCTCAAATAAATAAATAAATAATAAAACCAGCGTAGTTTGGCAGTATTTTGATCTAGTAAATGAAAATAAGGTTGTATGTAGGCTGTGTCAGATAAAACTGACATATGACCACTCGACCGGTCCGGAGCAATAGCAATGCGTAACGACATTCAGCACAGGCATGTGGACATTAACCTGCAAGAACAGCAGGGCCTGATGCTAGCTATGCTAACGCATTAGCCACACAAGATAGCACAGCTCAACACGACAAAGACAGGCAAGATATGCTTCTTCCACTCAACTTTGTTGAAGGCCAAGGCTTCTGAAAGTGGACTATATTAAGCGTGAAGAAGACGCGGTGCCAGGGGGGAGTCACCCTGTCACAAGATTTGATTATTGAAGAGTGTAATCAACGGTTTCAAATGGCTCTTAAATACACACACAATATTTTTTCAGGTGTTTTAACCTTATAGATTGTGCTCAATTTGGACTGTGTTCCGAGTCTGTTTTAGTCTATAAAAAAATGTAACTAGCCGATAGGGAAATGAGTTGCTTCGGAACATCCCTAATGGAAATGTTGCTTATACTCTCCCCTACTGTACTGTTTGAAATCAGCAGCTCAAATACAGTGTTAAGGACATGCGTTTGCTAGGACCTCTGTTCTAATGAGTCACAAGCTCTAAAACCTCATTTAAATCAAAGACGGAACAGCACCAAAGTACTATGAAACTCTCACGATCCATTATAGACCAGAGGTGTGTAATGGGGTGCAGCCATATATCACACAGCCACTTTCAGCAGGAGTACGGACCGCAGGACGCAAAGAACGGCTCAAACCTGAGGTATTAACCCTGAAGGCAAGAATAAACGCAAGACCCACATCAAAAGATGATTTTTGCCCTACAGGATTCCTAACCAATAGGAATAATCCTTTCGGACTGTCATATGCAAAGTGCAATCCTACTGGACCGTCAAAAAATGACACGTCAGACACTAAGAAGCAATGATTAGTCCAAAAAATATGAAGGCTTTAAGTTGGATTTGAAGCGGGGTTTCAGATTGGGACTCCTAAAGCACTTTTGGTTGGGGAATGTTGCTTTAACCTGAAATGGGTACGGTAAATGGACGCATACCCGTATGAATGAGGCTGTGTCTCTCCAGGTGGTAACGCTGGAAAAACCTCATGTCACACATGGAACAAGCGTACGGCTTCACCCCTACGCACACAGAGCATACAATTATTAGCTATTCAGGCTGCACAATATGCCAAAATCATTTTACTGGATACATTTTCCTAAGTAGAGGATATAATAAACAGATGCATTGTTGCCATGGAAGAGCAAACTGCTTATTCAAACTATTGGGATATTGAAATATGAAAGTCTAACATAATAAACCTCACCAACTGAATGGGGTTAATTTGGCCAACATGAGTTGACTATCAATGCATTTCCTTTTGTCAATACAGGAGGCAATGGGCCACTTTTGCAATTAGGTTGGAAGTTGACTTACCCACAGTGTATACTCTTAAAACAATGAAACACAAAGAATGCAGTGTCAAAGGCTACAACGCAAATGCTGATATGGTTCAAATGAAACACTTCAGTCTACATTTTAAGCAAATAAATAGGATAGTCCTTTGATGCCCATGCATTGATTTTAATCAACAATAATCAAATGCAAAAAACTAACATCAAAAAATTTTACAATCACGTGCTTTGTGCAGCGATGCTTTCACAAATATACCACCACCATCTTTAAATTTTCTTCTGGTGTTGGGGGACCAATATGTACAAGAGGAACCCTGTGCTTGATACGTATTTAGGGGTAAATAGATTTTTTTTTTTTTTTTTGCTTTGTTGGAAATTACTGTCCACAGACAAAATGAACCCTGAGCATCGTTAGCTGTCCATTGATTGGAGTGGAAGACTACCCAGGTAGTGTGATTGATGTCATATGGGTACGGTTAGAGGACGCATACCCGTGTGAATGAGGCTGTGTCTCTCCAGGTGGTAACGCTGAATAAACCTCATGTCACAAATGGCACAAGCATACGGCTTCTCCCCTAAACCGAAGAGCACCAGTTTTAGTCAAAAGGTCCCCACAGATACCACCAATTAGCTGTGAGGCAAACGCCAATACCAAACAAGCTCTTTTTAAAGCAGGCCATGGCAAGAACCTTAACAGTCGCTGCACACTCCTAGATTCAGTCAAACTTACTTAAGCTGTGAGGGCCTCTGCCTACAAATTTGCCTGATGTCATCCGGCATTACAAATATACTGTAAAAGGCAGGTTGTTCCGCACGTGACGCGTACCTGTATGAATGAGGATGTGTCTCTTCAGGTGGTATCCGCTCCTAAACGCTCCGTAACAGTGATCGCAGATGAAGTTTTTCTGCACTTTGGACGCCGGGCCGTTCTCGTCGGCGCCTGTACCCTGAGGAGGAACGGCAAAGAACAGCGCCTCACCGTCCGATTCAAAATGCAGCACAAATAATGATATAACGTGAGATGCAGTACATGTCTCATCTCATCGCTCTGGCACTTTGTTGTCGAGGGAGCCGGTTCTCCTGCAACGCCCACACACCATTTTTACTAGATCTGGTGAAAATCTACAGTGCCTCGTCAAATCCAGCAGCGGTAACGAGAAGGATTTTTGATTCACTTGAAAAATGGATGATCACACAGAGAGAACCCTGAAAGTAATCATGCAGATACACACACACAACATTAACCCAATAGAAGAAGACAACACAAATGGTAAAATACACAACATATAAAAACATCAAACAAATCCAAAACTGTAGTGGTTATGAATGCGCGAGGCCTGAAAATTTATTTTCTACTAGGTTGTTTCTTTGAAAGACAAACAGCAGCCGTTCCAGTGGCCTAATGGCCTCCAGTTTCTGCTCCCCCTGTTATGCACACAACTGCAGTTATTGTGCTCGTCTTCGGCTGCGCTCCCCTCCCCCCTCTTTCCTCTCCAGAGATCCCTCCGCCCCCTCCACATCTTCACTCGACTCCTCCCCCCACCCCCACACAAACAGAAATGTGCGCTGCACAGATGAAAGGCCCAGATCGGGGCACATTAAAGAAGTTTAAATGGCTCTACGAAAACCACAGATATGGTAACATATCCCAAAACCCCATAACCCAAAAGCCACATTTTTTTCCACCATGTTTACTGTGAGATCTACTGTGAGATCTACTGTGCATGTTTGCACACAGGCCATTCCTCTCTAACATTCATAGCCACTGACCTTCCCTCCCCTTCCTTCTTGTTCTCTCACTTTACAGGGCGTTCCTGACTTCCGGTTCTTTTTTTTCATCTGCATGTCCTCGACGTTGGCCCTCATCTCCTTCTCGTCCAGCAGGCGGGGAGCTTGGAATTCACCTTCCTTCCGGATGAGCTAGTGATTAAAAAGAAGAAGAAGAAGAAAAAAGAATAGAAGCTTAAGACAAAGATCTCTCAAAGACTGCATTACAATGTCATGACAAAACGTATTATATTACTTCAAATAAGTTTCCCTTACTTTAACAAACAATTCAAAATGTCTCAACAAGCAATGAGCTAAATGAATGATACATGTTATGTGCTTGGTTTCCCACACAACTAGATAAAGAAGCTAGCGGTGAATAGTTGGATTGCAAAAAAAAATCGTGGAAGGGATTATGATTGAGGAAAATAATTGTGGGGAATATTTGTGGGAGGTTCTGATCACTGAGGCATATAATGAAGTCGTGTTGATTAGAGCTAGGTTTGACAAGAATTGTTAATAGGTGTAGCTTGTACAGGCTTATGTGGAGTTACCAATACAGGAAATATTGAGGCTTTTTTTTCATACATTTCTATCTACTGACTACCGACAATAACCTGCTTAAATTTGTCCTTGGTGCAGTGTGACTGTGGTTATGTGTCAAGATAATTTATATCCTCTACAAATGCGCCGATATTCAAATGTTGTCCGATACCGATAACCGATATTAACATTGCTGTTATGGCCGATAACCGATATTTACTGATGTCAATATGATCTGTATAAAAACAATTTCTATGATAATTTTAAAAAATTACATACTGAAAAACACATGTAAACACTGAATGTGAAAAACGAATGCATTACTTTATTTCGAAAACATTTGTAAAAGCCCATAAATCATAGAATTACCACATTGTTTCCTCTCAATTTGAAAATGTTGGCTGATACCGATAACCGATGTTAACATTGCAACATCGGACCGATGCCGATGTTAAAAAATGACTAACATCGGACGATACCGATATGATTGGCGATATATTGTGCATCCCTAATGATTTCAACTCACATTCTTTTTCAACAGGTAAAATACATATGCACATATATATTTATATACGTTTTAAATCATTTGAAATTCTCTCTCCATTCAAAAGGAACCCCATGCACTTTGTTTTCAGTTTTATGGCGGTAGAGGGGTCACACCCTTTACGACATTCAACAAAACAAAACATTCCCATTTCCCCATTGTACCCCAGTGTAGTGTGTCCTAACCAGGGGCGGACAGCTCATTCCAGAGGGGAGGATCATATGGCTCTGGGGCGCACGGTCAGGGATATCTCTCTGTGGGGGTCCGTGGCCAAGGGGAGCCATCATTTTTTTGGGCGGACCGGCCATGGAGCTGGCCTGCATCAGGGCCATGCTGGAAAGGACCGCTTCACAGCCAAGCAGCCCTGCCTAGGAAACACAAGACAGCAGGTCTGAGGACAAAGCTACACCACCTAAAACACCATGCATGAAAAACAGGCTGCAATTGCATGTGGTCTGCACACAAGCCATGCCATTAAACGAGCTCCGTCAACAACGACAACATCCTGAGTGACACAATGACTTCAAATCAAGTTACTTTGTAACCATTTTGGTGTTCTTAAAACAAACCCATTTCATATGGTCGCGGACTGAGCTGCTGGGCAGATGGGACATTGCTGTGGGGACGGTGTATGTGAACACGGGGACAGGGGCGGGGACAAGGTCATCCACAGATCCGTCAGTCAGGATGGTCGGGTCTGGTGGGAAGCCACACCCACCTCACTCATCTAGCATTAAAACTGAGGAAGAGGAGGATGTGGATGAAACAGACAAGACATTAAATTACAAGGGTTACACCATCCATTAACTCCAGTTAGGCTAATTTTTTTTCTTCCACATTTACATTTCAAGTTGGCCGCAAAATATGACACGCGTCAAGATTCTTTAATTGTACAAATAATAGAGATCAATAACTGTATATTTAGCTTGGATTTTGTTCATATAGCAGTCTTAAAACACTGTTCAGCTTATTGGTAGGGATGGGTATCATCACGTGTTTTCAGATACCGGTGCTAAAACATTATTTTAAAAGTGTACCGGTGCCTAATCGGTGCCTGAACGATACTTTTTGAAATTTAAAGTGTTGTGGGTTTTTTTTTTTTTTTTTTAAGTGGATTTCAAGCGTAAGCACTACCACTACCATTTGGTTTCAAACAAATCCCTAGACATTAAACAACTTTCCCATATCTGAGTTGTGATTAGGGTATACAATTAATGTCCTGGGTACTATACAGATGAACCAATATCTGTGTAGCTTATACTACCGTACTTCTATTTGGCATAGCTAGATAGCTACCAATAATCCAATTAACCTCACTACTACTTCACAAACAATTATAGTAAATAGGGCTGGGCGATAAAACGATAGCAATGTATATCAGCGATAGACACATCATCAATACAATAACAAAAACAGTTTGATAGTTTAACTCACGGCTGCATGAAAAAAAACAAGAATGCTTCTTCTCCCTGGCTCATAGCCTATCACGTCCCTTGTTAATGGAGCGTGCTACGAGTGACACACAAACAGCCAATCATTTAACAGACAAACCCTGAGCGTGCACCCGCCTAAGCTCATAAACAGCCAATCATGTCCCTTGACAATGGGCAGTGCTAATGACGCGAACAGCAGGTTTGGTTTCACGGCACTACGTTTCAATTCATGTTAACGTAAATTGACAACGTGATAACACATGTTCCATATTAATAACATTAGTGTTACTATTACCCTGCAGTCTTGTGCGACCGGGACATTAACGTTAATATTACACACCAATTTCACAAATGCCGACGTCTGCCCAGCATAAAGTTACTTTGCGGGGCAGCTCATTCACTGAATCACCTAACAATGTTAAACAACCCTGAAATACGCATGACCAAACTTTGTTGTTTGAGAAGGCTGGCAACACTAGGCTATATAAAACATCACCATATCTGTAATAGTGTAAACTACTGCTTGCACTCAGAGCGTAGCGTGTGTGTGAGACAGTGTTAGAATTATTACCTGTGTGCCTTGAAAATAAGGTGGTTCAAAATAAAGTGGTTAAATGCAAACTTTTTTCTCATGTTTTTTTTTACAGTATTAATAAAAACTGGCCATTAAAAATGATCAATGATTATCGATATCTACTGATATGATATTGTTTAGCTATATCGCCCAGCCTTAATAGTAAACATGGTGGTTAACATTAGTGCCCCAATCCAACCACACCACACCACAGGTGTTTTGATGTACTGTGACCACAAAACCAATGAGCAGATCTTAACTAGGCAAAGCACTCTTCCAAAATAAAATACATGATTGCGTGTGCAGTATAATAGGTCCCTTTGTACTCTATATTAACTGCTATCTAAATTAGTGACAATTGGCATTGTATACAACGTATTCTGTAAGATTTGCGGGAAATAATAAAGTTGAAACCCGAGAAAATTAGAATATTGCAGAGAAAAAATTGCAAAAAAAACATTGGCTGAGAGGAGACAAGCTAAAACCTTTACAGCTCAAGATTACAAAACTATTTCATTTCATGACTATGCTTGACGATGGTATACCTAGTTTGAAACTGGAGCAGATCCACCAAGCACGAAATTTCAAATATTCGTTTGACAATTATTTTTTAAATAAAAACTAATATAATTGAAGTATTATAGCAATGGTGTAAGCATATGAAATGGCACCAAGCAGAAATTCAGCACAAACCCACATTTTACTGTAAGCCCTGGTGTTTAGGTACACAGATAAATAACAGATACATAAATGGATACACACAAATGAAATAGGTATACACACATTGAAAAATGATCAGCATCACCCTAAACAACACTCACATTATCTAATTGTTAAAAAATACAATGGAAGTCAAAGTGCATTCAAAACCATTGGCTCCGTTAGGGCGAGACAAAACCAGACCTCTTAACTCTAACTCACCTGAACATACCATGTGTAAGAGTTATTAATATTAGCGATAAAAGCGAGACTTGAGTACTGAACAAGCATTCATAATAACACACGTTTTAACGAATCTAACGGCATTTTAAAGATGAGTGGATTTTATATCTTCAAGTTATTACTAACCCTAACCACTAAAGGGTGATGTTACTGTTACAGCGAACAATAATGCGTGAAAAAGTGAACAACACCTGAAACAGTTTGCAGATTTGCTGCGAGTCTGCTTCTTCTGTTTGTTTTCATAGGTGGTTGGGGGAGGGCGAGGCCCCCTTCCCAAAACTACGAACGCAGCACAAGTATTATTACTACATGCGCCTTGTGGAGTTTAAATTCAAAACAAACAAAACGCCCACTATAATTCTAACCTTAGTTAAATAAATGTGATAAACTTATTATGAATTGGTGTAACGGTAACGATAAGAATACTGAGAAGAGTCTGGGAAGACTAAAGACGCTTCACTTTTGCTATGCAAGTAATTGGTGGGCGTAAATGGGGTACCAACACTTTTTTTTTTAAATAATAATATGCTAACGTTAACTCAATGTTCTGGCAGATGTTGCGTAGACTTTGAGAAAGCAATAGCTCCGGGCCTATAAACGTTACTCGTCTATGCAAAAACACGTCTGTAACGTTATGTTCTTCTAGGTTTGAATGTGTGTGGGGCCATTCATCTACTCCACAAATAACACGAACAGCGTTCACATTACTCGAATCTTGCTAACGTTAATAATGGGTTAAAAACACACAAACAAAGTTTTGCAAGTTATGCTAACGTTACGTTAACTCACGTTACCCTGCTTTCGCCATTTGCGTTAGGTTAGGTAGCTAATGGCACCAGCAAAATAGATAGCTAACGTTAGCGCCGTGGCGAGCTAGTTTCTAGCAGAAGAAATGTAATAGCGTTCATCAAAATTGTGTTGCTTGAGGATCAATTATACGCAGTTTACATCACATTAACGCTACTGATGCGGCCTTAGCACTGCTAACGTTACTCAATCTAGCTTTATCGATGTTGGGCGAGCTTGCTAACCTTAGCTAGCTAGCTAGCTAGTAGCCACTCGCTGGCGCCCTCGCCCAGTGTAACGTTAACTTTGGTAATTGAACAACGTTATGTCCTCACCTGGTCATCTGTTCGAAAGCTTTGCCCTACTAAATTATCTAGCGTTACCAAAATAACGTTAATTGTCCGATTAAATCCTTCTACATGGCCAGAAAACAAGGCACGAGCCTCCGTTCATTCAAGCCAAGATTCAGCGATAAAGATATTCGTGATGGCCGTCGTTGCGAGCGCCTCCCCCCCCTCCCGCTGATTTAGCTAACATTTGCTAGCTGGTTAGCATTGGCTAACACTGACGCTGTACCATTAGGTAACGTTAAATCATTTTGCTGCCTAGTTGGGAGAGTAAATTTGACATCAAACAGCAAACCACTGACTACACAATTAAAATCCATCGAGCATCCATGGAAAATGAACAGCTATTTAGCTACCTTGGAGCTCAGCTCACTCGTCCGACGTTTTTCCGATCCCGTCTAGTTTACAAACACAGGAAACGCCACAGGATGTACCCCCACTCCCCCACACAGGAAAGCCTTCTCCAGCGAGGAGAAAAGGGTCACCATAATAACGATTTCTTCGATCAGCTGTCTATATGCGGACTAGCGCCGACTGTAATCGATGACTATTGTCCAGGAGCTGGTTATTTCGTGGATCGTGGTCTACACGGCCTTGCTCAGTTTGCAGCAGATGCAGGCGAGTCGACTACTAGAGACGCAGAAAACGAAGGAATGGCTGAACACACACATCACACATGATACATCAGACTCGATTATCCAAAGCCTGTGTGTCTGTGTGCCATGTATCAGGTCCACGTCCACTCACTGCAATTGCAGGGTGTGCGACTCTGCTTCGGAATTGTATTTAGAATGCGAGGAATTAAAACATTATTTTTGTCCTTAACTACACAGAAGTATGAACACTGTCTGCTGGTAAAAAAAAAAAAAAATAGAATAACAATAAAATAATAATAATAATAATAATAATAATGGATTCCAATAAAATAATAGTATTATAATTGAACAAAATACAAATGAATGATATTCTACATTTTAGATTCATTATGTTTTCTTTGTTATTGAGCAGCCTGATTTGTATAATGAGAAATTAAATATTTCCAACCCTAAACACATTACATAGATTTCATATAGATAGACATTATGGTAGTTCATTATGGGACAAGGAATTTTGTGACCAGTAAGGCACTGCCTGCCAAAATATATAGGAACTCTTGTTGTGTACATTGTGAAGTTTTGCAAGGCGCTGTAGGCCTATATGTTTTTTATCCACTCTCAGTTCATTGAAATACTTGCACATATGTGTTAGATTAGAAAGTATCAAAATTGCATGTCTTCAACCATCTATATTGATAATATATGATAATTTATTAACCCCCTCAGGGAAATCGTCTATATTTGTTTGTCCTAGGTCAGAGTTGTCTATTCGCTTGTCCAATAGGTCAGGCTGAAGGGTCAGTTGCAGAGCAGCACCCCTGGAGTTGGGAGGGACACAGTGTCTTGCTCAAGGACAGTTGAGCAGAGTGGACGCTTGCCAAGACAGCAGCTGGAACCTGCAGTTGAACGGATGGTATCCCTTCTCCTCACTATGCCATCCTGCTGGCGTCCAGGCAAGGCGTACACAATCATCTAATGCCTGCACAACCACAACCTCTTTGTATACCCATCACAACAAAGTATGTAAGATCAAATATATTTGATTTTCTATTTGTATTTAAACGTTTCTGTTGTTCTGCAGGCAGTTAGTGAGAGTGCAATGGTAACACATCAAGACAGTTTTCACAATCATTGCCCATTCACTCTCCTTCTTACATACTTTTGGTTTTGTGCTGTTGAGAGCAGCACAGACTCATGGTCCAACCATACATTGTAACACATTTGACTTTACTTTAAGGACACACAAAAAGCCTGAATCAGAGTTCATAAAACCTTATGATGTAATCCTATGAGTAAGCATTTCATATAAAGTGGAACAAAAACAGCGCTTAACAAAACTCTGTCATACTTCACTGCATTGCCAGTCCCCGGGGACTTCTGCTCCCTCATACAAACTGCAGAGAAACCTGAGCTTCTCGCCATGTCTGTGTTTCTCCATTCCTTTCCTTTCTGTCCCGTTCCTCTGCTTTCCCTTCACCTGTCTTCCTGCTAAACCTCCCCACGTCCTCCTATCACATCAGCTTTATGTATAAAATACCACTTAACAACATAACAGTTGCATAATGGGTTGGTGTTAGTTTATTTATCTACGGTAGTCATTTTTCAATTTGTAACTCTTAGACAAATTATTGCCTCGAGAGCTATTGCCTATTGTTTTCAGGAATTTTGCTGGGTGACATTCATGCGCGCAAATGCACACACACACACACACACACACACACACACCACACACCACACACACACACACACACACACACACACACACACACACACACACACACACACACACACACACACACACACACACACACACACACACACACACACACACACACACACACACACACACACACACACACAATGTACCAGGTAGGGGAAATGCAATACCTAAGGTCATTGGTGCAGAGAATCACATGACCTGCCTCTTCCACTCCCATGGCACCTTTCTGCTCACTCTACCTCATACACCCCAGCAGACGCTCAAAGTGTCAGGTGTCTCAAGGTTTCACAAAGGGAGTGACTCAACGGAAGTTCGTACAGGTAAGAGAGAGCTAACATGAAGGATAGTAAAATGTGTGTAAACCTCTCGAGCAGGCACTGCTTTTCAAGCTACACAAACTAGACGTTTTCGAAAGGCGGTGGAGCTATTGAATTTCCACTTTGCGCATATTCCTGCCACTCTTAAGAACTCCCTGTCTTTGTCAAGATATCTGTGTCTTTTCCTTTTGTTATGTAGCTGCTGAGTCTGTCACATTATGGACAATTTCCCAAACACAGTGGTCACTAATGTGCAACATTTCTACCGTTGAAACTAAATGGAACCTCTAGTCACACATGGCCATGTAACAAAGTTGTTAAAGATTGACAATTGCTACAGTCCTGTAATTATTACCATCGACTGTTCTTCAAATGACATGAAGGCTACTCACCGTTGTTGGGCAGGACTCAATGTCCTCAAGATGTGTCCTACGTCGCCGGCTGTCTCTGGCATTGCCTCACTCAGAGTCACTACTGGGGTTTTTTTTTTAACTTGTTTGCATTCAGTTAATCATTTCCCAATCAACAGACCTTTTGTGATGAATGTGTATAGGCTATTTGATTTAGATGTACCTTACGTCAATCATGCGTTGCACAATGTGGAGCTCTGCTTAGTCACATCTGGCTTTGTTGTGGTTACACGTTGCTAAGGAGAACTTGGCTAAAAGTCAGAGTTACAGGTCAGCGTGCTGTTGCAATCTTAATATCCACTGATAACAAGAGATGGGGACAAAAGCTAAAAGCTGCTTGGTTGTTCTGGAGATGATCAAGCCAGGCAAAGTCACAGGTGGGCTGTTCAAGAACTCATTTTGAAGCCCCTGTTCCAATAGGCCTCCTCCTGTCACCATACTTAGGGCTTTATTTACAGCTGAATTATTTGGCGTTTGAGCAGTGCCAGTGATAGATACTGTGTATCACTGTGCTCTGCTGAGTGTCAGCGATATTGTTTGCTACATGATGCTAGTATAAGAATTGGTTTCCGAACCAGGCCACCCAAAAGCATGTCAGAATCTGTTGAATCGATAGAATAGTAGGCGGCATCATGTTTGCCTTCATGTTGTAGCATTCCTTGCCAAGGAACGAAGGACAGGGTGGGGCCAAGGACCTTGGCCCCACCCTGTCCTTCGTTTATATGATTAACATTTCCTGCTGCTGCAGATTCAGCGAGTTGTCCATTAGTTGTAGATGTAGATGGCACTGCAGCGTAGTGTAGATCTTCAGGATAGTGCACACTCACAGCAAGAGGGACCCGGGTTTGAATCCAGGCTTCCTCTGTGCATTGCCTGTTCTCTTACCTCCCACAGTCACAAGTCATGTGGATGGAGACTGTAAATTATAGGTGTGAATGTGTCTATTTATCGAGGGCGGCGGTAGCTCAGGAGGCAGAGGTGTCGTCTGGGAATGGGAAGGTTCCCGGTTCGAGGCTCATTCCCTCCGGGCTGCGTGTCGCAGTGCCCTTGAGCAAGACACTGCACCCCCCTAGCTGCTTCCGACGAGCAGTGAGCTCCTTGCATGGCGGCAGAAGCCATCGGTGTGTGTGTGAAGAGGTGAATGTAGACATTACTGTAAAGTGCTTTTGAGCGGTCGTCATGGACGCTAGCCTATATAAATCCAATGCATTTACCGTTTGACCATTTCTCTGTATTAACCTTGTGATGGACTGGCAACCTATTCAGGGTGTTTCCCTGTCTTCTACGCAGTGGATGTAGGAGACTCCAAACCTCCTGAAACCAAGATGGAGACCGTGGTGGTCTCATTGCATTAATATGTGGGAGGGCTATATAGCAATGTTTTTTCTTTCTTTCGATGCTCTGTTGTCCATTCCCTCTTAAAGCACAGCATGTCATGCTGGCCAATCAGGTGACAAAGCCTCTAACAACAGCAAACAACTCCTGGCTCTTGAAAAACCTGTCTGAGCACTGGACAGTCCTTCAGATCTCTGTTGTGTCTATGTTATTAGTGTTTCTTTGTTTGTAAAGCGTCTTTGAGTCCTAGAAAAGCGCTATATAAAACCCATGTTTATTATTATTATTATTATGTGTCTATATATATATATATATATATATATATATATATATATATATATATATATATATATATATATATATATATATATATATATTAATCTCAGCCTTCTGCCCATCAGGAGGCCTACATGCTAGCCAGACAGTCAATCTAAATTCATATTAATTGATATTAATTGATCTGTATGGTTAAATAGCTACAAGTAAAATAGTAAAAATATGAAATTGCTGTCAATATCAAAGTGCAACAACCTCCTTGTGACTAAATATTAATGTCATGAGAAATCAGTGTGATACCTTACAATGAGAACCTGGTAGCACTCGATAGATATCGGAAGTCAACAAATTAAATGATTCGGGGAGAAGTTGGCCAGTCTGTTGGCAATGCCGTTTCGATGTGTCTCTGAATTTGAGTCTTTGTTCAATATTACAGAGCCAGGTTGACATTCAGCTCAGTCCAAAGTCCTCTTTGTGACTCAGTGACCTATGTACCGCAGTGAAAAGGCCCAGATAATCAGAGAAACCATTTAAACGTATACTAACTGCAATAACAGTAGCCTGGGTGAACCCAGCCTTCAACGTGACGTTACAGACTACACCTGTAACGGAAGTTTCTTCGTGACTGATGGTACATAGAGGTCACGTGGAGGCTGGGTTTACCCAGGCTAATAATAGCAGTGGTGATTTATCTGGAAACACATGGGTATAAACATAAGGTAACATAGCCATATTCATAGCCTGACAGAATACCTTAAGAGCTGTTTAGAATGTTCTGTCCCTCCAGACGAAACAACGTCAGAGGCTTATTGTCTGTCTGTGTGCTACTCATCATCATGTAAGTATGGGTTTGTCAGAGTGCAATTAAAGAGTAACTGTGTGGGTGTGTATTAACCAACCAAGTGTTTGTGGCACTCTGCCATGCTCTGCTCCTCTGTAAATGTTGCCCCCCTTTGCAAGTGAACTCCTCCTCCCAGCCAGATTGATGATATGCTCAGATTCACAAAATAACAGCCTGGCTGCTTCAATCTGCTGTTTGCATCTTGCAATCAAGCGGCACACGCTAGAGGCCAAGTCTAAACATGCTGACCTGATCTACGGCCTTGAATTTATAAATGACTGTGTGTGTGTGTGTGTGTGTGTGTGTGTGTGTGTGTGTGTGTGTGTGTGTGTGTGTGTGTGTGTGTGTGTGTGTGTGTGTGTGTGTGTGTGTGCGTGCGTGCGTGCGTGCGTGCGTGTGTGTGTGTGCTTGCACATGCCCATGAGTGCACATGTGCTATGTGTTTGTGTTGATTTGCAGTGTTGGGAAAGTTACTGAAAATTGGTAATTAGTTACAGTTACTAGTTACTTCTCTCAAAAGGTAATTTAATTACTTTAAAGTTACCAGTTACTTCAAAGTAATTAGTTACTAGGGAAAGTAACTTTTGCGTTACTTTTAAAAGTCTGCTTCGATTGTTATTAATGCACACATTATGTTAGTGTTGCTGTGCCACAGTGTGGCATTGAACCTTCGCTTATTGGGGAGGCTTATAGCCTATCAAGGTCATTAGCCTCTGGGGCTCTGGCTGCAGCTCTCTCCCCGGACTAGGTCTGAGGATCAGAAACTGGGTAATCCTCTGAAGTTGTCCGTTATTTTCATGTCCTAAAGTAACTAGTAACTAGCACAGTTACTATTTTAGTAACTGTAACTGAGTTACTGAATTTGAAAAAGTAATTAGTTAGATTACTAGTTACTGAAAAAAGTAGTTAAGTTACAGTAACTAGTTACTTAGTGACTAGTTACTCCCAACACTGTTGATTTGTAAACATGCCATGTGGGTGATGTCTATGAGATGAACTGACCTGTGCAGGTGATGATCTTGCAGATCAGATCAGTGACCTCATATAGAGCAGGTTGTCCTTTAGAAGCATGTTGGCGCCGGCCTGAACTCTGCCACTATGCCGTCCACTGCAATAGTTGTTTGTATAAAGCCTGTCTGTGTCTATGGATTCGCTAATAATGCAATATATGAGTTTGACTGATGATTGAAGAGTCAGTATACGGATAAATGACACATGCCACCTGTCAAATGTCAGCAGAAAGTGATGGCTAAGGGTAATGTTTAAGTTTAGTAGCGAGGGTCCTGGTTAGGGAATGCTTGGGTAATCATATCATAAGTGTACTAATACAGTCGTTCTCAAACGTTTGCATGCCAACGACCCCTAAACTAACACAAATTAGGCTGCGGACCCCCATTTGATAAGGCTTTGTCCCAGGGGCCCGACTACAGACCCCCATTTGATAAGGTTTTGTCCCAGGGGCCCCATCTAATAAGATTTTGTTCAATGTTTTATTACAAAAGGTGTATGAAACCCATGACCAAAATAGTCATACATTCTGTCATTGTGTTACTTATGGATGGAATTATAGTGAAAATGAATTATTACCCTTTTTTCGCATCCCCTCAAGGACCCCTGGGGGTCCCCAAACCCCACTTTGGGAACCATTGTAACTAATACACACTGTGTGTGTGTGTGTGTGTGTGTGTGTGTGTGTGTGTGTGTGTGTGTGTGTGTGTGTGTGTGTGCGTGTGCGTGTGCGTTTGCGTGTGCGTGTGCGTGTGCGTGTGCGTGTGCGCTTCAGGTAACCGAGTAGTTGGCAGAGATGGAAAGTGGTCCGTTCAGTCGGCGGTCCTGGGCAACACAGTCCGTACGTGTCACTGCTAAAGAGATCTCACTGGTCGGTGGCAAAGGGAAGAGTCATGCTATTGCGGAACGCTTCTCCAAGTGAGTATAGCCCACACATCACACATCACACAGCTGCCATAGGTTGCTTTTATATTGAGTGCATTTGTTTTGGGAATTAAAAGTAATAACACTGTTATTATCATGAACTGAAACTAAGATGAAAAGTGGGTGTTAAAAATGTTGTAAAGAGAAATAAAATAAAAATGATACTTAATTACTGAACTAAAACTATCTTTGTTATTTGTAAAACTAAGTAAAAATATAATACAATTTTGAAATGTTTTTTGTTTTTGTTTTTGTCTTTTTGTTTATAGATTTTGAGCAGAGAATTTTGAATATTTTTACCGACCTCTAACTACACCACTAGATGGCTCTAGTGTAGGCCGACTCAGAGGAAGTGCCAGGGTTGCCAATGCCATAGCTGTTTGCACAAGTCATGCTTAAAATGCTCTAGGGAAAATACAGTCTTTGTTTGTTTATTCATCATTTGTTTGTATCCTTGTTTGTTTATTTATTTTGAGCTAAATGGTCTGAATTCAGATTGCTGATGATGAGTCTGCTTATCATATGCAATTCATTTGTGCCGCATCATGATGTATTGAAAAATGAATGTAAATAAAACTGTAAAATAATGTATGATTTCATGTTTGTATTACACAATGCAAATATGTACAGAATTCATCATTCTTAGCCTCCTTAAAAAACACTGTCCGTAAAATAAAAAATAAAACTAGAACTGAAACTACAACTAAGCATTAGTAAAACGTAAAGTAAAAAAAATAAAATCCAAAACTATAACAGCCCTATGATTTATTGATCATTTCCATAACGTCCTTATACAACTCTCGAAATTGATGTCTGCAAAAGCTGATTTTGCAGCCCAGACCAGATTTAAATTTTTCTGCTCATACCAGAGCATCAAACCTATTCACAAATCATAGACGCTGATTTGGACACGTGGGCCAGCAGTTCCCTGACTACAGTGTTAAAATAGACAGCAGTGAATGGTTAACAGATATGCAGCAGAGGTCCAGCAGAGGTCAGTGTTGTCCTTCTCCCTCTGTCTCTCTCAGGTACCAGAGAGCTGCCGAGGAGTCAAGTGCAGACAGAAGAAAAGGAGTAAGTATTTCTGCTACGCTTTTCAAACAGACCACCAGAGACATGTTGTCTCCTAGACACACAGCTTTTTACTTTACCCAAATCTAATAAATCTAGTGGGAATAAAAAAATAATTGACTGTTCCTGTCTTCACCATGGGGGCAACTTTATACCACTCTGGTAACAGGCTCTGCTATATGGTGGAATAGAAGGATGCAACATCACATAAGGCACACCATAAGAAGTAATTGCGCATTATGTCTATGTGGAGTGGAAGAGGTGCTTATTGCTGAATTGTCTTTCGCTGGCCTTCTCCTACTGAGCTGAATAATGCTGACTAAAGCATATACCTGTACCTCAGTGGATTAGCACAGTAGAGGTCCTTCACTGCAGCTGTTGAAGCACATTTTTTACATAGGCTAACCACTGTACGTCAAACACACACACACACACACACACACACACACACACACACATGCACACAGTCTTACATAAGTCATTTTTGGGGTATTTACCAACACAGTCTCACAGAACATTGTGAAATAGGAAGGTCTGCAGTGCAAAACGTGACAGTTTAGGGTTAGGGTTAGGCGTGGGGGGTGGGAGAGGTTAGGTTTAGGGGTGGGATAGGTCAGGATTAGGGTTAGGGGGTCGAAGGGGGTCCCCAGTTATAAGGGAGGAGGGAGCGTCGACTCCCCTTCGCGAAGAGGGTCTCCGAGTCTACGACTCCTCCGAAAGGGGGTCTCCGATGCTCCCACCCATCTCCCACCTCCCTTAAAACCTAATTAGGCGATTTAATTTCAAAACCCACCCAAAAAAACATTAACATCTAACAATGTTAGAGTAACGTTTTTCGCTGTGGTCGAACATTACTTTTTCACTGTGAGACTGGGCTGGTATTTACATTAGACTTACATTCCCTGGAGACCTATATGTACCCTACCCATAACCACGACTTGCCTAACCCTAACCCTAACCTTACAGAAACCTGGAGACACAGCTTTTGTCCCAATCGCACGAGCGCGCGCGCGCGCGCGCGCACGCGCACGCACACGCACACACACACACACACACACACACACACACACACACACACACACACACACACACACACACACACACACACATTATGCCACCGGTGCACAAGTCTTGTCCTGGCTCCCCTCTTATTGGCCACTTGTTGCGATGGGCAGGCCATCAAATCCATAATCCTATGGTAATCCTCTCGGGCAATGGTCTCTACAGTCCCAACTGTAAACTAGCAGTCTGAGAGAGACTAATAAACCAGAATGAATGAATAAGGCATCAGCTAATATCATGCAGAAGCTGAAGGTAATACCGCTGTAATATATTTTATGGGACATTTTATGTAATATTTTATGTCTTTTGCAAAATGTGTGTGAGCTAGCTGTTTAAAAATATGTGAGCTTTTTCACCGTCGTGGTGGTGTTCAGCGTCCTGGTTCTGTTGACTCCAGTAGTTTGACTTGATGTGAAAACGACGTCTTGCATTTCTTGCATTGTTCACTCAGATTTGAGTGTTTGAAGAACTTTTAAAAGATGCTTTGAAGGCTCATTTCTGTAAACATGTGTACATTTTACAAACATTTTTATATACGCGATACATTATATCACCATTCATCATGATTTCTTTTTATCATATTCTTCAAACACCAATAATGTGATGCCAATCAGATGATGCCAATATTAAGGGGATGCAAGAATCTCGTTAAATATTGGCAGATAACACTCGTGTCCCGAGGTATCTGTCTGAGCCTAATTTGTAGCATAATGGACCATCTGTCTGTGTGTGTGTGTGTGTGTGTGTGTGTGTGTGTGTGTGTGTGTGTGTGTGTGCGTGTGCGTGTGCGTGTGCGTGTGCGTGCGTGTGTGCGTGTGTGTGTGAGGGGGGGGGGGATTATTAAATAAGCTATAATATAATGGCTTTGCATCACAGAAACTGTAAGAATGCTGTGTTTCTACTTTGTACAGAATTAAACATGTAATAAGCCTATTTCACCTATTTATTACACAGCTAGTTACCATACCATCAAAATGTACATATTCAAACGTCTTCATTTCTCTGTGGATCGTCACATCAAATCACATTCTGGGTCCTCACAGTATGCTCCCCCTCCACCATATCATCTGTAAACACAATGTTCACTTTCAACAGCATTATCTCCCAGTGATCGTTTGTCTCCACAACATTAAGGTCTCACAACTTCTAGAAGTCAAGGATATGGAATCTGAAGTCGTCGTATTTTGGTCGTATTTTGGTCGTATTTTGGTCCAGCTCCAAAAGTATGAGCCAGAACAAGCTGGGTTGTCTATTTCCCCCACATTTATCAGTGTCCAGAAAGCAAGGGGTGGTTTTGGCACAGCCATAGAAGGTAGAACAGTCCTGTTTCTTTCAATTGAGGAATATATCTCAAATCAAGGCATTTTCATCCTGTGCCGACTTTTGGAGGACATTCATGATTTTATAGCGTCCCCTGTAGCTTAGTCATTGATCACGTATAAAAAGGTCAATCTCTTTTGATTATTTTATTCTAATTTGTCTTTTAGTCTTTTGTTTGTGCCTATTTTTGTTCCTCCATCTGTTCCTTTCTTCTTCTCATATTATTCATCGCCATTTTATATGTTGTGTTATTGTTTTTGTTTATTTTTTACTGTGCGATCTTTGTAAAGTCTCTTAAATATGTGATAGATATAAGTAACATTTATTACTATCATTATGATCAGAAATCAGTTGCGGGTGGGGACATGACACAAAGCCGACACACGGATACAGTGAACAAATAGTTAACTTTTCCCTGAATGTATCATTTCCTGCTCTGGTTTCCTGGGTATTCTCTCTCTCTCTCTCTCTCTCTCTCTCTCTCTCTCTCTCTCTCTCTCTCTCTCTCTCTCTCTCTCTCTCTCTCTCTCTCTCTCTCTCTCTCTCTCTCTCTCTCTCTCTCTCTCTCTCTCTCTCTCTCTCTCTCTCTCTCTCTCTCTCTCTCTCTGCTTTCCTGGTGCTAAAGGGGTTGGGCTAGATCCTACAAGCAGAGTTTGACTAGCTGCTAACATGTGGGAGAGCTCTGTCTCTCACACTCTCTCTCTCTCTCAGCACACTGACCCATAGAGAAGGACCGGCCAGAGGACGCTCACTTTCTAGTTCTGGTTCTACCTCGTCTCGCCACTCCTTCGTATTCACAGAGGTTTCTCCTTTTTGCTTAAGAAACAGTTGAACAATCTTGTCATTGTCCAGTTCTGTCCCTCTAGCCTGGGCTTGCCTCACAAAGACACTGATTGTGCATCTGTTTTCTGTCCACTTTGGGTTTTCTCTCCCTCTTCCCATTCCTCTCTTCTCTCATTTTATTCTGCTGTCAACCTTTTTCTTTCTTTCTGTCTCGATCGCTTCCTTTCTTAATATAACTTAATTGTACTTGTAGACGTAGTCTGCTAAGGTAGTTATTAATTGAGTCATCTCTAATGTTGGATGCTAAATGTTGAAAAGTTTTTTTTTTTTTTCCCTTTGTTGAGGAATTCTGGGTCTTGACGGCATATTTGCGACATTAGTAGTGGTTCAATGTTTCATGCCGACCTAAAACTGGAACGAGATGTATTAGTTTGATTAGTTTGATCATCTCAGGGTCATTTTTGTTCTCATGTCTAGACCTTCTTCAGAAGTCCTTCAACTTCTCATTCCTTCTTCAGGTTGAGGAACGTTCTGTAGCTACGTCACACAGCAGCAATGTGCCCTCCTGTCGTTGCGTTGTGCTGTCAGTTGCTCAACATATTTTGTTTTCATGGGTGATGGAGTGGCGAACAGAGGCCTCTCCCCGGTGTTGTGGGGAAAGGTGAAGTTGTCGTATGGAATGGAATGCGGCTGAAAGAGCAGCCCTCCTGTCTCCATCTTGAACCGATACTTGGCTCGAGCAGCCACAGCGGAGCTTCTGTTTCCTGGACCAACTTTGAACAGCTGTTCACCTAATCTGTCAGTTTGTCTGCGTAGCCCGAGCGTTAAGATGTTTCCAGCAGTTCCTATATTCCATTGTACAGCATTTGAAGCTTAAGGCGCATATTTAGTACCGCATTTCAGTGGCACTCGAATACAGGACTGTCCCGGACTCATTTTCAGGATTTGTGACTTGGACTTGAGCACTGACAACTCAGACTTGGACTCGAGCATTCATGCATTCAGAGTCGGAAGTTGGAGACGAGGACTCGGACTTGTTAATTGATAAAGACTTTTTTTGTTCGTTTTTTCTAACAGGCCCTAATAATTTGGCATAAGATATTGATCGCTATATTAAAACCGTGGCATTATTACATTTTGTGCAAGGACAGCCACGTGTGTTCCACCTACATGTGGATTCACGCTCATGTTCAGTGACTCCGGACTCGGACTCAAGTAATGGGGAGAATGTAGCCTACTATCAACTTATTTTATCGTGGTGATAATATGGTTTTGCTTTGGGACGATCATTGCTTAATTGCTTTTAATCTCTTCTCTTCCTCCCAGTCATTTGAGGGTGCGGCGCCCACCCTGCGCACCGGCAACCTGAGCGCACTGAAGAAGCGTTGGGAGCAGGCGGGCAACCTTGCTCTGGACAAGCCCTCCTCCTTCCCACTGCCTAGCCAACCCAGGGTCCGCTTCACCCCTCCTGCCCTGCCCAAGCCTGCTGCTGTCAGCGAGCACTGCCCTCCATCCAAGTCCCCTGGACCACTCACACCCCGGGAGCACTGCCCTCCATCCAAGTCCCCTGGACCACTCACACCCCGGGAGCACTGCCCTCCATCCAAGTCCCCTGGACCACTCACACCCCAGGAGCACTGCCCTCCATCCAAGTCCCCTGGACCACTCACACCCCAGGAGCACCGCCCTCCATCCAAGTCCCCTGGACCACTCACACCCCAGGAGCACCGCCCTCCATCCAAGTCCCCTGGACCACTCACACCCCAGGGAGGTGGAGGTACCGCCGGCTTCTTCCAGCACCCCTCAGCAGCTTCAGGACAGCAGAAGAGAGGGATGGAGAGGGACGAGCTGACGTGTAGTGAAGGGCCCGAAAAGCTTGAAGAGCAAGTTCCATCCAGTCCCTGTGCCTCTTTTGAGAAGTCCAGTGTGCCACTCAACAACCTGAAGATGAGGTTTGAGAGGGGAGAGCAAACCACGGTCAAGGTAAATATATACCCCCCATCATTTATTATTATCATCATCATCATCATCATGCTTTAGCCTATGTGTGTAATTATTTCATCGGGACACTCTAGGCTGCTTTAAGTTAAGTTTCTCAAGGGAAAGCACAATGCTGAAGTTTTAGCTCTCCCTAAACTTACTACAAGGAACCTCTGACTGGTTATGAAACGGTCTCAATGTAATGCTGAGGCCTCTATATGACCTACATCAGCAAATGAGATGATCAGTGAGGAGATTGGCTATTTCTATATCGTTATTCTAAATGCCTGTGCTCGGGTCAATACATTATGTCATAGAGAGCCACTTCCTGCTTTCTCCCTGTACCAGCACTGTGAAAAATATGAATGGCGGTGAACGGAGAATAAGGTTACTTTTTTTATCCCGTTTGAATTGTGCCACGGGGTGCCAACGCTAATTTTGTCAATTTAAAACGTAACTTTGCATATCAAGAAAATCACAGTTTGGCGACAAACTGTGAAAAGTAACGTTATTCTCCGTCCACCGCCATTCATATTTTCCGCAGCGCTGGTACAGGGATAAAGCAGGAAGTGACGTTCCACTTTGCCTCTCTATTGCTATGCATCCTAACCTTGTGAGGCAGCTGGATTCACGCAAGATCATGAGATCATGAGATCATGACCACACGACAAATCCTTCCTGCCATGCTCCAATCTATTGGTTTGAATCCGAACCACCGGTGGTTCGCACCAATTAGCGTCCTATGAGGCTGCGGGCGGGCTTTAGGTGTGATGATAGCGAGAGCGAGCCCGTGATAGATGTGATAGACAGATGGTTCATCCAATCACCTGCCAGGTATTTCTTGATAGAGCGACTCGTTCCCAGATGGTTATGTGAAAACAAACCGTCTGGCAGTGTCAGGTTATATGCATCCTGCTGTCCATCCAAGCTGTGTTTAAAAAAAGAGAAGTAGTATTCAAAAGAAGCCATGTCTTTCTTTCACTAACTTCCAAAACAGATGCCCGCGCTAGACAAGATCTTTACGACACAAAGTGGTGTTGCTAATGGGCAATGCAGTCTTCATTCTGGGAAAACACTACCGCTTTTGTCCACAGGGGCGGCTAAAATCAGCACAAAATGAAAGTTCCTTGTAGCTGCGTTTTCAGTCTGAGGTACTGCATGCCAAGTGCAGACGGGTATAAACTGTTCAAAGAACAAACCTCTGGATTCTGGATTTCATGGATACTACCAAGATGCTAGAATCCAGATAGTGCGTGCATTGTCTCTACTGATGGTATTGTCAAATAAGTATTCAAATCAATGTTGTGGTCATACTTCCCTACAAAGGCCGTCACCGCCTGAAAAGCTGAAGCTGTCTTGCTCCATGCTGCACTGAGCCAAATGTTACAAAATGCATGGGCCTCTGTCTGTTTGACAGCTGTGCATCTATGTCTCTCAGGCATTAGGTAGTGTGACCACACTCTGGATGGTGGGATTTACTTTACGGATGTTTGCCCAATTTGCCTGGCAGGTGATTGGATGAGCCATCTGTCTATCACGGGCTCGCTCTCGCTGGCGCCATACCAAAGCCCGCCCGCTGATTGGTGAAAACCACTGGTGATTCGGATTCAAACCAATAGATTGGAGCGTGGCAAGATGGATTTGTCATGTGATCATGATCTCATGATGAATCCAGCTGCCTCGCAAGGTTACCAATTCATACCGTGCTGCAAGAACTGGCTTGCCAAAGGCAGATTGTTACTTGAGCGTATAAACAGATACATGGTAAAACAGCATATAAACAGATACATGGTAAAAAGGGTATAAACAGATACATGGTAAAACAGCATATAAACAGATACATGGTAAAAAAGGGTATAAACAGATACATGGTAAAACAGCATATTTAAACAGATACATGGTAAAAAGGGTATAAACAGATACATGGTAAAACACCATATAAACAGATTCATGGTAAAACACCATATAAACAGATACATGGTAAAAAGGGTATAAACTGATACATGGTAAAACAGCATATAAACAGATTCATGGTAAAACACCATATAAACAGACACATTGTAAAACAGCGTATAATCAGATGCATGGTAAAACACTCCAAAGTTAGATTTTGTTGTAAATGGCCACTCCATGTTAAAGGCCACTCACTATGTGTCCTAGTGCTGTTCACTGGCACTAGCTGCACTACTCATGCGTTCAGTTCCATGTCCCTCTCAACTCAGTTTCCTCTCAAACCTATTCTTCCTGATCCTATATTGTTCCTACCAGGCTTCTGCCCAGTCTCCCCACCACCCATATCCAGTATCTCTCCCAGCCCAAAACAACTTGAAGTCAACCCCACTCTCCACCTTCACTAATAGCCCTAGGTCAGGAATGTCCCTGCATTCCTCTGTTTCGTTCTTCAAAGAGCAATCCCTCTCTCTTTCATCAGCTATTGCACTTTTTCAGGTGGGACTTCTGAATTTTGCAACAGTCCCCCCTTGTGTTTTCTATTCTATTCTATTCTATTCTATTCTATTTTTTTTTTTTTTTTTTTACACCTTGCATACTTTGTGCAGCTGCTCTTGCACAACTGTTATACAATCGACACTTCAGCTTCATAAAAAGAAATGAACATAACGTTTTAATTTTAAATGACACTCTACAGGTGCTCAGTATGCTACAGTCTTTTCCTGTTATTTCCCTTGGCTCAGCACTCTCTGTCACTTCTGCCTGCTGCCATGATGTAGATGTTGCAATCTTAAAGGAACACTCTGCCCATTTTCAACCAGCTTTGTATCATTAGAACATCAGTAGTATATCAGAAAACTGTAAACTGTTTTGAAGTCTGTCATTTAATTTGACAGTTATTGAGTGTTAAAGTGTGGACCAGTGACATCACTGGTCCACACTAACTCAAATTAATAACTCATTAACTCAAATCAACTCTCAATAACTGTCAAACTAGATGAATGACAGAATGTTTGACAGTTATTGAGAGTTGATTTGAGTTAATGAGTTATTAATTTGAGTTAGTGTGGACCAGTGATGTCACTGGTCCACACTTTAACACTCAATAACTGTCAAATTAAATGACAGACTTCAAAACCGTTTACAGTTTTCTGATATACTACTGATGTTCTAATGATACAAAGCTGGTTGAAAATGGGCGGAGTGCTCCTTTAACGTACTTGTATGACTAATGCCATTACACAGGATGGAACATTCAATCACAGCATGGAAAGCAGAAGTGAAAACACTGCCATGGCTCACACACTAACACTTTGCTTATTCTGCTTGACTGTGTGTGTGTGTGTGTGTGTGTGTGTGTGTGTGTGTGTGTGTGTGTGTGTGTGTGTGTGTGTGTGTGTGTGTGTGTGTGCGTGCGTGTGCGTGTGCGTGTGCGTGTGTGAAGCAAAATGTGGTCCTGGAGACACCTAGGAACTACCACAGTAGCGGTTTTGACGCTTAAAGGCCTAAACATGGTCGTCCGTCCGCCTCGAATTGGAGCCGTCTCGCCGTCTGGCGGCGCCAGCGAGCCCTACATGCTCGGACGCCACTACGCCCTCCCTCCTCCCACCCTCCCTCCTCCTGTGGAAGCTCCGTGTGAAAATGGCGGAGATTGTGTGCCAGGCAGTCTGAATGAAATTGAATGTAACGTTCCCAATTCTATGTATTAAATTCTAAAAAACGACCCTCAACATTTGGGAAGGCTAAGCCACACAACTAGTTGTTATAATCTAACATCATGCTTTGAAAGGCGACTTTACGACGAAGAGCCAGGGCAACGGCCAATCACAACTCTCCTGCAGCTGACGTCACGCACGTATTGTCGCCGTGAAGTCACATTTTCGAGCAGCCCCCGTCAGAGGACGGCGCCCCCTCCCCGTAGGACGGCGCTCCACCCGCCGTCATACGGGGAGGGCGGGGCGAGGCTCTGACGGACGACCATGTTTAGGCTTACTCTGCCAAGTGTTAATATGTCTGTCTGTCTGTCTGTCTGCCTGTCTGTCTGTCTGTCTGCCTGCCTGTCTGTCTGTCTGTCTGTCTGTCTGTCTGTCTAGGTCTGTCTGTCTGCCTATAAAGTTTTCAATTTGTCTATGTAAGTGATCATAGGACCCCAGACAGAGTCAAATTTCTTGGGTGATCTCCTCATTTTGTACCAATCTGTTTTGATTTGATCCAGAGAGGCGTCCTTCCGTAAGCAAACTTTTTGTAGGTGTTTATGTTGGTGCATATTCCTGTCTACAAACTCACTGATCCTGTCAATCTCTCTCGTACTCTCTTATCATCTAGGCTGGCAGGACAGGACTGCGGAGCACTTCATCAGAGGACATGGACCAGCAGCAGGGGGGTAAAGACAAGTGCACACGCACACACACACACACACACACACACACACACACACACACACACACACACACACACACACACAGGCAACAATAAATGTGTCGTCGGCCCCCATGAATGAATGATGCAGTCCCCCTCTGGGCCATGGATGTGCTCTGGGCCAGCTAATAGACCCTTTTCACAGCAACCATTTTGAGGTGGTAAAGCAGGAAGTAAAGCTGTATGTGTGTGTGTGTGTGTGTGTGTGTGTGTGTGTGTGTGTGTGTGTGTGTGTGTGTGTGTGTGTGCGCGTGTGTGTGTGTGTGTGTCCTTTCTGCCCTACAGGTCTGTCTGTGCCTGACAGGGTCCTGGAGACCATGTCCCTGAGGGAGAAGATGGCCAAGTACCAGGCTGCTGTTTCCAAACAAGCGCCCACACACTCTGTGAGTTCACGCCAACTCACGAGCGTGTCATTCTTATTATAGGCAGTGATTGGAAAAGAACACAGTGAGTTAATTATTTATGATGATGGTTGAGGATGGATGAGTTTTATCGCTAACACTTTACAATAAGCGTGCATTTATTTAACGGTTAGCATGAACAACCCTAACCTTAACCCTTTGTGAATTCTTATTAAGAGTTGGTTAACCCTAACCATTAACTAACCCCAAACTATTAAATAATGTATAAATTAACATCAACACCATTAGTTAACTCTTTCTTTCTTTCTTTCTTTCTTTCTTTCTTTCTTTCTTTCCTCCCTCCAGGGTCTGGCCGCAGAGATGCCTAGTCAAAAAACATCTGCACCTGTACCTGAGAAACACACATCTGTACATGAGCACAATGGTGAGTGTCAGGACTCAGTGAGTGGAATATACTTCAAGGACATATTCCCATATACATCTGACTCCTCCTGTTACTATTATCGCTATGAAAAATGAGGATAGGCCTAGGAATCTAATTACAAAATCTGTGTTTTTTAATAAAGTTGCCAATTAAAATTTCAAAACTTCAGCCTATATATATACGGTATATACCGTATATATATATATATATATATATATATATATATAAAGACGAGAAGTGCTGACATTGGCCTTGACTGACGTTGCATGGACTGACCATATACCTCTGAAAGATTTCAGTTAGTGGCTATCATTTGTGGCAATTGCTCACATGCATTGAGCTCCATAAGTAGACTGTAATGCATTGTTTTAATTTTCAGCATCATACTATTTTGATTTGATTTGATTTATTTGACGTTTGTTTAAAAACACGTGAGATTAAAAAAAACATAGATCTCAGGAAAAACATCAAAGATAGTCACAATAAAGTCATAGACTTGTTTCCATTGTCGTCCTTGGTCTCACAATATTACTATATATATATATACACACACACACACACACACACACACACACACACACACACACACACACACACACAAACATTAAGAAACATTGCTAATAAAATACCCTATAAAAAATAACAGATCATACCACATAGCTACTATACACATGCATCCAGAATACATTCAATGTCCTACCTCAAACCTGTTGAGCCAAATATCTCCCACATTTAGATTTAAAACGGTGGTACGACTGACTATATTTTATTTCTACTGGCAGGCTAGTCCACACTGCTGCTGCTGCCATATACTACTATTATACTATATATATACGATTATACTACTAGTATATTACTACTTTAAATGTAAAATTACACAAAGACTGTTTTACTAATCTGTACCAAACTGGCATGTAGCCTACATGGGAGGCTGTAGTTAATCTGTACCAAATTAACTGGCATGTACATGTGAGGCTGTAGTTAATCTGTACCAAATGAGCTGGCATGTACAGTACATGTAAGGCTGTAGTTAATCTGTACCAAATGACCTGGCATGTACATGTGAGGCTGTAGTTAATCTGTACCAAATGACCTGGCATGTACATATGAGGCTGTAGTTCCTTTGAGTGAAATGCATTTTGGGTTGATTGCCATTCTCCGCCCCTCTGATGACCTTTTGAGCCACAATACAGACTGAAGTGTTGTGTGTTGTTCTGTTTCAGGGGAGAGCAGCGACGCACCCAAGCCTTCCAGGGTGAGTCAGTCCTCACAAGTGTGTGACATGAATGAACTATGAATGGCAATCCAATCTTAACCCTTGTTTTTACGTATAATATATTTGTGACTGAATGTGCATTTTAGAAGTTCTGCCCGCCGGTGAGGGAGACTTGCATTGCTTGTCTGAAGACGGTGTACCCACTGGAGAGACTGGTGGCCGATCAGCATATCTACCACAAACCCTGCTTCCGCTGTGTTCACTGCAACACAAAGCTCAGGTTGGCCTCTCATCACCACACATTACTGAATAATATACAGCCAGTTTGCATGACATATTTATCCTATGGCTAACTGTTCAAGAACCCCAAACTATGGAACCTATAAAGAAGGAAAAGATATCACTCATGTCACAGCGTTTGTATTTTGGCCAGTTCTATTGAAGTGAATGGCAAGTCCCACTATAAACCATCATATCTGTGTTGTTTCAGCTTTGATTGAAAAATGCTTCCATCAGATTAAAGAAAACACATTATGTGATGTTGACTGGTGTTTTTAATCTCAATGTGTTAGGTTTTCCTTATTGTTGCTCTCCAAACAGATCATGGAGCAGCAGCTGCATACAGCTCAACTCAAGCCCCTGTTTGGGCCAAGATAGCGAGATTAGCTGCAGTAACTACATCATAATACACGACCAAACGGGCAGGTCCGACCTATTATGTAATATGTTTTCTTTAATCTGGTAGGAACATTTTTCAATCAAAGTTGAAACAACACAGATATGGTTTATAGTGGGACTTTCTGTGCCTGCCCCTGTCGGCATGTGTGGGAACGCCCACAAAATGTTATACGGCTGGCGCGCGAGTGGGGTAAAACCGCCGATATATCTAATTGGGCTGACTCACCAAAGGAAGGTGCTGTGGCTCTAACTACAGTTTTGGGGATTCTAGAGCAGAACACAAGACGTCTATTCAGATGTACGTTTACTGCGGTGGTTGAATCCCTGATCGTGTCTGCCTGGGCTGGGCTAGCAGCTAAATTCTAACTTTGCTGAATGGATCGAACGGGGGGATTTACCCCACCCTGCCCACGCCCCCAGCCAGGCTGAGCCAGCTAACCCAGCGTCAATGACGAGACATCGCCTCAACCTATTCACTTCAATAGAACTGTCACCAAAGTCTGGCCCCAATGCAAAATCTGAACGCTATGACATGGGTATTTTCCTCAATTGTATAGGTTCCTTGTCTTAAACAGGGAAATATGTGCCAGAAACTACATGTACTACACTAATGTAACTACAATGTTCCACTGCTTCAGTGAAATATCTCTTTGGTACCCTCTGCTTTTCAGTCTGGGGAACTATGCCTCTCTGCATGGTAGCGTCTACTGCAAGCCCCATTTCAGCCAGCTGTTTAAGGCCAAAGGAAACTACGATGAGGGCTTTGGCCACCGGCCTCACAAGGAGCTGTGGACCCCCCGAGCCGAAGGAGAAGAAGAGGAGGAAGCGGTAAAGCCAAAGGAACGAGTGGAACCAGCAGCAGTAGCACGTCCAGCTGAGAGTATCCCCGCCCAACAATCCACCCCACCTGTGGAAACATCTCCACAGCCCAAGGTTACAGACATGACTGCTTTGCTGGAGACACATGGCCAGACACACAGTAGCTCTAGTGAGAAGCTTCACTCTACAGAGAGGCCAGCTGAGACCCGCAGACTGAGGGTCGCCTGGCCCCCTCCGGCTGGCGACGGCCTCCCCGGGGCAGGGGGGCAACGCCCCAGCCCGGCTGCGGAGGGAGCCGCTCCGGGCCGACCCTGGAGGGCCAAGTGGCCTCCAGGGGAAGATCTACCCTCATCCACCGAGACCCTGGAGCGGACTGAACTGAAGAGCCTGAGGAGGAGCTCTTCTCTGAAGGAGCGCAGTCGGCCCTTCACCCTCGCAGCTAGGCCCGGCGCCGCCACCGCTGCAGGCCCCCGGGAGCCTCGCCGACCTCTCAGAGCCCTGCTGGAGAGGAGGGCATCTTTGGAGGAAATACGCTCATCGGAGGAAATACCCACGGACAATCAACCAGAGCTCCAGCAAGCGAAACAACAGGAACGGAAAGAGCAGAAGACAGAAGTCCTGACGAGTGGAGATGCATCGAGATCAAGTGAAACCCTCTCAGAGGAGGATGTGGAGACCCCTCCCGAGCAGCGCCAACCAAGAGATGAACAAGTACAGAGAGGAAATGCAGCAGCAGAGAAGGTGGCAGCAGAAGAGGGCTCTCTGAGAAGCATCTCCCCAGATATCCACACGTCCCCCTCTCCACCTTTGCAGCCAAAAAATAATCGCACCTCCCAGGATGTTGGCTTCTGGGAGGAGGAGAAGGAAGGAAGTGATGCTGAGGAGCTGACCGCAGAAGAGATCATCAAGAAGAACCGCTATTATGAAGAGGAGGATTGAATCAGCAAAATGTCATTGTCTTATTGTCACTCCTTCCACCTTACATCATATTTTGTCTCTTTATTCACCTTATTATTTGCCCATATAAGGACGCTTCCGCATAACGTCATTTTGTAATCGTCTTTCCGTTTTAGACACGGAAGTAGATTACTCCCACCTTTATCATTTTTAGACTTGCCAAAAAGCTGTTTTCAAGCAAAAAAACAAACTGTTATAAAGTTTTTATATTTTTTGGGATGAGAACGTAACATTCCAAATATGTGACCAGTTTATCAGAATAACGCCTATTTGGAAATTTTTAACGAGCAGCGAGGAGCGCTAGCTGTGACCGGTCAGACTAGCTGTTAGCTAGTATCTGTCAACCCCTACTGTAGGCTACTGTCAGTGAGAAAACACTGTTGATGTGCTTTTGTAACTAACGTTAAATGCCGACCGGGTACAGCCATCGGCTCCTCGCAGCAGTAACGCTATGAGCATGTCTGAAGTTGGCAAAGCTGTTGCCAAACTTCATTCATAGTTTACAGTTTATCGATGTTTACCGGCTAACGCTGAACCGGAAGAACAAATACAATTGCGTCTTACACAGAAGATAAAAAGTGGGCGTGGCAACATAAGGTGAATAGGTACAAAAGTTAAAAATTGAGATTCCTGGATTTTATAGCATTACATGGGAATAGCAGAAATCCATGGTAGTGTGTGTGTATACCGGTATATATATATTGCTATTATTGCCTTTAATTTTTACTATTTCTATTTTATTTGGAATTACAGACTGTAAAAGCATCTTATACAGCTTTTCTATGACATGATTACATTGATTTGTGGGCCTCTAAGTTTGAATCAATGCATCACTGGGCCTATTTTTGATTTTATTTTGTATGTGCATTATCAGGGGGAGGAGCATCCTATTTAAAGTGGCACTATGATCTTGAATAACAGGCAGTCCAAGGACTTGCATACAGTAAAACAATCGTTATGTGGCGTTTTGCCCTTCTACCTAGAATGGGAATAATTAGACGTTAGCTGAACAAAATGTGTCCCATTTGCCATCAAACAGTGGGCTGCAGACATCATTCTAATTGGCAATGTTATGTTCCGATGCAGCTAGTTGTCCTAAATAATGTCATTTTTGTAGTCAAGTATTGTCTCAGTTTAGGTGACAAAGTGAATCGCAAACAGCCAAACGAGTATGTTCTGTATAAGGTTTCAGCGAACGGCTAAGCTAACGTTGCAGAGGCCTTGTCCTGGCTCAGGGATGACATCATCAATGTTGTCATTGTTCGTCTTTGTTCAGTGAGTGGCCTTCATATGATCTCAAATAAAGAATAGAATCTGCACACTGCTAAAGATGTCTCGCACAGTAGATATTCATGTTATCTCCTCTCATGGGAGTCAAGACTTCTCCACTGTGCCTCTATCGGAGGTATTGGAATGACTTGAAATCTCCTTCCTCAGGCAAAGTTCTCTCTACCAGCTCTTAGAGTAGTACAGTGGAGCATGGCGGTATGTTATTTACTGCTCTAAGCAGGATAGCAACTCTTTATTCTGCCTTCGTCTTTCACCCAGAGCCTGAATATACACATAAGTACAATTAACTGGAAGTACTAAACGTGCTATGTATACAAAACATTCAGTAAACCATATCAGTGCTACCTGCAAAAAGCTGTCTGGTTTTGTAAAAAAAAATACACACAGTACCATGCAGCTGTAAGGGCAAATTGCACTGGGATGATCTTAGTATTTGGGTTGGCATTCACTATGTAAAGCACCCTTTGTATCTACTCCTGCGGGACACAGAACTCCAGGCTCACTAGTGAGGTATTACAATCATTGGGGGGGGGGGGGATTATGTGTATTCATTCTGAACCAACTTGAATACACGCCTGATCAAAATTTGACCATAAAATCATCTAATATAGCATGAAATTAAATGTCCCTTGTTAGAGACCACCGTTGCCAGAATAAGGGAGTGTTTCTACTGATGGCTATATAATATGTTCAGTGTAAAATCTCAATATGTATTACCTCCTTGGGCTTTCTGGATTTGTATTGTATTATAAAGTATTTTGTAATGATTTTTTTTTATATTCTGCAACAGGACATACGTATGCTATGCACGCATTACAGTAGTACCTTGTTCATTTGAACACCCTTGGAGAGGATATTGTTGGAATTATTCAAGTCTTCTTTAGACTGAAATATATTGAAATAATGTGTAATTATTGGACCCCAGGAAGACTAGCTGGCACCTTGGCATCAGCTAATGGGGATCCATTTAAATAAACAAATTATTCAAGTCTTCATAGACTGAAATCATTGAAATAATGTGTAAACTATTTACATATTATGATACATGCAATGCAAGCCCATGTTCTCAAATTGCTCTTTATAGTCTAAGCTGTAGTCTAAATTAATTTGTGTATACATTTTTTTTTTCAACATTTGCACAGACAACAGAATGCATTTCTTCACTACTTATCAGGCTCAGAAGAACAAGGCTCTACTGTATTAAGACTTATTGTATCCTCATGTTTTATATATCTTTGGTGAGGACCCAAAAAGTAGCGTTGTGTTATTGAGGTAAACTAAACAGGGAAAATGGTTGCAATAAATAAATAAATATGATTCAGCTGCACTCTTGTTTGAATTCACTGACTAATGGATCAGATGTAGCATAACTGTTAGCTTCCTGGTTTGTGTCATTTAATTAGACCTACCATTGTTTCAGATCGGACCAAAGTAGGACTATTTGTAAATTCACACCACTGTCAGATTTCTTCACATCACTTGTAGGCAATATTCTGAACAAGTTAACGTTTCTCAGGTAACGTCTCGTTATAGCCCAAGTGTCATTCATGCTAGCAAACACATTAGATAGGAACAAGTTTCTCCAACTGCCATTTTGACGTGTCAAAGCAGGGTAAACACAGGTGTAACCAATAACATTAACGATCAATTCCATTTAGGTGTTCCAGTGCCAGCCCAGGGCCCTCGTTAATGTTATTGGTTACACCTGTGTTTACCGTGCTTTGAAACATCAAAATGGCTGCTGTGAAAAGGGTATATTGTAGCCTGCTGTTGTATATAAATACTTTCGTCCTTTAGTACTTAAAGATTGCATACATCATTTAAAGATGACAACATGAATTAATTCAGTATATCCTTCACACTGATGAAATCAAATATTTCTCAATGCAACTTTGTGAAGATAGGCCTCTCTTATGACATACAGTACTGCCAACTAGAGGCCAGTTAAAACTGATCAAGGGTTCTTTGACTTTTCCACCACGTGTATATTTATAAATGATTACAGTAGTTAATCAATTATTGTTTTAACTTTTACTTTGGTGTATGACTCCCTGTTACAAGCTGGCTCAATGAAGTAACAAATGAGGGGAGGCATACAGTCATACTGTACATACAGCTTTAGCATAAACAACTTGGATCCATCCTGCTGTCTGCAGTACAGTACAGGCTGGCGATGGTGTGCGCGGGGGATGGAAAGTTTTCTTGGCATTGTTCACATAGGCTGCTTAGTAACAGGCTACCTAAAGAGAGATGAACAGGTGCAGCCCTTCATGTGAAGAGTCAGCATGCACCAAGATCCCTGTCAAATGGTCACAACTGATGGGAGATCAGGTAGGGAGAGAATGATAGGGGACAGTTGAAAAATCTGTAAAGGTATTATTGGTTGAAGAGTTTATTTATGCCTACTGGTATAGCATCATTAAAGACACACTGTTTTCCCGGATGTAAAATTGTTTTTTGAAATATACAACAAAATAAATATTTTTTAACGTATTGGCATTTATTGTTAAATATTTGTATGTGGGAAATTAGTGAAAAATGTCATTGTGACTTTAAGTTCAGAGGACTGAAGTTCAGATAATCAAAGTTCTACTGCATACTGAATCTATAAAGTGCTTATTATTAATATATATATATATATATATATATATATATATATATATATATATATATATATATATATATATGGCAGAATGTGTTTTCAAAAACCTTAAAATACAGTACTGAATTTAAAAAGTAATGTCATTTGAATTACTTGTAACTTTGGTATAGACTGTACCTGAGAGTTGCACATTTTGGCTATGGCTTCATTTTCAGCATTTGAATATTTTACTAAAATATGAAAACTGGTTCAACTAGTAAGACATACCAGGTACACTAGCAGCTGAATGTACTGTGGTACATTTCTGACATGTCCTATATCATTCTTGTCTTGATACTCAGAGGAGCGCTCGTCATTGTTTCCCCTTATTGAGACATTTGGTGTCCTTTTTCTGCACCCCCATTTCACAAAAAGAAGAAAAGCATAGCTCTGAGTGTAGCATGGCACTTTTATCAATTCAAATATGCAGGTTATGTTTTAGATTATTATTATATATTATTATTTATTTATTATATTATTATTATCAAATTCTCAGACTGAGTGAATGTCTGGGGCAACATCTAATCTCACATGGATACCAAATATCTCAGGAATGGGAAACAAAACATGCAATTCACAGAGGAATGAAGTGTCAAAATAAAGCAAACACCAGCATAAAGACATGGTGGCTCTGTATTGGTGCGTGTGCTTTTTCTGACATGGTTTGGTCCTAGTTATCAGTGATTAACTCTCCAGCTTCATAATGACAAAGTACACTGTCTGTCTCAAGCAATTACAGTGGATGAAATCGAATTAATAAGGATATATTCTAGCTCAGTGGTTCTCCAACTGTTTCACGTCAAGGACCCCTCAACCTGGGAACCCAGAGTCTATTTTTATTTGAAATAAAAATAGACTCTGGGTTCCCAGATTGAGGACCCCTAAGCTGACACAAGGTAGACCACGGGACCGATTTTGTCTCGGGGTCCCCATCTGATAGTTTTTGCTTGTAGATGTTTTATTACAGAAAGTGTATGAAACCCATGACCAAAATAGCCATACATTCTGTCATTGTGTTACTTATGGATAGACTTGTAATGACTATAAATGATCCCCCTTTTGCTGGGGACCCCCCTGCAACCCCCTCAAGGACCCCGGACACCACTTTGAGAACCACTGTTCTAGCTAGCATAATGGTCATAACGCAACCCGCCTTGATTTGAGTTGTATTATCAATAATAATGAATTTAATAACATTAAATTTGCTTTGGAATCTGCTGATTCACTGAATATTGAAGGCAAACAGGAGGAACTATTTTTGTGTTTTGAAGGTCGAAGAGAAGGATTAGGGTTTGGATTTTCAACAAATTGTTACGCTATTAAATTTAATTACCCATACTTCCGAATAGATGTGGTTGAGGAACACACCTTTTATACTTATTGCACAACACAAAATATGGCATAATTACAGGAATGAGCCCATGTCAGAACATGCACCCACACTTGTACAGAACCGCCAGAACCATAGAAATGAAGAAACTAGTTGTAGTCACACAGACTAATGCTGACATGTAAGATACAATGTCCAAGACAAAAGAGTAAAGTGATAATCTCATAAAATCTATAGTGCATTAGGAAGACTGTCTGAGCATCATTTTTCAACGGCACACTCTCACCACTGAGTGTCACTAACGCACCTACAACAGCTCAACTGGTCCTATTGCACCGGCTCTACTGAGGAAGAAGCACTGAATTCTGGGCAGAACGAGGAAGCAGCTTTCCGGACGGACCACTGAGGGCGCTCCAGCTCCTCTTCTTCTCCTGTATTTTGTACTGTAGCTGGGGGCAGCGCTGTCTAGCATGTTACATTCTTCATTCTGGTGGGACAATAGGTTGGCGTTTGATTTCTCTTCATGCTGTACAATCCAAATGTCAAAAACTGTCACTGTCCTTTTGGACCTCTCTAGACTCGTTCAACAATCTCCCCTGAAACCCTTTGAATAATAAGCACTTTCCTGAGGCACTCGTGCTATATTAACATACATTATTTTGATCATGCTCATTCTTCCTAAAATTTCAAACATTATCATTCTTAAATCACGAGGGAGTCATTGTAAACTACACTGAGGTGACTTTTCAAGTAACACATTTGAGCCAATAGAGAGGTATTATTTAGTGAGCGTCTGCAAAATACACTGGGACACACCCTCCGATTTAGGGGCATGTCCTAATAATAGAGCTCATTCTTTCCTCCATGCAGCCTCCCTCTGTATCTTTTCCCTGTTCCATCCATTCTCTTCTACGCTGGTCAGCCACTGAGGGGGTGCAGGTCCACCCTGACCTTCTCCCCGCTGCTCATCATGCCAATAGTGGGGTAGAAGCCCCCCGCCGGCAAGGCCACCTCCCTGCGGCCCACCACCTTCCCATTGCGGGTGAAGAACACCTGTCCAAACACAAGGGGGCAGCAATGAGTTAGTTTAAAGAGCTCAGAATTTACGGGGTTTGTTGTTCAATCTATAGGAATAGTACCCATTCCTAGATTTCACAGGGTGTCTCACCATGATCTTCCTCCCCTCCAAATCGTCTCCGTCCGCCTCCTCATCGTCATTGTTTGCATACAGGTCATTCTGAACGGGACTCTGCTTGGGCCACGCGTCCAGGTCCCAATCATCTATGTCATCTGAACGATGAACACGGCCACACGGAGAGAGGGACAGAAACATGCGATTACAGACGGAAACTGTAACGAGACACAGAGCGCTGTGTATGTTTGACGAGTGTTTATACAACGTAAGGACACTCACCTCCACTGTCAAGCATATAGTCGCGTGGAAACATGATCCCACAGCCCATAATGTCCCCCTCGAAGCAGCGCGGACCAAAGGGCTCGCCCACCCCGCTGCCTTGGAACAGCTTTCCATCGTCTGCAAAGAATGACAGGTTCGCTGACTGGTGCTTTGTTCAATCATGGCACCATGCATGACGGAGTAAGATACCATCAAGACATTACGATTTTATCAAGAAAGATTTTTTTTTTAAAGCAATGTTGAAGTTAAAAGAAAACCCGCTGTAAACATAACCAAAATGTTCAAAGACATAAAGAGAGAACCACTTTCTCGTCATTTGAATGGATAGGAAGACAGCAATGGCCCAATGAAAAAAAAAAAAAGCCTACAGCTAACAGACGAACAAGAGTGTCAAACAAACGTAAATATCTCAAAATCTATTCTATCAAAATCGTATGACTTGGATGAAACGATAAGCGGTTTAATGATAAACCGTGATCAAATTCCCTTATGGTAACCATGCCGTTTCAAATCTTTATCATTAAAACCATGTTACTGTGATGACAGCGCCTTGGAAAACACGGTAAATACAGTATTTAACTAACTTTGGTTGATGATGGGCAGTATTTAGTAAATAAAAACAAGTGTTTATACACTTAGAATGATAATGTTTGAAAAATTTTAGGAAGAATGAGCATGATCAAAATAATGTATGTTAATATAGCACGAGTGCCTCAAGAAAGTGCTTATTATTCAAAGGGTTTCAGGGGAGATCGTTGAACGAGTCTAGAGAGGCGGGGGGGGGGGTGTCGCCGAGCTCCAAAAACAGCTCGCCGAGGGCTCGGAGCACCTAGTATTATGCGGCCCGGGGGCCAGATCCGGCCCCCCACAGGGTCCAATGCGCCCCAAAGGATGACTTTACAAAGTGTGAAAATTGAGAAGTCCTTCAATCCAATGTGATGCACTTGTGAAGGCCAAAGAGGTACCAGGTTTCAGGAGCAGGTTCAATATTAAGTCACCTATTCATGTTATCTGTATTAATCACTAAATAGTCAGCTATTTTCATTACCTTTGCTTGACTTTACTTTTACTTTATTGTCATTTAGCAGACGCCTTTGTCCTAAGCGACGTACAACAAAGTTATATACAGCACAACAATAAAAACAGATAAACAGACAGTAGAAACCCGAGGATAAAATGAATAAGAGATAGACTATAGAGAATTGCACAGTTGTCCACAATTGTAATCAGGGGTGTAGTGATAAATACAGAGGTGGGTAAACTATCCAAGGTGAGTAGTTTGTTTACCCACCTTGTTTGCCCTCATTGATTTATACAGTTGATCTGAAAATAGGTGAGTAAACTATCTGTCTCATTTCAAAGGGGTGGGTAAATTGCGTTTACTTGTGTTTACTTCCCTGATTGTGATGCACAGTACAGACAGTAGATAATGTGCTTGATGGTAGCTGAGATAACCCTACGTGTTGTAGAGTTGTGCCTGTAATTCTTTACACTAAGATAAACGGGAAAATTAGGAGGTTTTGTCATTTATAGGTGCACATGACATGTGCACCTATGTGCAGTGGATATGCCACTGTCTCTGACTTCTCTTATCACTCTACTGCCTTATTGCTTGTTGTGTCTCTTGTTGTTTTTGCACTCATATGCCCTGTTATATTTGTACTATGTTGTAAACGGAGTCCACAGCACAAGAATTTCACACGTGATACTTGTACCACGGAGTGACAATAAAAATCTTGAATCTTGAATCTTGAATTATAGGTTATTATTGATTATTGTCTGGCCCACTTGACACCAAATTGGGTGGCATGTGGCCCGTGGACTAAAGAGTTTGACAGCCCTGAGTGTGAACTTAAGCTTTAGATCAGGTCAATTGAGGTTGTTGTCTTGCTCGAACTGTTAATCAAAACACTCACTAGCTGTAACTTCCCAGACAGCGGTGGGGTTTCCCCACTCTATTATTAACTGCATCAAAAACAACATGAAGCTTGAACAAAAAAAATGCTTTGACAGCCTACAGTATGTCGTTACGTTACCATGTCATTATATCAGAGAACAGGGAAATAAAGAGCGCTGTATTGCAAACGTGTTCGATGCCTAAAACAGTGGTTCCCAACCTTTTTTCTCTTATGTACCCCTTGAGCTGTTTTCCCATGCCAGTAGTACCACCTCACTCATGCATGTCGATGATTCTCCTAAATTTGTTCTATTAATCTCAAATTAAACTTTTAGTAGGCATCTCTAACAAATCTGATTTATTGAATGGAAATCATTTGAATGACTCCCATTTAATACAATTCTTCCCATTTCAATTGGGGAAGAATAATCAGTTTTACCAAGACGGGCCTATGAAATTACTTGGAATATTGTTTTTGATCATTTTGGAAATAAATTGTAATCCCCAATCTTTCCAAGTACCCCCTGCAAGCTGCTAAAGTACCCCTAGGGGTACACGTACCCCTGGTTGGGAAACACTGGCCTAAGAGACACACTACTGAACCTGTAAGAGGTGCTGAGAGCAGCAGACAGACAGACAGACAGACAGACACAGGTAATAGTCCGTCTGTAACAATGGTGGTTTGCACACACTTTGCAGTTGGCAATAAACAGTTGCTTTAAAGTGAATGTCATACAATGAACTGTGTTGCATGGCTGCCAGCTGGAGAGCCAGATGGCAGCCATGGCAGACTTCCTCAGAGAGGATTAGAAGAGACTTCGTTGTGCAGCATCTTTACATAATGACTCAAAGAATGTTGAGTCTTTGGCTACTTCCTATCATTCCAGCATGTCGATTTGTTCAGTTATTGTTCTGTAATGAAGTATTAATTAGTTACAGTATTAGTGATGGCCATATTAGCCATGTAGTTCCGAAACATTAGGCTCTCATCGAAGGTTCCACTTGAATATGATTTTGCAATATATTATTGTTATGTCAGTGAATGTAATACTTCAATAACTACATCTGTTATTTGTAGACTATTTTATTACAGTACTACTGTCTTTTGGATTGATAAATGTTGAGTTATTTTGGCTAGTCTTACACTTTTACTAGTCCCCCCCCCACTTTTTTTATTTAGCTCAGTGTTTTTTCAAACTCTCAAAAATAAAATATCCAAACCATTATTTTCCATTATTCGATTATTGCCTCCAGGTACAGAGCGGGATAATGAAATCAAAGTATGTTCTTTTAAATTGATTGCCTACTTCTATAACGGAATAAATGTTCATGATTCATGGTGCTTGTTATGTTTAAAATGTTGAACAGCCGCCCCGACCGAACCAGAGACCCTAGTGCAGCCGCAGGGACCAGGACTCATAACCCCACCGGCTTCCCACCCCCAGACACGGCCAATTGTGTCTGTAGGGACCAAGCCGGAAGTGCGTTTACCTCTACACTACCAAGACGCCCCAGTGGTGATATCATTCCTGTGTACAGCTCCATATAGAATGACATGGAAAACATGACTAACAGAATCCATGCTGAGGCTGACGCACATTATCTGGCCAACTGATTTTACTACTGCAATATGGATTTGATTTGGACTGTTGACACCAACATGTCATCAGTCTTGGTTCTTGTCTTGTTTGAGAGGGGAGAAGCTTGACTTTGAGTAACAGAGGAAAAGGAGCAGTTAGAAAACCCAGTGACATCATGCAGCCACACTCACCTGCATGGTAGGCAATAGACCCTCTGCTCCAACCAGGATGTCTGTTTTTTGGGTAGTCCTGCGAATCAAATGAACATGAACTCCCGTGAGGGTTGCTTACAATTGCTGTGATGGTTCCCACCATTGAGTCGATGGTTCCCACAAGATCACATCTACCACAGTCCATCTACTATAGTAGATGGACATTTACCAGGGGATTACTATATTATTTCATTTTTATGGGGGTGGGGTTTGCCAGATTTGATATTAAGAGGTGCTGCAAAAACACTGCTACCTTCTCTAGGGGCTTCTCCTGGAAAACGTTGCTCTCTCTTACAGTTTGTGCAGAGCAAACTGACAGTCACACAGTGTTGCAGCTCAAGACGTTGAGCTGAATTTTACAAACATCGTTTAACGATGGTTGGACTGAGACAGGTTAGGATCATCAAGCTCTGCATCAGAAATGTGTGTGTGTGTGTGTGTGTGTGTGTCTCTGTCTGTTTCTCTGTCTGTCCCACTGGTGACATCATCAGTGATGTCGTAAATTCACTCACACACACAAGGCTGTTCAGTGATGATGTCATGATGTTCATCAATGATGTCATACATAGGCATTGTGACATCATTGTGACATCACTGATGATGTCATCAGTGACACACACACACACAGGAGCAACTGAGGGAGAGAGGAGAGGGAGAGGGAGAGCCGTAGAGCAACAGAAATAGAAATAGCGGATGTGATAGATAAAAATGATTACATTCCCTCAAATAAGTAGCCAAAAACGAGTGTTATTTATTTTGATTTATTTTGATAAGCAACTTTTTTCCCCAGCGTCGGAGTTTTAACAAGGAAATGCGCCAGCTGCAACAATCAGTCACGTTCTAGACCGGACCTTGCACCCGTAATTATTTTCCAGCGGGACATTCAACAATAAAGGTCCTTACACACCGGGAGCGTTTTTTCAGTGCGATTAATTCGCACGTCAACAATAGTTTCCGAACCTATATCAGTCAATGCAACCGTGCATACCAATGGCGAAGTTTCGCTGAGCGTTATTGCGGCGTTTATTTTTTCGAACCGCGGTCGATTTTTCTGAAATTCGCTTCCGACGTGTACACATCTGTGGCTGTGATTGACAGGTGGGTCAAAACTCGCATCGCAATTTCGTGCCGTATATTCGCATCGCTCTTGATGCGTAAGGACCTTAAGGCAGATAGCTTTAGAGCTGGCAGAGTTACAGCCTCATGCATGAAAGCTGCTTGTTGCACACCACCTGAGAAGCCATCAGCAAGTCTCATCAAAAGCATCTGTTCCCCTTTTAAGCAGCACAGGGTTTACAACCAAACACACCACTTGGGGATGCGATCATGAACGACACAGGCACTGAGCTGTTATCTCCAGAAAGTTGTTTCACATATCAACTTCAGATGTGAAACCAGATAGATAGATAGATAGAGTACTTTATTAATCCCCTGGGGGAAATTCTTGTGTCCAGTGGTTTTATTTGAAATAAATCCCTTACTGCCTCACGTGGGGGCTACACATGGTGGGATAATACATTGTGATTGCTGTGGTGATGGTGTAGTGGAGGTAAAATGTCCACTTTGTGCACATGGCAGGATAAGCCTCTGGTGTTTCTTGGAAGGAGAGGAGCTCGCCCTGGTGAACGAGTTCAAATACCTTTTCGTACACAGGTATAAATAAATAAATAGAAAAAAAGAAAAAAGAAATATAACAGACTATAGTACGGTATATATATATATATATATATATATATATATATATATACTAGGGATGTCACAATATATCATCCCACGATATATCGTGATATCAAAATGTGACAATATGTATCTTTGAGATTAAATCTTATATCGCGAGAAAAAGAAGCTGAACATGGTGGCACTGATCTGCATCTGATTGCATGCTCCTTTTCATTGCTTTGTTTGAACAGACGAGGGACGTTACAGACACGGAGGATGAAAATGGTGAAATTACTCAAATTAGCGTGGAGGATGCCCCCTCAACTTACAAATCGATCGCAAAAAAATATTGTTAAAATATCGTATCGTATCGTTATCGTGAACCCAATATCGTGTATCGTATCGTGAACTGAGTGAACTGCATGCAATCAGATGCAGATCAGTGCCACCCAGGGCCGGCCCGCCCATAATGCGAACCAAGCGGCTGCCTAGGGCCCCGGGAGTTGGGGGGGCCCCCCCCCAAATTTTTTTTTTTTTTTTTTTTTTTTTATATAAACATAGGCTATAATATTATAGGCTGTGTGTGGTAGTTAAAACATAGGTTGACGTTTATTTATGTTTGTAGTTTAAACAAAAACATAAATACTGTAGGCTACATACAACACAAAAGGCTGATATTTACCTTTTGTCGCCACCTGGTGAGTAAATATATATGTAACTAAAACCATTAAAATTGACAACCGGTCCTGCATGTATCTACCGGTCCTTGGCACAAAAAAGGTTGGGAACCCCTGGTTTAACTGACCTGGCAACCCCTATGGCTGCTGGGTTCTACACGCTTGCTTGACACTGATAGGGCTACAAACGAGCGTCATTGTCATGTTTGTTTGTTTTAAATATTCTTCTAAATATGGCTAAAAGTCCAAAAACGTCAAATTTTCTTCGGCGCTGCCCTAGCGGGCAGCACCGAGAGTCCCCTCCTTACAGCACCCCCTACTTAAAAGTACTTCCAGCGCGGATGCCCCCAAACCCCCGCCCCTGGGAGGGGGCCCCTGATCTATATCCTGCTTAGGGCCCCCAGATGGCTAGGGCCGGCCCTGGTGCCACCATGTCCAGCTTCTTTTTCTCGCGATATAAGATTTCATCTCAAAGATACATATTGTCACATTTTGATATCACGATATATCGTGGGATGATATATTGTGACATCCCTAGTATATATATATATATATATACCGTACTATATATAGTCTGTTATATTTCTTTTTTCTTTTTTTCTATTTATTTATTTATACCTGTGTACGAAAAGGTATTTGAACTCGTTCACCAGGGCGAGCTCCTCTCCTTCCAAGAAACACACCAGAGGCTTATCCTGCCATGTGCACAAAGTGGACATTTTACCTCCACTACACCATCACCACAGCAATCACAATGTATTATCCCACCATGTGCAGCCCCCACGTGAGGCAGTAAGGGATTTATTTCAAATAAAACCACTGGACACAAGAACTTCCCCCAGGGGATTAATAAAGTACTCTATCTATCTATCTATCTGGTTTCACATCTGAAGTTGATATGTGAAACAACTTTCTGGAGATAACAGCTCAGTGCCTGTGTCGTTCATGATCGCATCCCCAAGCGGTGTCTTTGGTTGTAAACCCTGTGCTTAAAAGGGTAACAGAACTGAGTAAACTGAGTGTATCGTGACACCCCTAATAATATTATACATATATATATTTATTTAATCTGTACAGGTAGATGTTCTTCCTGCTAGGCTCTAGGCCTGCCGCACCTCCATCGGTGCCAATTTGTTAGCTGCAGGGTCATCAGCTGGGGACCACCACTCACAGATGTTTCACCCCTTGGCCCAGAACATCTCCTGGTTGCGGGGCAGTGAACAGGGACGTCTCCCTGACACTCCCTGCAGCTAACCTTCTTCAGGAGTTGCTTGCTCCCCATGCCTTGCCTCGTCTTTTCAGCCAGAGCCAAAAGCTTGCCTTCTCCGCTTCGTTGGAGTTTGGCCACTTGATTCTGCTCTTTCGTCCTGGGCTCTTCAGGCTTCTGGCCCTTTGACTTGACTCTGCTCTTGGGTTGCTTGGGGGTGCTACTGGGTTCACACCTTGGGGCTCCTCCCTCCTTTCTTCCTGCCCTGCCACAGCAACATTGGGCCCAATGGCACTTCTGTTTTCGACCCGGCCTTGGATCCCATTTGTCTGACCTGCTCTTAATATATAGTATATATGTAAGGGATAATGTATTGTGAGCCGGTGATTACTGGGGAAATAATGACCGACAGGTGGATTGAGCCCGACGCGCCAGCGGAGGGCTTAATCGTTCACCTGAAGGTCATTATTTCCCAGTAATCACCGCCTCAATATACATTATCCCGCTTAGAACACGGCCTACAACTAAATCATTCAATAATCTGACAAAAAGAATTATTCAAATAGATTTTTTAATAGCGTTTTCAACGACAAAGCGGTTTCATTCGTAATTGGCACACAAGACACCACAGCTGCAACTGGTTGGCCTAATTAGTAGCGTCTGCAGACAAAATGCTCTTATCAACTGATTAATCCAGGTGTGGCAGAGCAGCGGTCGGTTGTCGAGAAATAATGACCGGTGAATCTTGTTGATTGACCAATCAGAATCGAGTATTCAAGAGAGCCGTGTTCTAAATATATGTATACCCTATGTACAGTATGCCGGGAGCTTAAAATGGCTATATCTCTACTATTCAACCAGCTTCAAAATGACCCCTTTCCAGATATTATGATAATTGATCATTCAGAGACCCGAGCTGTAACAATAGAGACAAAAAGGAACAAATGCTGAAGGATAGGAATACAGAGAAACAAAGGAAGGCACCACGAACAATTGCGCCTTTATCCAATACACTGTAAGAGGCGCAACAGTTGAGACTGCTGTCACCTCAAGTGGACTTTGTTTTTGATGTTTGCAGTGGGAGATAATGGCTCCCCCATCAGCAGACTGATGAAAGGATGCTTCATTGTACCTGGTAGGAAGTGGGGGGGTGGGAGTGGGCGGCTGGATATGAAACCTCAGGAATGACCGAGTGACGGCTTTATAATAACGCCCCACCTAAACCGCAGACACGTCAGGAGAAAAAACAATTCCTGGAAAAGAATCAGTGAAATAACAGAGCTCCTGTCTCCACATAGTGCGGCCCGAGGGCACGAGCTACACACACACTGTGCAGGTAGAGGAGTGTCTATGTGTGTGTGTGTGTGTGTGTGTGTGTGTGTGTGTGTGTGGGGGGGGGGCATTGACGTAGAGGACGGGAAAAGGAGCGCGGGTAGATCAGTGATGAACACTCCCCGGTTGTGAGCAGGACCACAGCAGACTGGCAGCGTGCCAAGAGACCAGGACGAAAACAGGGAGGAAGTCAAACCGAAAGACGCCGACAGAGAGAAATAGAGCGAGTAGAGGATCTCATCTTGCAGGAAGGAGAGACCCAGCTGATTTCCTCATAACTGCACTGCATCACGCTATCAAGTGAGCATAGCCGGTGAGCGCGCAAACGGAAAACAACCCGCGCTTTCTACGGAAAACCAAACGAGGGGTTAAAAATGAGACAATATTTATTCTGTTGTTCGCTTTTCCTCTGGCGGGCCATCCGTCACTCAGCCTTGGAAACGGGGAGGGCAGCGCGCGGGGTAACAAATAAACACGGCGCTGAGTAGATAATAGCACGTGTGACGTGTGAGAACGCTGATGCTATGTGTTGTTTACTAGAGGATGGTCGTCATGACAACAGAGGAGAGACTCTTACCCTGCGCGCCAGCCCCAGGGCGATGTAACACTTGTCCCCGGCGCTCGTGATCTCCAGCTCGTAGTAGTGGCAGCGCGTGCCCAGCGGGCGGCGGCCCTGGGCCAAGCCCACGTCCACGATGCTCTTCCCTTTGCCCACGTACTCCAGCAGCTGAAGGGACGAGGAGACACATGTGTGTGTGCGTGTGTGAGTGAGCAGAATTTTATCCGGCCACAGCTATGCCGTTTTATGTGCGATCCGGCTGAAACTTTCAGGGGCTGTAAAGAGCACCCGTGCGGGTGACCTGACAGAGCCGGATTTTTTCATTAGGTAATTGCCCTAATTACGTAATGATGTGATGTCACTCGAGCAATGATGTCATCAGTGATGTCATCCTTCCACGGGTCCACTAGTAATAATTCATAATAAGAATAATAAATAAAATCAGCAGTTCACTTTGAGTATCATTTCAGTGGGACGTCAGATGGGAAAGTAACCATGGAATTGTAATCAAAACTGACTGGCTGATTTCTGTTGACAGACTCTCATACATCTATGAATGTTTTCAATATCATCACTTGCAGGAACGTCACAATACTAAACAAACGGCATGCATAATAAATCAATCTTTGAACAGAACATGTTACTGTTACAGTAGTAACATTTTGTCTTTGTAGTTGAAGTAGACATGAAAAGATTTTGTTTGTTAACACATCTACTTGTTAATATTTAACCCTGCATCCAATAAATGGCAGACCTGTGCTACCAAATGGCTTCATTTTCATCAAAGCGTTTTGTCAGTTGTCAACAAGAAACGTAAACAAACCAATGCTGCAATTACAAAAAAAATCGTATTATGTATTACACAGACCAATTCAAACCAGGATCTAGGCTAATGATCTAAAGCCACAAACCTACATTTCACACTTCAATCTACTAAGTTCTTTGGTTTGTTTTGTTTGTTTGATTGTTTGTTTGAGATATTTTTGTGTCATTTTTGCCTCTATGAAAACATTTAAGATTGAGAGAGACAAGACAGACTAGTGGAGAGGGGGCTGAGGACAAACCCAGGTTGTCATGTTCACATGGTGCTTGCCTTAGAGCAGAGGTTCTCAAATGTTTTTCAGCCAAGGACCCCTTACAAGATAGAAAATATACCGGGGACCCCCTCATTCTGATTTGTGATTTTGGGCTAAGCTTAATTGTTTCCACGGTAACGTGCTTGACTTTTAAATTGATAGGTTTGTTAGATTAGAATGTAATCCATGAACCATTTTAGATTTAAAGCATGACATATTTTCATTGAACTATGAAGCTTTTGCAACAAAAAAAAAAAAATTATTTTTATTTTCCTGAAAACTTTTCGTGGACCCCCTTGCAAAGTGCCACGGACCCCCATTTGAGAACTGCCTTAGAGACCACAGAGCCAGGATGCTGCCCGCAAATCAATAGGACACCGGAAAGTAACACCGCATACCGCTTCAAACTCCTCTATCAAAACCCCTTCAGAGCGCACAGAAAAGCACTATTGCTGCTCTATAACTGACATGTGTTGTTTATTATGTCCTGACAGCTTTCATCTAGTATTAAGGTGTGCCCGTGCGGAAATAATGACTTCCAAGGATTTCAGACTGTAGTGGTTTTTGGGCAGTGCAACAGCACAGAGGACACATTTCTAGGAATGAAGTGTTATTAAATGCACGGGAGGCACGCAGGTTCGCTGCTCCTTGCCCAAGGGCTCTTCAGCTGCGATCCCCTCGCATCCTCCTTCCACTCAAAAAGGTTTTGTGTGAACCCCCCTGAGTCAGAAAAAGGAAAAGATAATCCGCACACTGTTTTTGAAGCTGGAGCTTGTTCTTTGTACTGCCTGATGAAGACCCGTGAGGGTGGAAACGTTGCATTTTTGTAATTAAGAACTCACCGTGGGAGCTTCGAAAACAGTGTGCGGATGATCTTTTCCTTTTTCTGTACGTTAATTATTTCCAGCACCTGTTGAAATAGACTTTTGGATGTGCGTGCACTCGGCGCTGTGAATCTTCACTGGCCTCACGATTCGATTCGATTACGATTCAGAGGGCTACGATTCGATTCGATAACGATTATCGATGCATCTCGATGCATCACTTTTTTTTCCAGAATACATGATTTTTTGATTTGATTTTTACATGAAAAAGCGACCACTGCTCCTGGCCTGCCCGCTGGAGGAAAGGACAAGCCTGGATGGGTCAAATGCAGAGGACATATTTCACCGGCCACCGTCAGCATGAGTGTGTGTGTTGTGGCCGCATGCATGTGTTGAAGTGTTCGTGTGACAATAAAGACGGGCTTCCGTCTGAAATCGTGTTTTTATGCTCCCACAGAATCATTGTGCCAGTGCATTGACCAAATAATAATTGTAAAAAAAAAGAACTGGATGCACCAGAATTTCCTACAACTAAACAAAGACAAAACAGAGGTGATCGTCTTTGGTCCCAAAGAACAAAGGTTTAAAATCACTGCACGCCTTGAGTCTCGATCCCTGAAGCCTAAGGATCAAGTCAAAAATCTTGGCGTTATTATTGATTCCGATCTCAACTTTAACTCCCACATTAAGTCAATCAGAAAATCAGCTTTTTATCATCTTAAAAATATAGCAAGAATTAGGGGCTAAATGTCCAGACAGGATCTAGAAAAACTAATTCACGCCTTCATCTATAGTAGGTTAGACTACTGCAATAGCCTTTTCTCTGGTCTCTCCAAAAAAGAACTTAGGCAACTTCAGCTCATTCAGAATGCTGCTGCTAGAGTTCTAACGAAGACTAAGAAAGCTGATCATATCACTCCAGTTCTTAAGTCTTTACACTAGTTGCCAGTGTGTCATAGAATATATTTTAAAATACTGTTACTGGTCTACAAATCACTTAACGGCCTAGGCCCAAAATACATCGCTGAATTGCTCCCACGCTACGAACCGTCTAGACCTCTCAGGTCAGCAGGGTCCGGCTTACTAACTGTCCCTAGGATCAAATCAAATCATGGGAAGGCCGCATTCACCCACTATCCTTCTGCTAGCGGGAACAAACCTCAGAGCTGCCCCAACTTTACTTACTTTTAAAAATAGACTAAAGACTTTTATGTTTACCGTCGCTTTTAACTGCTGACAGCAGTTTTTTAGGAGATGTATGGCCTATAAAGGTTCGAGTCCAACTATTATAAAGGTATGGACATTTTTCCAATCTGTGAAACCTTCTTCAGAGAAACCACAGAAGGGGGAAGATACGCACTGTAACCCCATCCGGGGCAGATCAACGCTGACTGCTGTGTTGTTGTTAGCTTAGCTTCTAGCTATTAGCTAAATAATTATATTTACAACCATAATGAACCGTGATCTGACAGAAAAAGTGTCATATAGAGAGCGCGTGCACTCCCATCCATCATCATGCTGGCCGTAGGCTCTCGTTATAGCCTGTTTGAGGAGACTACTTGGAGCTCAAAATCTTCCGTGGGCATCCGAATGAAGCCAAACTATTTCGGTGAGTAAAACATCATATTTTAACCTGGAAATGAGGACCGTGGTGTAAAAAACCGAAATTCTCCTTTAATGCACTTTTTATGCTCTTTCTTAAAGTTTTGTTGTGATGCTTTTAAATGTCCATTTTATTCTCTTCTTTATTATTTTATTTTCTTGTCAACCATTTTATGTGAAGCACTTTGAATTGCCTCTGTGTATGAAATGTGCTATACAAATAAACTTGACTTGACTTGACTTGACTTGACTTGACTTGACTTGACTTGCTTGCTGTGTACCGAGCTCAAAGTAATAGGCTACGTTCTTTGCTTTACCCCCAGGACTGTCCGCTACAAAAACAACTCTCTTCTTCTGGCGTTCTTTTGTATTTCGCGCCGTGACCAGCGGAAGTGTTAACACAACCCGGAAGAATTTGGCCCACCCCCGCGTATGAACATAAGGCGAATACACCACAACAGGACTTACCGTGCCAGTCACCTTGACGTCATGGAGACGGCCCCACTCGTCTTCATGGCTGTCCACTATCATCAGTCCATCCTCCTCCTCCATCCTCCACTCTGCCTGCAGGTCCAGCTGCACTTCTTCCCCCAAAGAGTGCATTCCCACAGCAGGGTAGAAAGCCTCGGGAGATCCTACCATCTCCACATTGCCAACCTGGACACAAATTCAAACACAGTAGGCTACTCCTTAGGGGAAACTAGCTGGGAACGATGGACTAAATAACACAAGGTGAATGAATACACATAATAATTGTAATGGTCATAATTGTAATGATCTCTGTGTCTGAAGTAGAATAAGATGGGAATGCAGAACTTACTTCCTTGCCGTTCTTGGTAAAAAACACTGTGACGTGCCCATCGTCACAAAAGTCCAGGTTTATTCCACAGCCAATTCTATCACCTCGGATGCATTTGGGCCCAAACTGCTCACCCACACCGTTGCCATTGTACAGCCTGCGGAAGAACAGAGTGGTGCAGTGACTGTTACTCGCCTTACTCAGTGTTTGGTTAGTATTACTGTACTGGTGGTACAATGTAGTCTTATGCGATTTCTGTTACTAGGGGACCCCCGTGGGAGTTGGACCCCTCCCCCCCCGTGGGAGTTGGAGGATGACATCATCACTGATGACATCATTGCTCAAGTGACATCACATCATAATTAGGGCAATTACCTAATAAAAAAATCCAGCTCGGTGCGTCCTGGTAGCTCACCTGGTAGCACGCAGGCATACCACGAAGGCTCGGCCCTTCGCGCGGCCGACCCGGGTTCGAATCCGACTCTTTCTGTGTGGAGTTTGCATGTTCTCGCCATGCCCCCTGGGGGTTTCCTTCATATAGCAACCCCACACCAAAACATGCGATATCCTGGTCGCTGATGTGGTGCCTCCTCTGGTCGTTAGGGGCGCCTGTTCGGAGGGAGGGGAACTCGTTGGAATAGCGTGATCCTCCCATGTGCTATGTCCTACCGGTGAAGCTTCCCCTGTCAGGTGAAAAGAAGCGGCTGGCTACTGCCCATGTCTCGGAGGAAGCATGGAGCCAGTTTCGGCTCTCCCCAGATTGGCAGAGGGTGGAGCAGCAACCAGGATAAATAAATTAAAATTAGGACTAACGGGGGATAAAAATAGGATGAAAAATCGGGGGAAAAAATTTTTAATTAAAGAAGGCGGCGCGAGATAATAAACAAATATGTATTGAGGATAGGGATGGTAAGATTCACTGATTCGCATCGGTGCACCAGCATAAAAGTTCAAGATTGCACCGGTTAAAAAGAGTGTGCATCGGATACAATTTGGGATGAACTTGCATCGCGCATCGTTTCTAACATGTTTGCATCGATTAAATCAGATTTATATTAGTAGAGGCACTATGCCTTGAAAGAAACAGCATGAATAAGATGCTTACTTAGCTGCAGTACTTGCACTAGAGAAACAAATATGTAAAGTCACTTGATTTGCTGCTTAAGAAATAAAATAAATACAACTCTCTGTACCATATTGAATTGTATAGCATCATTATTTTGCATCGTATCAAATCGTGTCAAATCGCACTGCATCGCGATAGGGGTGACTCGTATGGCATCGGATCGTTGGAAATTGTCATTAAAAATACGACTTTTAGTGTCTGGAATGTGTTACCAATATTTCCAAAATATTAGGCTATGATTCCAGCATTCGGTAAATCCTCCAGCCGGGTGGCTGAAAAATTGAATCCCAATACTACTACTACGGGCGAGCAGCGCGCCAGATTTCTGGGACAAGATAATGGACATCACAGCCAGCAAATTAAATGAGGTGATTAAGTGATTTTGAAAGACCATGCTGGTGCTAAAAACTACTTTGTGGGCACTGCTGCTTTTGACACGTGTCATTCTCCCTGTACAGTATATATAATAATACAATTCAGTTCAGGTAGTTCAGGAAGCCCTCAAGGCCAAATTTCGAGTTTTAAAACCAACATTTAGACAGAATTTGTCAAACCGTTTGCGTTTGCCAAACAGTACACCTCTATTATTGGCTGAGATGTGCTGATGTGTCACTTCAGCAGGCACAAGCGATGAAAGTGATGAAATAATATCTCGCAAGACAGCGTGTTGAGTGGGAGGCCCAGAAAACAAACGATCAGAGAATTAAAGGTAGATCTACTGATTGAATAGAACGACTTCAAAGGCAGCAAACTGTAACATCACCCAGCCTATAAACTCATTTTAACAATCTTTTTATTTGGGGGAAATTTAGTTTGATGTCAACAGACACAGTTTAGCTCTTGATGTCATAGGGAAATTGTCCACACACACACACACACACACACGCACACGCACGCACACCTAACTATCTAGTGAGGACACTATTCGACATAATGCATTAGGCCCTAACCCTAACATCACAACTAAACCTAACCCTTCAAACCGAGTCTTAACCTCCAAAGAGCCCTTTGAAGGTGTGTGATAAAGTGAGGACAGGCCACAATGTCCCCACCTTCCTCAAATCTCCTCACTTTCCTCAAATGTCCGTGCTTCCCTCCACACCCTCCAGACAACCACTGCTTCATTTTCCACTGTTATTTCAATTGATTTCATTATGCAATGTGTTATTCTTGTACCATACTCCTTCGCATTACGTAAATGAAAAATAGCTCAGAGAATGAGTTTCAAGGCATATCACATACTTGCCATCGTCAGCATGATAAGCCACAGATTGTGGGAGCCAGCCCGGCTGGTGGTCCAGCTTGTACAACTGAGGCACCAGGCCCACGGCAATCGTGCCCCTCACTCCCGTGTCCATGATAGTCACCTGCAAATCCCACAGAGCAGTTAGCCTACTGTACCATGTCAACTGAAACTTCCCCCTTCCCTCCAAGTTCTTCCTCTTCTTTGGGACTCCTCCAAAATAATTTCTCACAACCAAAAAAGATGTTTCTGTGGGCTATCTGGTAGGTTAATCTATCTAAATGTGACTTGTTTTATTTGGTGGGGGCTCCAAACTAACAGTAACCTAAACATACGTAGCTAGAAGCTTTAGATATTAACATATTCAGACTCGTTTGATTCTTCCTCTGATGCATTTTTGGATGGCAACCTAGACTGTTTTAAGACCGAGAGCAAGATGTCATAATGTACATAGTAGATTTAAATGAATATTTACCATACAAATACCATAAGTAAATAACATTTGCTGGGTGGCCAATCGACATAGAGAGGAAAGTGCTCGTGTTTAGTTGATCGACTGTTTACTGATGAAATGAGTTCAGTGAAAAACACAGACAGATGGTCTACCTTTTAATTTGTGTTTTAGTGGAGCTTTCAAATAGTGAAGGGCTCACTTGACTGTTTTCACAATTTCACAACAAAAAGATAATATCTTTTCACCTTGTATCTTTAAGATACAAGGTGAAACTGAAAGTGTGTGTGCAAATTTTGCTTTCTGTTCACTTTCTACCAAGTTGGCCCCCAGATTTTAAACGTATCTTTTGCTTTTGTGTTGTTGGACTGCTGTGGTTGAATTGTGGTTAAGGTACCACTGTTCATGATACTGTTTTACATTTAAAATGTTCTCAATGTTCTTGTGTATACCGTTTTTTCATGTTCATCACAAGCGAAAGCCCAACTGCGACTAGCTAGCAAGCTGGCCTACATTCTTGTTGTCTAAGGCGAATTCTGACCATGATTACCTATGACATCATCCCCAGGGAGCCCTACATGGACGCGTTGCAAGGGGAGCACTGGCAGATCCAGGGCAAGGACAAGAGGAAACTTTAAGTCCTTTCCCATGACCTCAGCAGCGGTCCCCAAGGAGAATGTCTCTGTTGTGTCAACGAGTAACACTGCAGGACATTCAAATCCAACCTCACGTCTACAATCAGCTTCCACTTCACATGTATTAGCACATCATACAAGTGCTCCCTCCTCCAGAAGTGAGTCACGCAGATGAAGCCTAAGTACTATAGCATACAACCGCCAACCCTACTAACCCTAATAACCAACTGACAGAGAGACGTATAAGAGTTGCTGCCATTCCGAAGGTGTTGACTTGATTTTTGGCTTGGTGAAACCAAACCGAATCAGCTGAAAAATGGGACGATGTATCATTCTCGCATCAGGTGCAAACTAATGAGGCCGACTATCAGGTGTAAACGGGGCTTCATTAGTACTAGAGTGGAATCCGCTTATAGTGATCACGATTATAGTGATTAGCCACTTACTGTATATTGATCAAAAAGCTTGGTCCCAAATCATTCTCATTTCACTCTCCAAATGCCCCAGATTTTTCGCGCCGGCGCCGTTCGGCCCCCAGCCCTCAGCAAAATCTGGCCCTCTGGTAGCGAGGAATTTTTTTTTTGGCCCTCTCTATCATCAAAGTTGCCCACCCCTGACGTAGGTTAATCAGTGGTTCTCAAATTGGGGTCCGGGGACCCCCCAGGGGTCCTTGAGAGGGTTCCAGGGGGTCCCCAGCAAAAAGGGGAATAATTTATTTTCACTATAATTCCATCCATAAGTAACACAATAACAGAATGTGTGACTATTTTGGTCATGGGTTTCATACACTTTCTGGAATAAAACATCTAAAAGCAAGAATATTAACAGATTGTGGACCCTGGGACAAAATCTTATCAAATTGGGGTCCATAGAAAAAATATTTTTGAAATGGAATATCTTAGTTACAACTGTATTGAGCTAACAAGGGGCAGCTTTGTGTTACGCGACCATTTAAGCATTTAAGAGACTTGCTGCTACCAGTTGTTAGAATTGGCGGAGCCTGCAGTGACCCATCTGCAAGCTGAAAGAGTGCATATCGCCACCTATCGTAGCGGAAACACTGAATAGTCACTGCAATTTCCAAGCTAAAAGATCTTCTAACTCTATTTCTCAGACAGGATGGTGCTGCACTTCTAAGGGGCTACTCCCAAGTGGTGTGATGACAGGATGGTGTTGCACTTCTAAAGGTGCTACTCCCAAGAGGTGTGATGATTTCCCTTTCATTAAAGGCTGAAGGAGATGTAGGCACGCAGCCAGACACGATGGTCCGCCAAGTCCTTTCTCATCAACACAGAGCTAGGACTCCTTTGATATATGCGCTCTGGAGTCTGGCATTTGGTCAAGATTAGCATATCTCACTGTGTACAGCCAAGCCCTTCTTTTTCTATTGACTTTTTATGATTGTGCTGTATCCATTTCATCTGGAGCAACTGATATGAAAACAATGACGAATTGGAATGATGCGTATGATGCTCCAGATCTATAACAGTCTATCAATTGGCCTCTACATTGGCAGTTGCTCAACAATGTGGAAATAATGGAAGTCAACACAAACTACCGTACATAAAATCCAGATAGTAGGGGTGGGAATCACCAGATGCCCACGATACGATACTAAAACGATACTTGAGTCACGATACGATAGTATTGCGATATTGGGATATGCTAGTATTGCGATATATTGAATATTGCGATATTTCGATATATTGTCACTCCTAACTCCTTTTCCTACCTTTTCCTTGACCTCACCGAAAGTAAAACATGCAGTGTTTTTTTGTTTTGTTTTGTTTTGGCCCCACACGTAGGCTACATTATTAAGCTTCTCTGGACTCAATACACCACTGCAGGCGCAGACTGCACCATCGGGCGCTCTGGGCAGAGGCCCGGTGGCCTGGCATGGCCTGATTTTTTTTTTTTTAAATATAGATAGTTGGCGTCCAAATATCGATACAATATCGTTATGGAAAATATCGCGATACGTTGGTGTATCGATTTTTTCCCCCCACCCCTACCAGATAGGTCAAGTTAGTAGTAGGTAGGGTGTTTGTCCTCATTTCAAGGAGTACACAATCAAGATTACTGTAGTGACCTTAGCCTTTCCTAGGCCAGGTACTTTTCTTTTAATTTGGTAGTCAACTCCTGTGGCAAAAGGACAGTTGTGAAATTAGAGGACATCATTAACTCTTACTTCAAAATAGCGGTTTCTTTTCGATAATGGCCTGGGGGCCACATAACAGCCAACTTCTTCAGAGTTCCCTTGATACCTACAAATAGACATACAAAAATGTAAACAAAAAGTAACAATGTTTCTTTGAACTCAATATCAGTAATGAAACAAACCAATATCTGGTCAGCTGCTGCTGCCAGTTAAAACTCTACTGCTCACTACTGTTACCTGAGTTAAAACTCTACTGCTCACTACTGTTACCTGAATTAAAACTCTACTGCTCACTACTGTTACCTGAGTTAAAACTCTACTGCTCACTACTGTTACCTGAGTTAAAACTCTACTGCTCACTACTGTTACCTGAATTAAAACTCTACTGCTCACTACGGTTACCTGAGTTAAAACTCTACTGCTCACTACTGTTACCTGAATTAAAACTCTACTGCTCACTACTGTTACCTGAGTTAAAACTCTACTGCTCACTACTGTTACCTGAGTTAAAACTCTACTGCTCACTACTGTTACCTGAATTAAAACTCTACTGCTCACTACTGTTACCTGAGTTAAAACTCTACTGCTCACTACTGTTACCCGAGTTAAAACTCTACTGCTCACTACTGTTACCTGAATTAAAACTCTACTGCTCACTACTGTTACCCGAATTAAAACTCTACTGCTCACTACTGTTACCTGAGTTAAAACTCTACTGCTCACTACTGTTACCTGAGTTAAAACTCTACTGCTCACTACTGTTACCTGAGTTAAAACTCTACTGATCACTACTGTTACCCGAGTTAAAACTCTACTGTTCACTACTGTTACCTGAGTTAAAACTCTACTGCTCACTACTGTTACCCGAGTTAAAACTCTACTGCTCACTACTGTTACCTGAGTTAAAACTCTACTGCTCACTACTGTTACCTGAGTTAAAACTCTACTGCTCACTACTGTTACCTGAGTTAAAACTCTACTGCTCACTACTGTTACCTGAGTTAAAACTCTACTGCTCACTACTGTTACCTGAGTTAAAACTCTACTGCTCACTACTGTTACCTGAGTTAAAACTCTACTGCTCACTACTGTTACCTGAGTTAAAACTCTACTGCTCACTACTGTTACCCGAGTTAAAACTCTACTGTTCACTACTGTTACCTGAGTTAAAACTCTACTGCTCACTACTGTTACCTGAGTTAAAACTCTACTGCTCACTACTGTTACCTGAGTTAAAACTCTACTGCTCACTACTGTTACCCGAGTTAAAACTCTACTGTTCACTACTGTTACCTGAGTTAAAACTCTACTGCTCACTACTGTTACCTGAGTTAAAACTCTACTGCTCACTACTGTTACCCGAGTTAAAACTCTACTGCTCACTACTGTTACCCAAGTTAAAACTCTACTGTTCACTACTGTTACCTGAGTTAAAACTCTACTGCTCACTACTGTTACCTGAGTTAAAACTCTACTGCTCACTACTGTTACCTGAGTTAAAGCTCTACTGCTCACTACTGTTACCTGAATTAAAACTCTACTGCTCACTACTGTTACCTGAGTTAAAACTCTACTGCTCACTACTGTTACCTGAGTTAAAACTCTACTGCTCACTACTGTTACCTGAGTTAAAACTCTACTGCTCACTACTGTTACCTGAGTTAAAACTCTACTGCTCACTACTGTTACCTGAGTATGTCTCCGTCCCTCAGCATTCTTTTGAACCGATCCCGGTATCGCACCGCTCGTACTTCACGAATTTCTCGGATTCGCCTCCTCCAGTTCAGAAAGCGATGGTGGAGGTTGATGTCGTCCATCTCCTGATATCATTACAATCTAGAAGACGGGGGGAAACAAATCAATTTCTTTTGTTACTGCTGTGGAGATTGAGAATGTTACCTTCAAAGCCTAGCCAGCTGGCATTAGATAGCTATCTTACCATCGAACAAAGTTCAGCATGATGCATGTGCATCATTGATGACATTACCGGGAGCTCCAATTTTATTTGTATTTTTTTGTTAAAAAAATAAAAGTAAAAAATCCGGACCCCCCCCCCCCTTTAATTTTTCTCCCCAATTGTACTTGGCTTCCCCCTGCTGTCCTGGTTGTTGCTCCACCCCCTCTGACACCAATCTGGGAAAGTTGTAGACTAGCACATGCTTTCTCCGATACATGTGTGACTTAAGCCACTTCTTAACATGCAGTGGAATCCGTATTATAACCTGCACCTAGCCGGTTGGCCTGCATGTTAAACAACAATTAGTCGGCCTACGCGCACTCCCGCGACTCCGTATCTTATCTACGGTACCTCGACCACTGGTATAAGATCCAATTTCACGCAAGCGCTGGTCATGTTAAACAGTGGAACGATATGATCCGCATATGTCCGTAGTGGGCGGGTGTGGCTCTTCGTGACTCACTTCACGTTCGCTAGTTTATTAATTGATGAATCGTTCGGGCAATCGCTTATATCAACGAGCAAACTCACGGTTTCCTCAAGTGCTGCAAAAACGGCTTGATTTGTTAAGTGGGGGCTAGAATGACCGTGCTTTCCGAGGTGAGGGCTGGCTTGACTGCAGTTGCAGGCAGCCAGGTCCAGTGCATCAGAGGGACGCTGCTGCGTTGCTTGCTTGCTCCCATGTCAGAAAAAGCCTAACGTTTGTGGGAGATTCAAGTTGTCGCACTTATTACTTTTAGCTAACGCTACGTTGTTTTTTCATCAAGGCAATGTCCAGAAGATATGGGTTCATGAGTTTCTGCAAATGCAGATAGATAGGCTACAGTAGGAGCATGCATGCATGTTGTCTGTTTCAATAACGAAAGCGTCCTTTACCGAGAACGACGTGCCGACCAATTAAATATTCTTGCTGCGAAATCGGCCTCTTAATGACAACACTGGAATAAATAAGATCGACGACTATAGAGGCTATAAAGAATGGACTATAGAGAAATAAATGGATTCAAAACGTTTATTTAGGAAACAGGCTATCAAACTTTTGTGGGGAGAAATAGCCTACATTTAAAACTAGTCAGATATGACTAGTTGCCACTTCCAAAATAAATCACCCACAGTGATTGACGACGGTGCGACCACTATTTTGACTGCCTCATAGCTAAAGCTGTTTCCTATCACATTTCTTGTGTTTGATACATGCTACCGCGCCCCCCCCGCCCACTGGCAGAGAAAACGGCTCATATCCAGTTGTTTCTTAACAAAGACCCCTCATGTTTAGAAAGGCAAAACCTGAAAATATTCTGCTCTCTCTAGCTGGACATGATCCGGAGTTCATGTTTAAAAGGCACTCTAGTGTGTGGGAGGATCACGCAATTCACGCAATGCCGGACTTCCGTAACAGCCCAGCCAATCAGAGGTTTGCCACAGCTTTTCCTGTGGCAAAAGGCGGAAATGCTGACTTGTGATTCAGAACCTGCTGCGACCCTCAGGTTGCTAGGCAGGGAATCTCCCGCTGCACTACCCAGATACCCGATGCACTACCCAGATACCCGGGAGTTCCAAAGTTTGTGTTTCAGGAGCGTTACAAGTTGCTCATAGCATCAGCCCTTGTCTGTGAGGCTAAATTATGGTAGTTTGGGAAGTAGATTATTTCTCACCTATTTAACATGCACCTGATCCTTCCATTTCTGATGGAAATATGGCAAAAAAAAGCTCCTTGTGTTTGTGGATGCAACATAATTTAAAGTGAATGGAAACAGATCAATCCTGCCAGTGCTTTGCCCTTGGTTTGCAGCACAAGTCATTGTCAATCACAGCACAAGACACGTGTGAAGCTGTCTGATAGGAGGGCTCAAAATAACACGGGCCCAGAAAAACATTCCTTTCATGTTTCTGTTGGTGATGCAGGTAGAACAATGTATCAATTTATGATGCTTCTGTTGGTGATGCAGGTAGAACAATGTATCAATTTATGATGCTTCTGTTGGTGATGCAGGTAGAACAATGTATCAATTTATGATGCTTCCATTGTAGAGAAATTGTGACTATGGAGTGAGAGTGTTGAGTGTGTCAGTCAGTCAGTACCGACTGCATCTGTTACAGAAGCAGCAGAGGAGGAAAAGGACTAGCAATGAATGTATTCAAAGAATGAAATGGGAGTATAGATCCTCCTTAAAAAGGGAGAAATCTGTGACCAAGCGATTAGGCCTAGCACTGTCACCTCACATGCAAGTAAAGTCAGAATGGACTGGAGACTCCACTTTGCCAATGAGCAGAGTTTCTATCTGTTAGCGTTGTGGTAGTCTTCTTCCTCGTTTAGAACGTTTATCACGTTGTGAGTTGTGAACTTTCAGTGGGGGCTATTTTCTTCTCAAGATAGATCTTGCTTAGAAAATATCCTCCACTGATAGTCAGGAAAGATGAGTTTGGTTAAAAAAAAAGCGTTGAAATATTTTCCGTTCCCCACATAAAAGGAAACAATTAATGGTCATATTTATTTCCCAAGTGCCTTGACAAAATCATCATCAGCCCAAACACGACTGAATCGTATGGGTGAATGAGATCTAACTGGTACTTATTTTAACAAAATAAGCCAAATAAAACAAATCCAAACGCTATCACCTCGCAAATACGCGTGATGTGGCCAGTGGGATAAATCTATCCGCCACTTTACACATTTACGAGCCTACCGCGAACGCAGCATCACATTTCCCAAACTACTAGCTACAACCAGAACTACAACCAGCCAGGATTCCGGCAACGTTACAAACTTGTCCAATTGTATGATAACAGAATGTGAACATGAATATACCTTATGGTATCCACATATTATCCAAAGCCCCTTGATGTCACTTTGATTCCTGCTTGTCTGCTTACTAACTTGTAGCGCCGTCGTCCTTTTGTTTTCGCTTCTGTCACTGTGTATGTCCAACCTGCACTGGAGGAAGTCCCGCCCACTCGACAATCGCATCAAAGGGTAAACGCGGATTTTTAACCCATGCCGTGCCAGACCATGCTAACCCGTGCTAACCACAGGAGGCAGAGAAAACGTGTGTGTAGGTAGCAAGTTTATCTCGACTTGACCAAAGAAAATATCCTCACACAGAAAAGGAAAACACCAAACAGTTATAATATTGACGGAAAGTTCTCTCTCTTTCGGGAGCAGTGTACAAAACCAAAGCTAAAACAGTTAAATTAGGCTATTACATTTTCACGTTTACTGCCACAGTTTTGCTATACGAGGGATCAGCCTAGCAGCATTTTGGTAAACAAACCGCGTCACTGGGTGGCAACGGCAATGGAATCCTATGGAGCCCAAGTGGCACGAGGCGTGAGTGTCGCTCTAGCCGGCTAACTCTGTTTACATTTAAAAAACTGCGACAGTTCACATAACTTTAACACAACATGCATATATACATCAAACTCTTGAGCTACTTCTGCTCTCACTCAGAATGTCAAAATATAAGCGATGTGATGTATAGTTTTTGAGATATTGACATTTGTTTGGCACAACTCATACTATTAACTGCCGTGGAGTTCCGCATTTCTGGGTGTCAAGTGAGGTCACGTTGATTCGTCCTATTAACATTGAATGACATTATTTGAGATTAAGCGATCCAAGGTTGCCCCATACATAGATAGGCATAATGATATTTTAAGTTATAGGCTAGAGTCTTCCATTGAATCATTATAGCCTACATGTGTGACTCACACACAGTGGAATTTGTGGAGTAGGACTTTTGCCCATGGCTATTAATGGCTTAGTCATCCAACCTGTAGAGTAGCACTCCTACGCCATAAAACCTTGTGCCTATCCTCAGGGCCGGCCCTGTACATCTGAGGGCCCTAAGCAGGATAAGTTTGGGGGGCCTGCCTCGCAGACAGACAGTGAAGTATTCATAGAACCAGCCATATGCAATTATAACCCTTATGCATGTTATTTGTACCTCTATCAACATGATAGGCCGCAGTTCTTTTACTGCTAATTAAATAGACTCAGTGAAACACTCAAAGTCAAGCTGACTGACTGCACTTGCCATTTTTACTTCTCTGTTTTTGTCTGAATGCTTGGTGTTGAATATTTTAAAATGGCATTAACTGTGTTTATCCACTAGGCGGCTCCAAACCTCACTTCAGCATTGCTCCTGAGAAAGTGATTTTTATTTATTTATTTTAATCCAAACATAATGCTAAATGTAAATTAATGTAAATCCAGGGGTAAATAACATTATATAACCATACAGCGGGTTTGGTTCCCCCTGGCGGCCAAGTAAAAAAATAAAAAATAAATAAAATGCTGTCATCACATTCCAATGGTATGAGGCCATGTTTCATCACACATGAATGCAATTGGGCTTTTTGGATTCACAGCTGGAGTCTCGGCTTTGTTGCCATACTGAAGGTCTACAATTCCAGGAGTGTTTAGGCACCACGAAATAGGGAAAGAAAAAAAAGTCGAGAATAACATATTTTCACTGATATTTTTTTCCTGTTTTCCTGTCTTCCTGTCTTCCTGTCTTTAGGACCCTGGAGCTCTTAAACCCTATGTCAGAGGTAAACATGGCTGTGAAGCTAGACTCCTGCGGTTCTAATGACTCCACCTTAATCCTTGTACATTTTGTATCGCTTTTGCACTTTTTAAGTGGAAATCTTTTACCTTTACCATGTTATTATTACCCTGCAAAGCACTTTGAATGGCCCCAGTAAGTGCACGCCTACTGCGATGAATATAGGTCTTAAAAGTCAGACACTGCTAAACTGATTGCAGCCATAATAGAGACACTGCATGAAATAGGCCGCGCCCATCACGGGGCAAAAGCTCCGTTCATTTCCACACACCAGCGTCATTTTCCTTGAATTAAACATAGCTAAAAGCTGTTGTGTGGTGGGCTGGGCAGACAACAAATGTAAAAAAATCGCCAGTTAAAGTTTTTTTGTACTCCTGAGCAAAACAAGGAAGCCATTGAGAATTGGCGAGAAGAAAAATGTGTATCTAGCTGTCAAGAAGTAAGTTGGAGTGTTCATCTTCTGTATATACGATATTTTTGTGCAACACGCAAGCATGTACGTGACATAGGAGAACGCCAGGATTGGACAGGAGTTTGTGTTTTCCTCCGTCTTGGGCGTGGTTTCTGAATGATGACGCGTGTCTCTATATAGGGCATTTATACAAAAGTAGTGGAGCAGCACTAAAAAACTAGGGGTTTCTTACATACTGTACACTATATTTATTACATCCAGCCTCCATTCCTCTTTGGATAAGCTACATGGGGCAACAGGGGACAAAGTGATTGGCATTTCTGATAAGAGGGCAATTATTCATTTGTAAGGAAGGGTTGGTGTATTAAAGTTGCGGCTTGATATCTTGATGTGAGAGCGAGGTCTAGGAACCCGTTTGAACAAATAGCCATGCCCATTTACCTTAGTAAAAAATAAACATCACCGACTTTGGTGCTATTTTACACCCACTTTCCAGTGAGCTAGCATAACAGGGTTGGTCCTATTCGTCTGGACGTCTAGTTTCCGCGAATACCAGAAGTTCTGCTCGAGCTTAAAAACTGAGCATGCGAGAGCTTGTCAAAGACGGACTGCGCCCTGCCATCTTCTTCCCACAGGGGCCCCCTGGTGGCTGCGGGGCACCTAAGCAGCTGCTTAGTTTGCTTATAGGGAGGGCCGGCTCTGCCTATCCTTCTGCCAACTGCTTTTTCAGTCTGAGAAGAACATCTTTAAGTTTTTGTTGTTGCTAGATCAAAGCAAAGTCATGACAACCTCATTCAAAAATCCACCCTGATATCAGCACTGATCACCACAATGTCAACTCCTTTTTTTTTTAAACATCACACTATGTGATTATAGGCTATAATGTGAAATGTAATACTCACCTTTGTAGGACACCACATTCTACTTATCACCCAATTTTTGACAAGCAGCAATCAATTTTAAAGGCATTTAATTGCTTGTCTACATAATGATTGGTTGATTGTACATGTATGCGTGTCAGCTCTGGAAATAAATTAATAAATCACTTGTTATTTATGTTGTTGAAAACATTACTGTTCTAGATGACAGACAAGGAGTGTGTGTGTGTGTGTGTGTGTGTGTGTGTGTGTGTGTGTGTGTGCGTGTGTGTGCGTGTGTGTGTGTGTGTGTCAGAGAGGGGAAATGGGGGTGTGCTCAGCAGTGTGGAAATGAGAGGGGAGACTCACATTCTCCATCACGTACACTCCCATACCTTTCCCTTAGTTTTGGCTCTTTAAAAGCTGCTGTCAGGGGTCTCTGCCAGCCTCATTATCACTGCGTCTTAGCTTGAGGGAATTCCAATCCACTTTGCCTCTGTAGTCAGTGGAACTAAACAGAAACAAGGGGAAGAGAAGTGACAATAGGCACTCATCACAGACAGCATTGTCACACTTAGGAGAGTGGAGCGTTCCCAACTGTTAGTGGACAAAAGGTGTGTAGTGACGTGAGATGCCTCTATACCTGAACATCCTGACCCCGCTCCTCTTGCAGCTGGCTCTGTCAAGCCCTCGGGCGCTGGCGACTTCCAGAGGGTGTCCCACCTGCCAGGGGCGTCAGGAGCGTACGAGCCCCTCGCAGAGCACCACTGTCCTGGCCATGGGAGACCCATGCGGGGTCTACACTCTGAGCTGTGCCCAGGGGGTTCGCTGCGTCCCTCCAGAGGATGACCCCCGGCCCCTGCAGGCCCTGCTGGAAGGCAGGGGCGTCTGCAGCAACACCAGCAGGAACAGCCCAACTGAGAGGCTCCGCACTGTGGGTAAGGCTGCCACTACACTTTGTATCTGCACGGGGACACATGCACAATATATCTGCAATCGTATCGGTATTGGCCAATGTTAGTCATTTTTTATATATCGTATCGGTCCGATGGGCAAAATAACAGCAAAATAACAGCAACAATGTTAATATTGGTTATCCATTTTCATATTGAGATGAAACAATGCGGTAAATCTATGATTTATGGGCTTTTTAAAATGTTTTGTAAATAAAGGAAAGCAATATTTTTCAAATTCACAGTGTTTACACGTGTTTTTCTGCGTACAAAATTTGATTATAATACAAACTTGTTTTTATACAGATCATATCGACATCAGTAAATATCGGTTGTCGGCCATAACAGCAATGTTAATAATCAGTTATCGCTATCAGTCAAAATTTCGATATTGATGCATCCCTAACTTAAAATGAGTGTCATTAACTTTATCTTTTCAACACTAACACCCAGTGTTTTTGCGATGTTAGTTTTGGTTGGACGAGGAGCTTGAATATCACTTTAAATCCAGAATTGATTGTTCAATTGCTTTTCCTGTAATGTGAGAGATGATTTCCTTTGTAATAGCCCAGAGGAGATAATGATAATATATGACTAAAACATGACAACATGACAGAAACACCATTCAGTTACTTTGTTCATGTGCTCAGTCCAGGATGTGGTTGTATATAAAGACTGATGTTTTAGGACAGTCAGTGAAATGTTACAAACAGTTGTGGGCAAACTATTTATACTTATAGCCACCACAGGACAGCAATGGGTTTTGGGTTCAGATAGCCAAATTTGCTATTAATAAACAAAATAAAAGGTTTGTTGACAAAAAATAATCAAGCTACCTCGCCCGCAGTCAAAAAGAGTTTCGTATAAGAGTCGTATAATAGTATAGGAGCATAATTGCTGCAGACGAAACAATAACACAAGTTTGTGTTTATTTTAACAGCTATTCACATAATTAACTGTTCCATCATTCTCTCTATTTGATCTCAGACCCACCTGCTGAGGATCCAGAGAAGGTAACCGTTCTCTCCATCTGCTGACTGCCATACTTCAGAGGAACAGGGAATTACCTGAAATTAGGCTTACGCTTATCTCTTGAAATCTGTGTGTCTCTTCCTCACTAGGCTCCATGTCGTAAACTGCTTTTCACAACTGTCCAAGGTCTGAATGCCCAGTTATTTCAGTCACATCACGAAATCTACATGCCCAATTGTGACAAGCGTGGGTTCTTCAGAAAGAAGCAAGTGAGTTGGTGGTGGTACAGTGTTCATCTAAATTGACATGAGATTTTCTTTTCAATCATAGTAACAAGAGCAAATGGCATATACATTTGAATATACATATTCAAATCTAAAATAGGGTTCCACCATGTGTTTGCATGTTGTCTTTGCAGTGTCGATCCTCTCGAGGTATGCAGCGGGGCAAGTGCTGGTGTGTGGATAAACATGGTATGCTTACGCCTCCATGTGTTCAAAAGGAGGGCGCCCTGATCTGTGACAGTGCATGAAGCCTAGGCTAAAGCTGAGGAGGCTCGGCCTGCATCGCCAATGTGACATGATACGGACAGAAGAGTAACGCACAGATTGTAAAAGGTGCTGTGGTCGAAACACAGTCTTCTCCACCACCTGCAAGCAGAATGTCCTTCTTGAAAAGCTTTTTTTCCCATCGTCAGTCGGTCTCCTTGCGCCCTCTACTGAACATAAGTCGTACAACTTCTTTAAACTGGGAAAGTGAGGAGAGCGTATACTGACAGAACTTTATTTCCATTACAGCACGCTGACATCTTTTCACATCTACAGATATTATGAGGTGGGAAACCACCCAGCCAAGTGTCACACGCTACCATGGCAATCCTGTTACGACAAACTATTATGTAGTCAATTATAACATGTCTACTGTCTGGTGACCCATCCTTATGTCTACATACTGTAGGTGTAACTGTGCCTACAGTGTAGGCATGCTCATCTTTGACTTTCAGGATTTTAGCTCCATACATAAACAAAATATCTCATGTCATGAATCAAACATCAGGAACAAATATGATTTTGTAACGTACATTTTTGTCATTACTACAGCAATAGCATACAGTATCTTTTCAAAGTTGTATAGGTCTATGTGCACTCGCCATAGCCTACGTCATGTATTTTTGTCTTTTTTTGATGTTCGTCGTGCGTTTTGCAGTTTTGTTTTGTTTTTCTTTACTTTTTCTATAACTTACCGCCATTTAATGACTGTAATTGGTGTATATATCTCGATGTCATTCTATTTATGTTCCCTGTAATACATTAATATTGATGCTATTTTTAATAATAATTATTATTATTATATGTATCAGTGCTTGCCTGAGAGCAGACACCAGAGGTACATTTATAATGAGAAGAACCTTTGTGTTTATAACACAGATTTAGGGGCATTCTTTTTTATTTCTGTTTTCATTGCATTTATCCTTAAACCAGTCACATTCAACATAAATATTACTTATACACAAGGATGGAACACAGTGAATACAAGGAGGAAATTCACCTCTTGAACTGTAAGAGGAAGTGTTAAAAAAGTTGAGAATGCAAAAATGCTCATCACTAAAAAGTTCTTGATAGACTTCAGGGATTGTTATAAAAAGAAACGCCTTTGTTGAAAATTAAACAAGGGCAAATTCGGCCCCAGACCACGTGCGGCGTGTGGCAACCACGGGGGCAGGCATCCCTGGGTTGTGGCTAGATGGGGTACAGCCACAGACGGAGTGATGCAAAATCATGGCAATTGTTATTCCATGTAATTTGTGTTACTTCTTATATAGTGTCATGACGAAAGCAAAGATACAACAGGGTGAGATAAAGGCTACATCGCCCAAATATTCAAGTAGCCTATAATACAGTGTGTGTGTGTGTGTGTGTGTATCCCCCTACAATGATGACCACAGGTACCCAATACATTAGAGGCAGGGCACATGATGTTGCCCCCATTCACTTCTATAGTAAACTTTGGTTGACTAATGAAGTTCATTGCCAAAATATAACTTAATATAAAATAAAGACTTTGTTTTTCAACCAACTCAATGATCATGTTGTTTAACACCTTACTCACTGTAGAAAAGAGACTAAGGCCCAATCCCAATTCTTATTGTTACCCCTACCCCTTGTTTTTGAGTGTCCCTCACTTTGACCCTTGCCCTTCAAAACGGAGCCACAAGGGGTAGGGATTGCAAACAATCACCTAGGAAATGGGACACCACTCATTACTTCATCATTTTGGCCAACTGTGATAATAAAGCTAGCTTTTGTCATCATATTGCATATTACCAGAAATTTATTATTTTTGTTGATAACTTACTAATATTTAAATTCTACTATTTTATTAGTTGACTGGTTTGCTCAGGAGTAACTGGAAAACATGATTATAACATTATAGGCCTATTCAAATTGATTGAGTTGATATTGTAGCTACATAATATTCTGGTTTTTTACATTTTATTCTGGCGATTGGGTTGCTTCATAATCGGGACATTAAACTATCCCATGTGGTTTTCACTGGGTCGGGTGTCCAAAAATAATCTATTTTGTAGCTCCATAGTCACGTTTCAGTGTTGCAGCTTTTTACACGGACCGTCTACAGTATGTTGAAATATTCGCAAAATACCTAACCTAAACTTGCGAAAATAAATAAATGTCTTCCTTTAATGTCGATACAAAGGATCACTCGGTCGGAATGTTGAAACACCCATTAAAGAAATCGATATTTGCAAAGATTGCTGTCCCTCTTCCAGAAGCAGGAAACCAGTGCCCGCAGCCAATGCAAGGCAAAAAACATGACCAAACATACCACAGTAACGTCCGCTAATTCATCCAGAAACTAATTCCACGCAGTTAGAGCATCCTGAGTCCTCCGTATCGACATTAAACTCAGAAGTTGACGTTTATTTGTAATGTCTGGCTCATTTCTGGCTGATTAATAGTGGTTTTCTTTCAGCCCTTGGTGTTCAGCACTGTGGGTCGTGCTGCAGTCGGTGTGTGTGTGTGTGTGTGTGTGTGTGTGTGTGTGTGTGTGTGTGTGTGTGTGTGTGTGTGTGTGTGAGTGTGTGTGAGAGAGAGAGTGTGGAGGTGTGTGTGACAGTGAGTCAGTGTGTGCTCTTCGAAATGAAGCCAGCGTCCCAAGCGGGCGGGGTCAGGCGTGCATTCAAACACACCACCCCTGTGGGGAACGAGAGTGAAAGTCATCCAGCGTCCCCACAAGAAAAGCGTCCTTTCCGTTCCAAATGACTGACTGATACTGAATGAATAGCGTGTTGACCAGCGTGCTATCGCACATGGTCAAAATATCTTTGCGCTGGAAGTAAAGTCCTCTAATCCCTTAATCCAACAATCGTTCTCATATGATCAGGGACCAGAGAACTGGGACAGGACTGCCCAACGTCCATGTTTGGAGTGGGTTTGGGGCGATTATTAGGATGACCTTTAGGGGGCTCAGCCCCTAATGAGAATGTGACATGCATAGTATTACATACAGTGCCTCGCAAAAGTGTTCAAATCCCCCTGCAAAATCATTCATTTCACAATTATTACATTTATATTTTTAAATAGCCTATACATTTGACTTTACAACAATACTACTTGTAATTACTAAGTAACATGAGTCTTAGACCACATTCTTTAAGAAAATTAAAAGTTGAATATGCTGTTTGAATAAGTATTCAATCCATTTGACTTTGGGAAACCTCAATTCAATGATGGAGTCCACTGCAATGAATTTGGGCAAAACAGAAGCTGCCTTGGCATAACTACACTCACTGGGTACTTTATTAGGAACACCTTACTAATATACAGGGTAGGTATCAGCTTTCAGCTCAGTGTCAACCATAAGTGACATCCAGTGTTACAAAGTAACGCATTACTGTAATCACATTACATGTGTCTGTAACGAGTAGTGTAAGGCATTACAGTCCCTAAATCCAGTAATCACATTACAGTTACTATTCAAATGCTTATGGAATTACTCGCATTACAAGTTCTTCAATTATCTGCAGGATCAGGATTGGATCTGCAGGATTGTGGGGGAAAAAACATCAAATGTGCGCTGCTTTTTCATGCACTCAATTACGCAACACAACAACTAGACTGGATGGGCTGGAGGGACGGGGAGGAGTGAGATCTTGTGTATGTCCTTATTGGGATTTTGTGCTGATATGGGCATATGTAAGGTTTCATGTTATATTGTTAACTGGCAATTAGGTGACAATGCATCTCAGGCGCTGCTGCGGATTAACGCAAAAGTAACGTAAGTTGTTACATTCCCAAAACACGAGTAGTGTAACGAATTACCTTCCCCCAGGGAGTAATTAAGTAAAGTAAGGCATAACGTTTTTAAGTAATGTGTAATATATTACTTTTTTGAGTAACGACCCCCAGCACTGATCTGCTTTAAGGTTTGACGTGTTGCATTCTGAGATGCTCTTCTGCTCACCACTCTAGAGACTGTTGTGAGATCAACAGTTTCAGAACTCAAACCAGCCCGTCTGGCACCAACAACCACGCCACGGTCAAAGTCACTGAGATCAAATCCCCATTCTGATGTTTGATGTGAACATGACCTGAATGCTCTTATGCACTGCACACTGGTGCCACATGATTGGCTGAATGGATAATTCAAGATTCAAGATTAATTTTAATAGACAGTAAATCACATTATAAAAAACAAAAAACTGGCGGAGATAACGAGGAATTTGACTTATAAGTGCAAGTATGCAGTGCAAGTATGCAGTGCAAGTATGCAGCGCATACGGAGGTAGCAGTTCCCGCAGGGGACCCCGAACTTTCCCTGGCCACATTAGCCAGCTCTGACTGGGGGGGTCCCGAGGCGTTCCCAGGCCAGAATGCATGGAGATACAATCTCTGCACCTAGCCCTCGCTCTGCCCTGTGGTCTCCTCCACGCTGGACGTGCCTGGAACACCATGGGAGGCAACCAGGTGGCATCCTTACCAGATGCCTGAACTATACCTCAACTGGCTCCTTTCTACCCAAAGGAGCAGCGGCTCTACTCTGAGTCCCTCACGGATGACTGAGCTTCTCAGCTTATCCCTAAGGAACATGCCAGCCACCCTCCTGAGAAAACCCATTTCGGCCGCTTGTATCCACGATCTTGTTCTTTTGGCCATGACCATCCTTCATGACCATAGGGTAGGAGGGTAGGAAACGAAGATCGAGCGGTAGATCGAGAGCTTTGCCTTCTGGCTCATCTCTCTTTTCATCACGACGGTGCGGTAAAGCGAACGCAATATCGCTCCCGCTGCTCTGACTCTCCGGACCATCTCCCGCTCCATTGTCCCTTCACTCGAGAGTCACAAAGTCCAGGTTTTGGGGGGCTTTCAGGTCTCATTGAAGAGGCAGATGGCAGTTGGGTAGAAGCTGTCCCTGTGCTGAGGGGGTCTGGTACTGCCAGACATCAGTCTTCTGCCATGGGGGAGGACCCTGAAGAGTTTATGTCCAGGTTGGGTGGGGTCAGCCATGATTTTCTGAGACTGCTTTAGCATCCTGATAGTGTGTAGGTCCTGAAGGGATGTCAGGCTGCACCTGGCCACGTTTTCAGCACGGCGGATGATGCACTGCAGTTTGGAGATGTCCTTGTGGGCAGCAACAGCATACCAGACGGACGGTGATGGACTCGACGGTGGAGGAGTAGAAAAGTGCCGATGGTGTCTTTGGCACCTTGAACTTCCTCAGCCGCAGAAGAAAGTATCTCCTCTGTAATTGCATGAATGAGCAGGTTTACATGTTTTCCTAATAAAGTGCTTGGTGAGTGTATGCGGTCTTGACCACCTGTCCACTTTCTCACCTGGTTCTCCCACTCTCTCTCTCTGCACCGACTTCCTGCTCCGCTCTTTCTCATTCTCTCCCTCTATATCCTCCTCTCTCCCTCTTTGTGATGTCAACCAAAAGGCAAATATAACAGCCAGAGTATTCATTATAAGAGGTATAAATTTGCCCATATCAATTTATAACATTCCGAGCATAGTTCAATATTGGGGGATATGTGTCGTTCCCTATGATTACGGCCGCCTATTGTTTTATTTTGTAGCCTATCTTATTTGCTTTTGAAATATGCAAATTAAATACATGAATTAAAGTGTAGCCTATATAAAAGGCTATTACATTATTATTATTATTATTATTATTATTATTATTATTATTATTATTATTATTATTATTATTATTATTATGTTGGTCAAATCTTTTTGTTAAAATGAGCAAATCTATTATGAGAAAATAGATTGAAGTTTACACAGAATTAAGAACTCACGCATTCTAATATCTCGAATGATGATCAGTGGCTAGTCTAATTGCAGCCTACACATTTTTAATGCTGATTTTGTCTGAGGTTGCCGCACTTGCCGGTAGTGATGAGTAGCCTACATAACACACGCATGTGTATGATTACATTATTATTGGCAACGGATAGCCCCCCCCCCCCCTCCCCTCCCTGACCGCGACGCAAAACGGCCAAACGGCAACAGGTGTTGCTGCGAGTCCACACACAGCACACAACAGAACAAGGCGTGGCGGCGGACTTCATCCTACTTTACATAGCCTGTAGTAGGCTACACCAGGCAGAGATGACAGCAACAGCAGCAACAGCAACAACAAGATCTATTCAGCAGCACGCCTGAATCACTTCCTGAGCAACGTTATTCCACAGTTTTGGCTCGTTTGTTGTCATGTAGACTAGCTTCGTCAAAGGTAAAACAGTTTAAGCTCGCCAACCTGTCACAGTGCGATGGCTTCTCCCAGCGCCAAAGTACCAAAGAGGAAGACCAAGAAGAAACACAGCTTTGTGCAGCAGAAAGTGGAGGTTTTCCGCGCAAGTGACCCCGTGTCCAGCGTGCTCATGTGGGGTGTCAATCACTCGGTATGCTAGTGCGTGTGGCTAGTGTGTGTGTGTGTGTGTGAGTGACAATGCAGGACATTTGTTTAAAAGTAATCCAAAAGTAACGGAAAGTAATCAGTTACATTACTTTAATTGTGATACTTGGATTGTTAAGATACTGATTACAATTTTTAACAGGTAATTAGTAATTGTATAAGATTGCATTTCTAAAGTAGGCTACGGTAACCCTCCCAAACATGTGTGTGTGTGTGTGTGTGTGTGTGTGTGTGTGTGTGTGTGTGTGTGTGTGTGTGTGTGTCCACCATCTGCAGATGAATGAGCTGAGCCAGGTGCCTGTTCCTGTCATGCTGCTTCCAGACGACTTCAAAGCCAACACCAAGATCAAAGTCAACAACCATCTCTTCAACAAGTAGGCTACAGTATGAGCCTCAACCCAGCATCTTGTGATTTGCAGAGATTTCTGTGGATCTTAAGATTGCTTATCAGTTTGCAGCCAGTGGCTACTTTACACAACAAGAATAAGAAACAGCAATGCTAACTACAGTGTATTTACTACATATTACTAGGCTACTGCCAATGCTATTGCTACTATACTACTATAGGGCTGGGCGATATGGACCAAAAATCTTATAGGACGAATCAGCGTGATGTCACTGCCACCCAAAAATGCGTAACCCCGCAGCAGTTAACTAGTATGAGTTGTGCCAAAAAACATTAATATCTCAAAAAGTGTACAGCACATCGCTTATATTTTGACATTCTGAGTGAGAGCAGAATTAGCTCAAGAGTTTGATGTATACTATATGCATGTCGTGTTAAAGTTGTGTGAACTGTCGCAGTTTTTAAATTGTAAACACGGTCAGCCGGCTAGAGTCAGATGCTCAAACGCAGGCTCCATAGGGTTCCATTGCCGTTGCCACACAGTGACGGGGTTTGTTTACCAAAATGCTGCTCGGCTGATTCCTCATATATCCTTTTGGCTGAATGGCGATACACAACATATATCTCAACATATATCTAGAACAGCTAGTAAGTCAGTAGGTCAGTAAGTTCAGAAAATTACTGAACACATATTCTGACATATTACAATATCCATAATCTAAGACAATCTAGTCTCATATCACAATATCGATCTAATACAGTACCAATATATTGCCCAGCCCTAACTACTACTACTACTATTACTCCTACTATCTACTACTACTACTACGCTACTACTACTTCTACTATCACTACTACTAAAAAGCAAAGACATGACAGAGAACAGTTGAGTAGATTCACTGAAAACAATGTGAAAACTTGATGGGGCTGACAGAGGAGACGTGTGGGGGAGAGACTAGAGGGAGAGTTTGACAGAATATGTTACAGTATTTCAAGCTGCGCCATCATGGGATACTGTGTTATACATTATGCTGCCTTGGACGTTTTCCATACAGACGCAATCTACAAAACTCTCAATGAGTGGCTTTCAATAATCCTTTAATCCGTTCAGGAATCCGGGGCCTGGTAAAGGACTCATAGACAGAGGTGGGAAGAACAATAAGAACAATATATTTTCTCAAGTAGAAGTGCTGTCGCCTCAGTGAAATTGTACTCAAGTACCGGTAGTCATATTAGTAAACCTATTTGTGCTGGAAACTGGTCAAGTAAAACAAAAACGAAAGATGCTCACTAAAAAGCACTCAAAACAGTCCTTAGATATTATATCATGAACATGACCCATGACCCAGTTTTCGATATACATTATGCAAAACTTTTCAGCAGTGAATTCTGACACTGCCTTGCCCTCAAACACATTCAGTGCATGTTTGAGTAGCATTCCGAAAATATATACATTGTGACTAGAGCATTGGATAAATGAATACATTTTTGTAATTGGTTACCTATACTTCTGCATAGATTTTTAATCTTGAAAGAGGATATGAGTGGCAAAAACCGCTGCCATTTGAATTATATAGCTATACCAGAAGAGAACAGGATATGCAATGTCTGTGATCTAAAAGATGTTGAAAATGAGTTTCATTTCATGTTTTATTGTACTTTATATGATGATTTGAGGATTTCCTTATTTGACGAAATGCAAAAGCAAAGACCTGAGCTCTTTTGGGCAGATGATGGCCAGAAGTTGGAGTGGTTGTTTAAGACTGAGGTATTTAAGACTGCTAACTTTATCTCTAGGGCCTGGAATAGAAGGCAAGCACAGCTCTTTAAGTAGGTTCAGGTGGTGGTTTTCATGCTGTACAACTTTACCGTATGTATTTTGGGTGTTTCTGTTGGTTTTATGTTTTGATCATTGTTTGTTTAAATGATGAACAGTCAAAGTGTCCTGTAAGCCCATATGGGCTGGGCTTCATTCAAAGCATGACACTTAAATAAAGAAAATCAATCAATCAATCAATCATATATAGTTCACCTTTTATGCACTTATGATCCACATACAGTCACACACGATTAGAACATTTGACTTTTGTACAATATTATATTCTTGCCCAAAGTAGGGAGAAGAGACCCTGAATAGGAGAGATAACAGTATTCAGTATTGATGCATGTACCATGTAGCGAAGTAAAGTGGGCACAGACAGTAAACCATTGAATCAAATGTTGTGTGCTTCCCCTCAGAGAGAATCTTCCGGGACAATTCAAATTCAAAGAGTACTGTCCACAGGTGTTCAGAAACCTCCGAGAGCGCTTTGGAATTGAAGACCAGGATTATCAGGTACGGGGTATGAATTCACAGCACAAATCCACACATTAACTAATATGTTTTTGTCATTTTGTTGTTTTTCGAATCAGAGAATTTCACAATTGTGCATATGGTGGCAATTTCCAGAATCAAATTTAAAAATAGCAAAAACACTCAACCTTAATTTTAGAGTGGAGATTTTAGACTTTGATCCCGTTTTCAGCTCCCATAAATTGACTCTACAATGGTTACAATGTGAAGGGGTAACAAGTGGTTCTGAAGCCACAGGAATCTTTCCAGCGTTGCGCCATTTTTCAATGTTTTTTTTTTTTATCCTCTAATGAAAACTAGACACCTATTTGTTTAACAAATTCTTTTGGTCTGTGTTGATGTGTGCCCTTCTAAATTTGTATAATATTTTGCGTGTGTCAGGTGGCGCACAGCCTAGTCTTCAATCTGCTCTCTAAACATTTGTTTAGCTCACATTATGTGAGACACACAGTATGTGCATTGTCATAAAACATTTAAATGATCTTTAAACGAATGTTACTGTTGACCTACAGCAGTGGTTCTCAACCTGGGGGTCGGGGTATAGGTTGGTAACATTCTGAGGGAGCTATATGTGACTAGGCAGGTTGGTAACATCCCTAGGCAGCTATAGGTGACTAGGTATGTTGGTAACATTCCTAGGCAGCTATAGGTGACTAGGTATGTTGGTAACATTCCTAGGCAGCTATAGGTGACTAGGTATGTTGGTAACATTCCTAGGCAGCTATGTGTCTAGGCAGGTTGGTAACATTCATAGGCAGCTATAGGTGACTAGGCAGGTTGGTAACATTCTAAGGCAGCTATAGGTGACTAGGTATGTTGGTAACATTCCTAGGCAGCTATGTGTCTAGGCAGGTTGGTAACATTCATAAGCAACTATGTTTCTAGGCAGGTTGGTAACATTCATAGGCAGCTATAGGTGACTAGGCAGGTTGGTAACATTCTAAGGCAGCTATAGGTGACTAGGCAGGTTGGTAACATTCTAAGGCAGCTATAGGTGACTAGGTATGTTGGTAACATTCCTAGGCAGCTATGTGTCTAGGCAGGTTGGTAACATTCATAAGCAACTATGTTTCTAGGCAGGTTGGTAACATTCATAGGCAGCTATAGGTGACTAGGCAGGTTGGTAACATTCTTATGCAGGTATAGGTTTGTTTGTTTTTAGTTTTTTTTTTTTTTTTACATTTACCCATTCATACATTGATGGCAGCAGGCTACCACACAGGGTGCTGGCACACCATTGGGAGCAATTTGGGGTTCAGTATCTTGCTCAAGGACACTTCGACATGCAGACTGGAGGAGGCGGGAATCGAACCACGACCAAAGCGATTAGTGGATGACCCGCTCTACCTCCTGAGCTACAGCCGCCCCTTAGACAGCTATAGGTGACTAGGCAGTAGGCAGGTTAGTAAAATTCTTAGGCAGCTATAGGTGACTAGACATGTTGGTAACATTCCTAGGCAGCTATAGGTGACTAGGCATGTTGGTAACATTCCTAGGCAGCTATAGGTGACTAGGCATGTTGGTAACATTCTTATGCAGCTATAGGTGACTAGGCATGTTGGTAACATTCCTAGGCAGCTATAGGTGACTAGGCATGTTGGTAACATTCCTAGGCAGCTATAGGTGACTAGACATGTTGGTAACATTCCTAGGCAGCTATAGGTGACTAGGCATGTTGGTAACATTCCTAGGCAGCTATAGGTGACTAGACATGTTGGTAACATTCCTAGGCAGCTATAGGTGACTAGGCATGTTGGTAACATTCCTAGGCAGCTATAGGTGACTAGGCATGTTGGTAACATTCTTATGCAGCTATAGGTGACTAGGCATGTTGGTAACATGCCTAGGCAGCTATAGGTGACTAGGCAGGTTAGTAAAATTCTTAGGCAGCTATAGGTAACTAGGCATGTTGGTAACATTCCTAGGCAGCTATAGGTGACTAGGCAGGTTGGTAACATTCTTATGCAGCTATAGGTGACTAGGCATGTTGGTAACATTCCTAGGCAGCTATAGGTGACTAGGCATGTTGGTAACATTCCTAGGCAGCTATAGGTGACTAGGCATGTTGGTAACATTCTTATGCAGCTATAGGTGACTAGGCATGTTGGTAACATTCCTAGGCAGCTATAGGTGACTAGGCATGTTGGTAACATGCCTAGGCAGCTATAGGTGACTAGGCAGGTTAGTAAAATTCTTAGGCAGCTATAGGTAACTAGGCATGTTGGTAACATTCCTAGGCAGCTATAGGTGACTAGGCAGTAGGCAGGTTAGTAAAATTCTTAGGCAGCTATAGGTGACTAGACATGTTGGTAACATTCCTAGGCAGCTATAGGTGACTAGGCATGTTGGTAACATTCCTAGGCAGCTATAGGTGACTAGGCATGTTGGTAACATTCCTAGGCAGCTATAGGTGACTAGGCAGGTTAGTAAAATTCTTAGGCAGCTATAGGTGACTAGGCAGGTTGGTAACATCCCTAGACAACTTTAGGTGAGGCAGGTTCCTTGACAAGTAAATCCTCTTCTCAACAGCCATATGTGTTTAATTTTATTATGGCTCAGGGTTAGTCATCATGACTATGAATACGTAATGTTCAGGGGCTTAAATACTGTACAGGTATAACTGCTGAATTTGTCAATATATCGGCTGACAGTATATCACACAGTAGGTATAAAAAGATTTCAGGACCCTGTGTAAGGGATGACCACTGTTCACGTTACATTTGAATCTTGTTAGACGTGCCATATTCTTACTCACCAACAGGTGTCTCTAGCCCGCTGTCCTCCAGTCAAAGATGGGGAGGGGCAGGGCATGGGGCCACTGCTGACATCATACGACCGCACTTTGGTCGTGAAAGAAATCTCCAGTGAGGAAGTGGAGGACATACACAATATTCTCTCTGAATATCACCAGGTGAGACACAAAGCGACACGCTGAATGCTCCTGTGTTACACTGTTCAGGCTGACTTTGAGATTTGATAGATATTATTAGATATGAATCACAATGACCGTTACCCTTCTTTGAGTGATTTCATGCATTTTCTTAGTCAGTGTATAGTAGTAGTCAATGAAATTTATGGATCTTCATTTATTTTTCACATGTTGTCCTGTATCCTCCTCTGCATGCTAGGATGCTACAGAGGAGAGCAGTTCATTTTATGATAGCTCTGGTTGTCATGGCAAAGGTTTGACAACATCAAAAGAAAAACATGAGAAGTCTCCTTTCATACAGAAAGAGTGCTTCATTGAGTGGTAATTATGACCATGGCTTTTACAGTGAAATTCAAGGTTATAGTCATAACTCTGTCAAGCAAAGAACTACAGAAAATCTTCTAGTCAAGGGTCTTTCTGCTTTCACCATAAAAAGTAATGTCGAGTGATTTCTTCATTTATCTTGCCACACGTTAACATTATTTTAGTTTTGACAACTAGTTGAGGTCCATTTGTCTTGTCTTAATGGTCGGGTATAACCATCCTCTTCCAGCACATTGTCACCTGCCACGGCAGCACGCTGCTGCCTCAGTTCCTGGCCATGTACAGAGTCTCTGTGGAGAGCGAGGACACCTATCTCTTAGTCATGAGGAACATGTTCAGCCACAGACTGCATGTACACTGGAAGTATGACCTCAAGGTACGAGCTGTAGCAGTCATTTAGGGGGAGGAGTATAGAGAGGCAAAGTGAACGTCACTTCCTGCCTCAGCCAGCACTGTACCAGAGGTTTTTTTCCTGCAATTTATTTTCCCATAGACATTTCGTAAAATGCTTATAAAAAGAGTTTTACTTGTTCAAACCAAACGGTTCAGCTATATTTAGAATCGGGAGAGACCATAGAACATTTCACTCGGACCCAAACTTAAAAACAACAACGTTGAAAAAATATTTTCTTTAAACCTGCATTTTTTTTAACGTTTTGGTCCGAGTGAAATGTTATGCGATCTCTCTTGTTTCTAAATATATCTGTACCGTTTGGTTTGAACAAGTAAAACTCTTTTTATAAGCATTTTACGAAATGTCTATGGGAAAATAAATGGCGGATGAAAATCTCTGGTACAGTGCTGAAGCAGGAAGTGACGTTCCACTTTGGCTCTCTATTCAGAGTGGGGTTTCTTTCAGTGCAATCAATACAAACCTCTGATTGTGAATGGGACATACTCTACTAGACAGTCATGTGGGTCATGTGTTGAGAGGATAATTTCTGAATGCCATTTGTTAGCCGAAATAGAATTGTTGAACGTTTGTATTGTGACGTTTTGTGTTACAGACTTTTGTTGCAGCCCTATAATTTGCTCAGCAAACTAAAATGGTTTAACCTGACGCTGCCAGTTGGCTTGTTTTCACATAGCCATCAGGGAACGAGTCGCTCACGAAACCATTTCAAAGGGCGGGCATTTAAAAAAAATGCCCGGCAGGTGATTGGATGAACCTGATGTCTTATCATAGGCTCGCCGTGCATTCATGTGCTGTCGGAGTCATCGAAAAATGTGATTCCGAGAGGGAAAATTCACGGCCGCTCAAGTCGGAACAACAAGTCGGCAACTCTGTGAGAATTTTGGTACACGAGTTGCCGACTTGACGTCATTATGCGGAAAACATGGTGGACAAGAGTGGATGTTTTGTTTGAGCTAAGAATCTTTTTATGTAATTAGTGTATTTTGCATCAACTATTTGCTCACGTCATCATATCGTTTAATATGGTATTACCGTTAGTTGCTGTCCTAGAGTGACCTAGTTTACTTAGAAAACGTATCTATTGCGTGCAGTGTTGGGCTTTCAAAATGTAATATACTACATATTACCAGTTACTTTCATTTGAAAGTAATAAGTTACTTTACAATATTACTGTCTGTGTAGAGTAACTCGTTACTTATTACACTACTTTTGCATTACTTTCACCAAAACAACAGCAGCAGCAGAATGACATCGCTGCCCCTGAATTTCACTGTAAACAATCCAAAATTCTAAATATTATTCTTTTCCTTTGTTATTGTCATCTATAGTGGTTATTTGCATAAAAACACACAGTTTGATTAGGAAATGATTGTATCTTTATTTAAATATGTGCTTTGATTAAAAAAAAAATACTCACTTTTTAACTTGAGTTACTTGACAAAGTAACTGGTATAATATTACTGAAATCCTATAAGTAAGAAGTTATATTACTGAGTTACTGCTAAAAGTAATATATTACATGTAATATGTTACTTTTGTAATGAGTTACCCCCAACACTGATTGTGTGATAACAACTTAGGTAGGAGCAATAACGTTATCTGCATGGTGCGCCTCCACCAGTAACGTTACCTTCCCACAGATATTGCTTGCAGACTACAACCAGTCTAGTTCAAAACTACTAATCTAAAGTTCCATATTGTTTCAGGCTACGTGGATAGCAACATAACTCTGCACTGCGGTTTCTATTTTTTTGCCGCTGTTTCCTATGATTTCCATATTTCCAATCATCCCGACACTACAAGTACATGAACACCCGCGCGTCGGAACAACGACTGGCCAACTCGGAAAATCGAACCATCCGAGGAGCACATGAATGCACGATCGCTCTCGCTGGCGTCACACTAAAGCCCGCCCATAGCTGCCTCATAGGACGCTGATTGGACACTGGTGGTTCAGATTCAAACCAATAGATTGGAGCGTGGCGAGGTGGATTTGTCATGTGATCGTGATCTCGTGATCTCGCACGAATCCAGCTGCCTCGCAAGGTTAGGAAATGTTTGAAAAAGAGAGCTTGAATAAATAAAGGTGAAATTAAATGTTAAGCCTTCTTAATAAATAGCAGATTTAGCAAATTGTGAATGTGAAAGCTGCGAGTGACAACTATATAATGTAATATAATATAATTAATATAATATAATTATCAAATGAAATGCTGTGGGCTCTCCTCTTCTCTTAGGGCTCCCTGGTGTCTCGTGAAGCAAGTTTCAAAGAGAAGGTGAGATCAGACAAGTGAAAAGTCATATGATTTGCTGTTGTTAATCTCTGCATTCTGCACGCCATATTTCTTTTAAAATCTTTGTCAAATGGGTATTAGCTAGTACTGTAGTCCCCTTCTGGTTACTTTTATCAGTTTATGTTGGTATGAGAAATGCTTGTGTTATCATTTCGATGGTAACTTTAATGGCTCATATATATACTCGATTTTCATACGTAAATTGATGCGTCCGTTTCAAACGTTATTATCGTCACTGACCACGTACCTCCATGCCTCTTTCACGTTGGTATCATGTTAAGCAATACATTCACCAGTGGGCAGTAGAGAGTCAAATGTATGAGCATTCAGATGAAGGACACCTTTATAGTGTGCATAATGACTCTCTAAGGAAGACACTCTTTGAGTTGCTGCTTGAATAGTTGAGCTTTCAACCCCTCAAAGTCCTTGACATTTTTTAATACCATCAGACAACAGCCTGCTTGTCGATGCAGATTTATGCGAACATGCAAATTTGAGCTCTGAGTAAGATATAGCAGCATGCACTTTATGAAGTTTTCCAACCAGAACTCTTTAAAGGAACGAGTGAATGAGCATCTTGGGGCCGTTTTAGGGATGTGGCTAGCTGCTGAAGCTGCAAAATATATAGTTCCCCATCTCCTCTTCAATGAAAAGTGGCATGAGATCATTAATTCAGTCTAGATGAAACTCTGCTGAAGACTGAGGGTGCGGTGTCTGGGATCTGAGCATCTCCAGGTTCTCTCTTCTATAACCAAAAGACGTGCTGCGCTGTTTCAAGTCTTCGTCGTGGTCTTTTCTTTGAGCTCTAGGACATCAGTAACTAAGATGTTTCATGAATCCTGGCCAAACTGCCACTAAATTAAGTAAAGTCAAATGAAATCTTCCGCACTTTGTTTAACGCTTAATGAGGATGACTTCGGTAATATTGTAAAACAGACATGATAACAGACAATAATCCAGCTTGACACAAAAAGCATTCAGGAGTGCTTTCTTCAGAAGTATGATCTGTCAAATATGGACAAGATCATTTCTCTTGTAGCCTCATCCAGTGTTTAACGTTGGTGACATATTTGCTGCCAAGTGTGGCCTAAGCCATATGTAATACATAAACAGGGCAGTGAGCGCTATTGCAATAATGTAGAACACGTTTTAGCGTGTACATACACAGAGAGACCAGAAGGAGGTGCAAAACTCCGAATCGAGTGATTTATTAAAAAGGGGTTGTGAAGGGGAAGTGGGGTGAAGAATCAAACCTCGGGGTGAAGGTGTGAGCAGAATCGCTCCAAGCGTTAGTTGCTGATGGAGGAAATGCAGAAGCAGCTTGGACTGTCTGCGTTCCCACCAGACTCTTGTGTCCTGGCTCTTATTGAACGAGCGCTCAATCATCTGCAGCTGTGGTAATGCACTGCAGTCCAGCTGAAGGTGTGGAGGATGAGGAGTCCCTGCCCTGCCACCATGTGCTCTTTGTTGACGTGTTGGATGCTGCTGTCCGTGGTGCTGATGTTTAGCTTTCACACAGGCTTCCCGTCACAGCATCTGCACACAAGCTCAGGAGCTGTCAGTCCCTCTGAGGTCCCAGCAGAGGGCAAGCTGCTTCTCCAGTGCTAGTTTGACAGATCTCTGGTGGCAAACAGTGAAATGTTTGAAGACGGTTTACATAAACTGTAGCTTTGGAAACTTTTGAGCTTACCTTTGGATGAGAAAAATGTGAAATGTTATTTTTTCTTCTTTCTTTTTTACTTTTCTCTCTCTCTCTTCCATTTCCTCCTCAATTGTACTTGGCCAATTCCCCCTGCTGTCCCAGTCATTGCTCCACCCCCCCTCTGCCGATCTGGTGAGAGTTGTAGACTAGCACCATGCTTCCTCCGATACATGTGCAGTCGCCCAGCCGCTTCTTTTCACCTGACAACGAGGGGTTTCACCTGCAAGGACGTAGCATGTGGGAGGCTCACTCTATTCCCCCCAGTTAGGCTCCGACCAGAGGAGGCGCTACTGCAGCGACCAGGCCACATACCCTTAATCCGGCTTCCCACCCCGCAGACACGGCCAATTGTGCCTGCATGGACGCCCGAGCAAGCCGGCGGCAACACGGGGGCTCGAACCTGCGACCCTCGTGTTTATAGACAGGGAATCTACTGCTGCACTATGTGGACGCCCTCTAATGTTAAATGGACTGAGACACAATGTGTTTTACCCGCAACGGTGATGAATTGCAGAAACTGAATTGCCCCTTGGGGATAAATAAAGTCTTCTGAATCTGAATCTAAATCTGGCTATTGTGGCATTGCTGTACGTTTTCTTGCTGAATGTAACTTAGTTGATCTTCACTCTGTATTTCCAGGTGAAAGAGTTGCCCACTTATAAAGACGTCGACTTCAGGAATAACATGCAAAAAGTTTATGTGAGTGGTGAGGAGAAGGAGAAGATCATGGAGAAGCTCAGTAGAGATGTAGAGGTAAGGAAAAGGTGTTGGAAAAAGTGTCTTGTGCACAGTGTTTTTGGTGTGTTTTTTTGGCTGGTTGCGTGTACTCCTCGCGTGTCTCTGTTTCCAGTTTCTGGTGCATATGAGGATCATGGACTACAGCCTGCTGCTGGGTATTCACGACGTTGAGCGGGCTGAGAGGGAGGAGGAGGAGGAGGAGATGGAGTCGTCCTATGAGGAGGAAGAGGAGGAGGAAAACTCCACCTCCCCCGAGGGGATCGCCGGCTACATGAACGCCTTCAAGCCCATGGGCCCGGGGGAGTTCGACCCTTATGTGGACGTGTACGCCGTCCAGAGCGCAATAGGTCAGTCCTGACTAGTCATCGGAGAACAGAGTGCCAACGTCTCGCCATCGCGAGATTTCCCATGGAAGTGAATTCCCCATTCATTTTCCCATTGACGTTCTGTAAAATCCATATAAAAATAGTTTTACTTGGACAAACCAAGCATTTCAGCTATATTCTTTTTTTTCCCCACATTTCTGTTTATTGAAGTTTTCAGGGCATAGATGATACAGCACATCAGTATTTCAATTTCACTGCCTGTTATAGGACTGGAAAGACAAGATAAAAAAAGGTGAAGATATGTGTATACGGTCGTAGGAAAACAGGTTCACTGGAAAAGAAGAGGAAAAACAAATACCTATACCATACCCTCCCTAACAGCAACAGTACAAAAGTAATCTTCTCACCCTGAGATACTTCCTTTTCCTTATTAACAAAAACAAAAACAAAACAAAAGTAAAACAATAATTGACATAGTCTGATCCGATCACCCATCAGAAACACAGTGCACAAGTACATCAAATATCCATAATCTACACAGCCCACCCACACAAGAGAAAAGAAGAGAAGACAGCACAACAGACAGACATCATCAGGCCCAACACATCACAGAGAAACAGAAATCAGTCCTTTGGGATCTCAGGAAACTGCAAACCCTCCACCACCCTAAAAAATAATCCCCATGTTTTCAAAAATCTAGTTGACGAGCCTCTCATCGTCCACCGAATTCTTTCCAATTTAATAAAATAAAGAATATCTCTGATCCATAAGGTGGGCTAACGGATTTCCATTTTAATAGAATTAGGCGCCTTGCTAAAAGTGTCGTATAGGCCACAAAGCCTGCTTGGTATTTTGATAATGATACTGTGGGGGGAGGGACTCCGAAAAGAGCTGTTAGAGCTGTAGGCTCAAGTGTCACTCCGACACTTTCTGAGATAGTATTAAAGATTTCTGTCCAATACTTGTGCAAAGAGGGGCATAACCAAAACATATGAATGTATGTGGCAGGGGCCGAGTGACATCTGTCACAAGTAGGGTCGATCATTTCAGCTATATTCAAAATCAGGAGAGACCGAAGAACATTTCACTAACCTCCCCCCCATTTATTTTTCATCAATCTATATTTCGTTTCTTTTTTTGTTCTTTTTTGTTGTTGGTCCAAGTGAAATGTATTCGTTATAGCTGAATCGCTTGGTTTGTCCAAGTAACACTCTTTCTTTTTACAAGGGTTTTACTAAACGTCTATGGGAAAATAAATGGGGAACGAAATCCCTTAGGCCCCGTGCCAAACCTGGAAGAGGGGCGTGACTTTGGCCCTCTACTTAAATAGGCAACTGCTCTTGCACTACACCGTCTACACCACATCCCAAGCTAGTGACCGGCGCAGGCTAGATGATGTGTACAGACCAAGATCACTGGACCACAGTGTGTGGCTGCTCACTGCTCCTCTGCATGCTGTGCTGTAGGTGCGCCCCAGAGGGAGGTCTACTTCATGGGTCTCATCGATGTGCTGACGCAATACGACACCAAGAAGAAAGCTGCTCACGCCGCCAAGGCTGTCAAGCACGGGGTGAGTGATCAGTGTCTGTGAAGGGGACTGGGCATAAAGGGGATATCACGTTCAATTTGGGTGTGTTGTTTTCCTTCACCAAACACATGCAGTGAAGCAGGGGTTCCCAACCTTTTTTGGCTCGTGACCCTACTTTGACGTCACGAAAAAACTAGGGACCCCGAGACATTCAAATTCCGGTACACCATCGATAATGTCATCAGTGACATCGTCAGTGATGTCACATAGTATGCTTACCCCCCCCCCCCCCCCCCGCTGAATTCTGACTTTAATCTCAAAACTAACTTTTTTCTCAAAATTCTGACAGTAACTCGGATTTCTGACTTTAATCTCAGAATTCTGACTTTATTCTCAGAATCCTGATTTAAAGTTATAATCTCAAAGATTTTCATCTAAAACAATGTTGATTGAGGCTATGGTCCATTGATGGAAGCCTTTGCAGGATAGTGACATTATGTGACATTATGAATGTCCATTGTTTGGATCTCACCTGCAATTACCTTTCAACGCCATAGGTGTCACCCAAGAGAACAAAGCTGAAATGTATATCATATATAGAGATTTATATCACTTTAAACTCAGAACTTAAAAAACCCTGCAAGTGACCCTAATCATCTTCAGTAGTATTAAATTGTGTGTGGTGTAAAAAAAAAAAAAAGAAATTTCAGGCGACCCTATTTTGATTTCCAGGCGACCCCACTTAGGGTCGAGACCCTAAGGTTGGGAACCACTGCAGTAAAGTATCCTGCAAAGTCTGAAAAAATAATCTGACGTCCCCCCCCCCCCCCCCCCCCCCCCCATCCCCACCAGGCAGGAGCAGAAATCTCAACAGTTCACCCAGAGCAGTACGCTAAACGTTTCCGAGAGTTCATTATGAAGATCTTCGCCTAGTTCAACGTTTTGCAGTCTGGGCTACCATAACCTTTCAGTACGAGGGGAGATCCACCATGCAACTGTTTCAAATCAGCATCAAGAAACAGGGAAGATTCACAGTTCATTTAATTTCTTAGTGATTTATTTGTGTTTTCAATATTCTCCCTCAATATATCACACTGCAGACATTCATTGTTTTTTAGTGGCCAGTACCACCCATATCCCCCTAGCCACTAAACCTACCCACCCCCTGACTCTCTAGCACCTTCCTATCCCTATGGCCCCTTTTCCCTTCGAAAATAGAGATGTAGTAGGGCACCAATTGTTGCTATTGTTAAGCTTCTTTTTGGCACATATTTTGTAAATGAAAATTGAATGGTTTAGACAACTTTTAAAAAATCTACTACTGTATGTGATCATGTTACATAAATAGATATTGAGGCCATTTGAAATGTTGATTGTTCATTGATGAATGTATTATTAATCATGACAGCCTATAATAAATAATAAATATATTAAAACGCCTCATGTACAAAGTAAACAAATATACCAGCTTTCTCTTACTGTAGGTGAGGAGCAACTTAATGAAAAACTAAAGAACTGAGTAACATTACCGGTAGCTTCCCAGCGTCATCAGAGATTCTCACCAATTTATAGCCCGAGGGAGCACTTACCTGCTTCTGGGAACTAATTCTGTGCTGAGTGAAAAAATATAAATCAAATTATATCAATATAACGCTAGCTAATGCTGTAAATACATAGGGGACAAATGATGTATCTACAGTGTAAATGTGGGTACAGCAAGTTATCTGTGTGTGTGTGTGTGCGCGCGTGTGTGTGTGCGCGCGTGTGTGTGTGTGTGTGTGTGTGTTGCAAGCCTGTGCAACGCTGTCATGTGTAGTGGAGGGAGGATGGTGCAGCAGAAGCTTGCATCATCTGCAGAGCACTGCAGCACATCAAATACTGAACTGTAAGTTGATCAAAGAGCTTTTATGTCAAAAACGTGTGGCTTGGATCCAACCCATCGACTGAGAAAAGCAATTAACTTGAGGAAGGGATAGAACCATCACAAAATGAGCCATTACTCTGACCATCTGTCCAATCACCACAAAACTGTACATGTTTTTTTTTTGTTTTTTTTTATCCTTTATTTATACAGGGGGAGTCTCACTGAGAGCAATGCTCTCAGTTTCAGGAGTGCCCTGTTCACATTCACACACACATTCATACCTGGAAGCTGACCAGTACAACCACAGTCTGATCTGCTGGCTACTGATCAGCTCCACTGGAGCAGTTGGGGTTAATGGCCTTGCTCAAGGGCACCTCAGTGGTGGTAATGAGGGAGGGGCAAGCGCTGCCTTTTCACTTTCCCCACCCAGATTTATCCTGTCGGTCCCGGGGATCGAACCGACGACCTTCCGGTCACAAGCCCGCTTCTCTAACCATTGGGCCACCACTGCCCACATGGTATTGTTGAGCACATGTAAGGAACCAGAATTACAGGGGTATTTTAAACTAACCAACTCAGTGTCAACTAGAGGGCACTCTGTAGAGTGCATAGCTGTACCTCCTCCAACTTTTCTACAAAGGTTTGTGGTGTTATGTGAATCCATTTGGTGGAAGATAAGCGCCTTGACCATGGCCATTGCTACACCCCCTTTTGGCTAGTAGGCGTGTCCGTGGAAAGTTAGTTAGTTCGTCTTTGTCCCATGACCAACCTCTCTACAAATGATTTTATTGATGATTTTCATTTATGTAGGGCGTCCTCGGAAAAGAGAGCTTGCTCTCTATGGTCCTCCCCGTTTAAATAAAGGTCAAATAAAAAAATAACGGTATGTTATGTGAATCCATTACTTTTTGTAAATGGCTACGTCCATCACCACAACCTCTTTTGGCCAGTGGGCGTGTAAAGTGAATCAGTTGTAAGTTGGCCCATGACCTACTGTCTACAAGGCTTCATGCAAATCCGTTCATAACTTATTGTGATATCCTGCAGACATCCCGGTCAGGTAAAAATGCCATAAATGAATCCTGTGAATCATTCTGTAATGACATAATAGCCCCTCACCTTCCCTATACACCCTGGTATACTCATATCACTTCCATCACATCCATATGGATGCCCTTTATGAGATGCATCAAAACCTCATATTTTAACATTTCTAAAATTAGCTCCTGAACCCCGACCAGTGTTGGGCAAGTTACTTTTAAAAAATAATATATTACTCATTACTCGTTACTATTTTCAAAAGTAATATTATTACTTTACTTATTACTCCCTGCCAAAAGTAACTCGTTACATATCCGTTATATTACTTTTCCGTTACATCCAACAAAATTGGTAATTGCATCCTTTGTCATCATAATTCACACTTTGCATGAGTTTTGCCAGCACCTTGACACAGCTTACACCTGACTTCGATGTTCTTGTTGTCATCTTTTCCCGCCCCGAGAAGATCGAAATAGTGGGAATATCTCCAGCCGCTGAACGTAAGAGTTTCCCTACGTTCCGCCATCTTTCAAACTAACGTGGTTGTCGTCGCTTTGTGGGCTTTGCGGCACGGAAGTGACGTCGGTAATAAACAAAGACGAGTGAGTCGAGACAAGAGAAAGAACGGAAATGTAACGAGTCCTTTTGTCTTGGGGTAACGGTAATATTACTACTTCTATTCTATAGTCATTCGTTACACTACTCGTTACTTGGAAAACGCGTTACTAGTAACTCGTTACTTCCCAACACTGACCCCGACAGCTACAAATCTCAAACATAATGTTTGGGATTTGCTTGAAACATTCCCAACCCTCAAACTGCACTTGCTGTTACTCTGTGTGTAAAATGTCTGTATGTGTTTGTCCATCAAGATACCTTTACAGCTTAATAAAAATTAGAGCCATGAAACAAAACAAAACAAAAAACGGACATCGTCATCGTACAAAAGTGAATCCGTGGCTCTGACTTTGTCTAAAGTAGGTTATGGTCAACTGAGGCTCGTTAACGAGGGCAAAGTTTTGTTCCAGAAGATATCACTTTAAAGTAGCTAGTCTAACTGAAGGCTACTGGCTACTGGCAGGTGCTACCTGTTCACAAAATACTCCCAGCCTGGTTTGACACGTGAACTCTCTGCACAGCGGCTCAATGACACACCTATACTGTACTGTACAGTAACAGATGTTGCTGTCTGCTGCAGCTGCCACCCTCCTGAGGTGTTTGTCTGGAAAACACATATGGAAGTTAATTGGCCGTGTCTGTGGGTGGGAAGCTGGTGGGGGCATGAGTCCTGGTCACTGCACTAGCGCCTCCTCTGGTTGGTCAGGGCGCCTGTTAGGGGGGGGGAGAACTGGGGGGAATAGCGTGATCATCATTCTACGAGCTACGCCGGTGAAATTCCTCACTGTCAGGTGAAAAGAAGCGGCTGGCAGGGGGTGGCTGGGGGGGTGGAGCAACGACCGGGACACCCAATTGGCCAAGTACAATTGGGGAAAAATAGGAGAAAAATCAGAAGAAGAAGAAAAAACGTGATTAAAAAAGAAGGAAATATGAAGTCCTTTTAACTGAGGTGTAGGAGCCTTTTTAAAGGGTTTAAATACATTGCATCCGGTCACCACATCATGGAAATAAACCAGCTCTGAATATATTATACGCACAATAAACATCAACACATACCGCACTGTGAAATAGGTTCCCGTCTCACTCACTCACTCACTCACTCACTCACTCACACACACACACACACACACACACCAAATAGAACATGAGAGCTAGTTGTATTGATAACCAATGCTGTATGAATCATTGCATGAGTAAAAAAAAACCCAAAACAAATGGAAAGATATGCTTACATCACAGATGTGTACAATCAATGGTTTGTTTTTATGCCAGGTTTTCAAGTGTCAGTTTGTGCAACAATCAATCCTATAGAGTGCCAAAGTCACAGCCTTTTCTGAGTTTGCCATGGGATCTAATTTTCCCATATATCAGATTACTTACTGTGGCTATTAACTCATTGAATGCCATGGACGTCCTTCGACGTCCAATTAAATAGTGACGTAGAATGCCACGGACGTCCTTCGACGTCCAATGCGTTTTTTGACGGTGGGACGTCGATCAAAGCCTTCCGCAGCTCCTGTACAACTATAGTAGCTAATGGAGGTGTATAACCTATTTTACGGACTCATTAGGTGGCGACAGTGCTTGCTCGGTGCAGTCCAGATTAGAGACAGGTCCGAGAAACAGCCTAAAAGCCGTGGATCAAAGACAACCCGATGCATGCTCCCAGAGCCATTTGCTCTGTCGCGGGAGCTGACATTGGCTCCGAACAGGAGTCAATCCGCGCTCACAACTGAGCCCCTCTGTCCCTGTCTGTCTGTCTGTCTGTCTGTATAGTTTCTCCAACCGATTAGCAGCCAGGAAAGCAGCCCCTGACGCCAAACCATTCAGCAATCCGGGTTGGCTCTTCCCTGCCGTGGCGCTGAGAGCCGACAGCAGCACACAAACGCAGCACTCCGAAAATATAATGGTTGCGTGAGGCTGTGTGCAGTGTGGGGAGGAGTTTACGGGGGGAGGGGGGGAGGGGGGGAGGGGGGTGGTGCACGCAGGGCATCACACAACAACTACGTCACTACATCAGAAAATATTATCTTCAGACTCAGTGAATGTGCTTGAAATGCTGCATTTCACAAAAGGCGGATTATCTCAGCTAATAATTTGAAAAGCCTGAAAACGCTGAAAACAACCTATCTTCTCCGGCTCATAACTAAAGAACGGAAAATGGTATCAATAAACTTTTTTTTGCTGATGATACAATAGAGCCAGCTCGTTCTTGTGCGTGTTCGGTGTTTACATAGTAATATCACACAATATTCTGTGGGCCTCGAGAAATCACTGAAAACGCTCTGAAAACTCTGGCACTGGGAGCATCCGTTCTCCAAAAGTGGCTGGCACTGAATGAGTTAAAGTGAATCTTGAATTCAGAGTCACTTAGACCAAAACTGAAAATAAATGTTATAGGTTATAATATGATGTCTCCTGATTCTGAATGTAGCTGAATCTCTTGGTTTGACCGAGTCAAACTCTTTTTAGAAGAATTATTCGAAACTGGCGAATGAAATCCCCGGAAGAGGGTGTGACTTAGGCACTCTGTCTCTATGTTGATTTGTAGCCACTTATAAATATAGTCATTAGAGGGCACAGTTTTACAGATGGGAACCTTTGCCAAATTTCAAGAGTTACAGTATGCCTACTAATAGTTTAGTTGTACAAGAGGAGTAATGTTAGTTTAATCATAAAAACCCCCTCTGACAGTGCACCAAAACAAAGGTCGAACCACAGCTGTATCATCCGAATTTTAGATAATACACGCATTCTTATTTGAAATAAAAAACTGGAATACATTCAGTCAAAATCAAGGCATTTCATTTGTTGATTTACTTGGCATGTCTAGTAGCCGAGACAAGGGACTGCTGCTGGGAGTGTTGATGCATTTAGTTATGTGTGAGTTCAGCACAGCCATACAAACATAAAGTACACATCTCTGGCTTTGATGTCAAAGAGATTTTTAAAGAAGAATCATCAACTGGCTATCAAAGGAAAACTTGTAACCAACTATAGACTATCGGTAAATTGTAAATCTCTGAACAGCTATAAGGTAACCCTTTGAGTATTATACACAGAACCAACTGTACAAATAACAATCTTGAAAATGGAGCACTTTTAAATTGTCATAATTATAGTATATAGTGTTTTATCAATTCGTTTCTGTACAGTTATTTTCTATCATCTTTAAACTATCCTCCCCCATCCCAGCCATTGGATTTTTTTTTTTTTTATTCACTTACACAGCATTATTTTAAGTAAACACATGACTGGTTGTGTTGATCATATCATAACACAGTCTATGCACTTTGAATTTATAACCGATATTTTTTTTTGTCAATAAAAGTGATAAACCGCTGATGCCTTTAAGATTGAAATTTCAAGCGGATAGAGACAGAACCAGCCTTGAAGATAGAAACATCCATCTCTCAAACAGTCAAATTATTGCACTTCTTTCAAGGCTCTAGGCTGAGATACGGGACATGATGGATCATTCATCATATCAGTTGGTGTGCAGTACAATCAGTTCCTACCCGACGTGGCCGTTGGGGGCCATGTGGATGTCACTTTCTCGCTCTGTCTTATGAAGCAGAGAACAGGGATTGTGGTGATTACACAGTTTTGCCGGGAGCAGTTACGGCGAACCCATTCAGTGGCGTGTCCAGGCCATTTTGACTGGGGCCGGCCCCAGGTGGGGCACACAGACTCAAGCGATGGTGTCACTGAGTGCGGCATTTAGGTAGGATGTAGAAAAGTTTTCCCTCGCCAAAGTTTAGCCTAGATGTGGTGCGTGATTAACCCCCCTTATCAACCAGCTAGAATGACAAGGTTGGTACCACTGGATGCCTTAGGTCTTCTAGTTTAATATGATATCAGTATCTTCACTGTAGCTTTAAAAATGAGCCCGCTACAGCCTCTGTTAAACAGTAATGTCGGCCACAGATGCCAGCAGCACCCTCAGGATTTTGGGGTGGCCAATTCGATTTCAGGGGTGGCCAGTGCCACCCCCTGGCCACTCCCTACAAACGCCCCTGATTCTAACCAACTGACGAGGTCTGTGTCAGTACAATGGGCGCATTGAGTAGCCTCATCCCTGTCTCTCTCTCACTCACACGCACGCACGCACGCGCGCACACACACACACACACACACACACCTTTTACAAACCCATCTGGCTTTAGAGGTGAGAGATTTGGCAGCTTGTTCATCAGTCCTGCCAGCCTGTGTCTGTGTCCAGAGTATGGGTACTTTACAGTAAACACTATGAGGGCAAAGCGACCTATTCAATACCGGTGGAAAAACACACACACACACACACACACACACACACACACACACACACACGATACGATACGATACCACACCACATTTTGATTATGACACTGCTCTTCTGGAGCTGCTGTAACTCAAGCTGGTGGCGCTGCTCTTGTGCGAGATCTTGAGTGTCGTGGCAGCCGATAGGCTGGGCGTCGTCATGGCAACAGGGAAGCTGGCTGTTGTGGCGATGGAGGGGGCTGGTTCATTTGGGCACCCGTACTGGAGCAAGATGTCAACACACTCCTGACTGCCAGCGCTGCGTGCCAGTGCCAGGGCCGTCTGCCCCTGTCCATCCCGATACCGGACATCGCCACCATACTGCACGCAACGAGAGAAGAAAATATAAAGGAGATTAGATTTCTTTCCCCCCACTATAATTATCCTCTATTCCATTTCTTAAGGCAGGTTTACCATACTATATGGTGAGAACATCGATCTATTTAATTTGGCCTGATAGGACTGACTCTCCCGACTAAAGGCAGTCACACATATCAATCAATGGTCTGCTCAGTTATCTTGATTGCCACTTTCACCATACTGTTCAAACTATATATATATATATATATTTATTAATTTTTTTCTAGCTTGAAAATACTGTACATTCGCTGTGAATAGAACTAAGTGATGGTTGTAGCTGTTTTTTTTTTACATTATTGGTATGAACGGGATCCTCAACGGGGATGTTATTTTGTTGACATCCTACAACACAATCAAACAGCCGCCGTAACAAACAAACGAGGAGAAACATACCCAGACGAGCAGCTGAGTCATGACCACATCAGCCTGCTGACAGGCGGCGTGCAGGGCGGTGCTGGGGAGACCCCTGGAGGAGGCGAGCGGCAGGCTGAGCGGGCTGTTAATGTCCTCCTTGCTGCAGTGAGCCAGCAGGAGGAGCAGTCTGGGGAGGTTGTGCTCCATCACTGCCAAGAGGAGACGTCCGGAGAGCGTGGTGTCCGGCCCCTCGCCGGGGGTGAGACGTCCAGAGAGCGTGGTGTCCGCCGGCCCCTCGCCGGGCGTGGGAGGAGGCAACGGCGCCACAAACAACCTCAGCTCATATTTGGCCCTGATCCACGACTCCCGCTCCTCTCTGCAAAGTAGTGAGTGAACACAAGGAGGTGAATAATCAGTGTAACACTTTCTTTCTTTATCAAGGTTTTCGGTTTTTCTCCCATTTTCTCCCCAACTGTACATGGCCAACTCCACCACTGCTGCTGTCCCAGGGCGTTGCTCCACCCCCTCTGTCGATCTGGGGAGAGCTGTAGACTAGCACCATGCTTCCTCCGATACATGTGCAGTCGTCAGCCGCTTCTTGTCACCTGACAGCCGGGAGTTTCACCGGCAGGACGTAGCACGTGGGAGGATCATGCTATTCCCCCCAGCCCCCCCCCCCCCCCCCCCTCCCGAACAGCTGGCGCCCTGACCGACCAGAGAAGACAATAGTGCAGCGACCAGGACCCACAGCCCACCGGCTTCCCACCCACAGACACGGCCAATTGTGTCTGTTGGAACTTCTACGTTTCAACAATAGTCACCTATGCAGTCACATAGGTCTAGGTCCCCCTGCCCTTACCGTGTGGCATCAGGTGTTGGCTTATGGTGGCCCAGTGTGCGGCCCTCCCAGATGCTGTTGGCCATGTGGTTGCCGATGGCACTGAGAACCAGCGTGAGCTCTCGTGGCAGGTCATCGAGGTCCAGGGACCGAACACGTGACAGGTGGGTCCCCAGGTTTCTGTGGATCCCAGAACACTCGATGCATATGAGTGCACCCAGGTTCAGGCTGGCCCAGGTGGGATCTTGGAGAGGGACGGCACACAGATCCAGGGTCAGGCAGTCAGTTCGGTTTAAAATACACTATGTGTATATACAGTAGTTGATAGATTCCTGTTTTTTTGTTTTTTGTAAGCAGTCCTTGGTGCAAAGCATTCAAAGGCGACGCTGGGTTAGCTGGCTCAGCCTGGCTGGAGGCGTGGTCAGGGTGGGGTAAATCCCCCGTTCGATCCATTCAGCAAAGTTAGAATTTAGCTGCTAGCCCAGCCCAGGCAGACAGACACGATCAGGGATTCAACCACCGCAGTAAACGTACATCTGAATAGACGTCTTGTGTTCTGCTCTAGAATCCCCAAAACTGTAGTTGGCACCTTCCTTTGGTGAGTCAGCCCATTGAGATATATCGGCAATTTTACCCCACTCGCGCGCCGGCCGTATAACATTTTGTGGGCGTTCCCACACATGCCGACTGTCTCTATTCTAGCCAATTGAAAAAGTGCCATGCCAGAAAATTGTCTGTTATTGTGTCAAATTCGGACTGGGCACGTTCTAAAGCAAGGCTGCCAACTGTGGGCCTGTACGCCAAATTTCATCTTCCCTCAAAGGTCTGGATCTTCAAAATGTCCCAAAAAGTGTTACGATTTTCAGGATTTTGATCCGTTTTTATTCAGTTTAGTCTTTCAGAGGAAAATTGCTCCATTATAAACTTATAATCAGCATTTAAAAAAAATTAAATGCGTTTTTTTATGCAATTTTCAGAAAATGCTTCAAAAGTCTTGAAACTGGACTTTGAATTTGGTTCATTCAAATATCAACACGAAAGACTGAAAAGGAAAAACAATTAAGCAAAGCGTAAGGGTACTTTGGGTTGAAATAAGTTGATCAAATAAAAAACACAGATATGAATATGTGTGAAAGTATGGAGTGTGTCACTAACTGGGAGCATCACAGTCCACACAGAAGTTGTTGCCCTTTGCGTTACGGATACCCTGCAGAACCACTGCTTCACTCTGGCTGCTCCTGCGGGCCTGTGAACATACAGGGGCAAAATAAAGGAAACACCATACACACTTTTGCTCTGTGATTGTTATATTTTCAGAATCTTCCAGTAATATGATGTGGTGGTATGATAATGATCTTAAAGGGGCACTTCACCGAAAAACATTGCTCAAGTTGAGCACCAGTGATGTCATCACAAGACTTGTAATTCATATGATTCAATAATAATAATAATAATAATAATAATAATGATTCAGTGCCTTCCAATGACATCACTGGTGCTCAACTTAACTCAACTAGTCAACTCTCAATAACTGTCAAACTAAATGAATGTCTGCAAAACCGTTTTCAGATATGTGTGCAATATAAATCAGCATTGTTTTTCGGTGAAGTGCCCCTTTAAGATCATTATCATGCACTGTGGGGATCATTCATGATAGGGGGTTGATATCCTGGAACATACCATTCCCATTGAAATGCATGATGGGATTGAGGTGATCATTCAGAATAGTTACATTAGTAGCTGTTATAATAATTAGAGATGAATGGACTGATTTCATCCCCAGTCCAGTACATTGGCATTTCCTTTATTCTGAATACATTATACTGTAGTACTGTTTTACGAGAGTAATTAGGAATGATCATCAATAATCTTTTCATAATCATAATCTTTTCATCTAAATGCAGTAAATCATAGAGAAGCAGTTCCCAACCTTTTCCGACTCATGGATCACTTGAAAATCTCAAAAATGTTTGCGGCCCACATCCGACCGTAAACAGTACGGAGGCTAAAAAAAAGTGTTTTTGATTTTAATGATAAAAGGAGCTGTCCATCAGCACCACACAGAAATCAGAAACTAAAAGTGTTGGCTGCAATAGGCTAATTCATGAATAATTGATTACAAATTAAATAACGGCATCATTCACCAATGGAGAAATGCATTATCATACATAATAATAACATATTTCACTTTTTCCCATGAAGACCGTAATGGGAACTTGCAATACCTTCAGGTTGGGAATGACTGATTAGACTCGTATATTATGCTGTCTGTGCAGTGAGCACTGGTTGTCTCTGGAGCTCGCTTGCCTTGTTTTTGCTGCTCTCACACAGCTGCAGGCAGGCCAGGATCTGGCTCTCGATGGCTTGGACCCAGGAGTCTCTCTCCTCCACACTCTGGGCTTCAAAGTGCCACGTCTGGCCCGTGCTCGACACAACCAGGAAGTCAAAATTATCCTCATCTGACCGAGAAAAACATCAACAGGTTTGTGTCATCGGCACAGGTAAACTGCAGCTGAAGAGTCAGACAGGATTCAGAGTTGACAGGTGGCGGATCTCTAAGCACTTAAAAGAAAAGAAAAATCTAGCAGACATCTGAACCGACCAGTCGACCAAAACAGACAATGGACAAATGCAGCCCAATCGTTCTAATATCCTTAAATGCATGTAATTAAAGGCATTTCAGCTGCAGATTATTAGACCATACAGGGTGATGTGTGTTGATGAATTTGCCCAGTGATTTCAACATATTTCAATAATAGAAATGTAATTGCATAGTAACAGATAATTTGAGATGCCAAAAAGGCACGGGGGAGTGTGCCTCTGTTATATATTGCACCCTCATAAACCAAACATTAGCTAATTGCAATCGCACAGTCAGTGCCAATTAATTTCATCTAGCCTCTGGAGCACTCTGTAGATGTGCGACATCACTTAAAAGTCTAATAGAATTATCACACCCAATGCTTTCTATTTCTGCCAAGAAAGAGTGGGAGAAAGACATGTCTCATGAGAAGAAAGGTAGACTGTCTGGGATGCAGTATAGAGACAGTGCGCATGTCTGGGAACGCCCATACAGGCTCTAGGAGCTGGCTCAGCCTGGCTGGGGGCATGGTCAGGGTGGGGTAAATCCCCCGTTCTATCCATTCAGCAAAGTTAGAATTTAGCTGATAGCCCAGCCCAGGCAGACACGATCGGGGATTTAACCACCGCAGTAAACGCACATCTGAGCAGACGTCTTGTGTTCTGCTCTAGAACCCCACAAACCTGTAGTTTAGAGCCGCAGCACCGTCTTTTGATGAGTCAGCCCATGAGATATATCGGCGGTTTTACCCCACTCGCGCGCCAGCCGTTTAACATTTTGTGGGCGTTCCCACACATGCCGACTGTCTCTATGGGACAATGGTGCAGGGTCCTGACCTTGAAAAATCCCAATCACCAATTTATTCATCTGAAAATATGTCACAAGACTAGGCTCTTTGGGACTGCCCTGAAGCGGACCCTTTTTGGACCTAAGTAGTGAGTGAACACGGTCTCTTCACTGACGGGCATGTATTGTCCTGTTGAATCTGCTCTCCACCTTCTGAACGATGACTCAACGATGCAAATGACAGAGAGGGCACATAAACTCGTCTCGCTAGCCAGCGTGACTGCAGCCAAAAATTGTCCAGCGCCTTACACTCTCATTAAAACACTGGCTGAACTGTGCCTCACACTCTCATTAAAACACTGGCTGAACTGTGCCTCACACTCTCTCATTAAAACACTGGCTGATCTGCGCCTCACACTCTCTCATTAAAACACTGGCTGATCTGCGCCTCACACTCTCTCATTAAAACACTGGCTGATCTGCGCCTCACACTCATTAAAACACTGGCTGAACTGTGCCTCACACTCTCATTAAAACACTGGCTGATCTGCGCCTCACTCTCTCATTAAAACACTGGCTGAACTGTGCCTCACACTCATTAAAACACTGGCTGAACTGTGCCTCACACTCTCTCATTAAAACACTGGCTGATCTGCGCCTCACACTCTCTCATTAAAACACTGGCTGATCTGCGCCTCACACTCTCTCATTAAAACACTGGCTGATCTGCGCCTCACACTCTCTCATTAAAACACTGGCTGATCTGCGCCTCACACTCATTAAAACACTGGCTGAACTGTGCCTCACACTCTCATTAAAACACTGGCTGATCTGCGCCTCACTCTCTCATTAAAACACTGGCTGAACTGTGCCTCACACTCTCTCATTAAAACACTGGCTGATCTGCGCCTCACACTCTCTCATTAAAACACTGGCTGATCTGCGCCTCACACTCTCTCATTAAAACACTGGCTGATCTGCGCCTCACACTCTCTCATTAAAACACTGGCTGATCTGCGCCTCACACTCTCTCATTAAAACACTGGCTGAACTGTGCCTCACACTCTCTCATTAAAACACTGGCTGAACTGTGCCTCACACTCTCTCATTAAAACACTGGCTGATCTGCGCCTCACACTCATTAAAACACTGGCTGATCTGCGCCTCACACTCATTAAAACACAGGCTGATCTGCGCCTCACACTCATTAAAACACTGGCTGATCTGCGCCTCACACTCTCTCATTAAAACACTGGCTGAACTGCTCTCCACATTCTATTTCTTGAGCTCTCATCTTCCAGTATTAACAGAGCCAGTCCCAATACCCTACTAATGTGGAAAAGTGGAATTACTACTGTGAAAAACCTACTGCTAACATAATGCAAATCTTGTGACTATTTTTGTTACTACTTATATATTAATTTGTACCTATTCATTTGCAATGATTGTAATTTATTTCAATGTCACTGTACTGTTTTAGTACTGTATGTTATTTATAACTAAGATTATAAACAAGTCATCTTATAGATTGTGTAAGTAAACGGTTCAATTACATGTAAAAACAGAACTTGACCCCTGACCCTATATCGTAATCAAGTCGGAGAGCTGTTCTGTAGTCAGTAATATTACACACAGAACGGACTTTTTTTCCATTACATATTTGCAGAGCTGAAATTAAATAGGCTACTCAAACTTTGCTAAGAATGATCATGCATACTTAAAGGTAATAAAAAAAAATGAAGATGCATGGAGAAGAATGTCAATGAACTAATGGCGATGACATGGTTGAATTCAGCCATGCTTGTCAGCAGTGTTGTATATTACAGGGTGTAATCCGATGTGACAAGGAGACAAGGAGACAAGCGAAACAGGGTGGCATCTGCACAGGGTCAGTGAGAGTGTGCAGAGCATACTGTAGGCATGACAGAACAGCATTACCTGTCTTGTTTATGTTTCTTAAGCTACCAAAGCTTTTTAGCTTCCACATTTTGCGCTTGGCTACAGGGGACAAGAGCAAACGTCCCGGAAAAGCAAAGGGAAGGGGGAGAGAGAGAGAGAGAGAGAGAGAGAGAGAGCGCAAAGGCAGATCAAGGGAAAATGCATAAAAGTGATACAAGGCAAAACCATTTCTTCACATTCATTTTCTATCAACCTTCAATGATTGAATTTTATATCACATCCATATTATTAGCATTTTATTATTAGCATTATTGTCGTCATTATTATGTGCTTATTATTATGGAATGATGTAAGGAGCTTAATGTAATGTCATGGATCAGACATCGCTTTACCATCTGTTTGACCAATGGTTGCATCCCCTTTTTGGTTCATGCTCTTCTTCCTGCGGTGCTTCTTCCTGTCCGTCACTGGGGAGGCGGAGCCAATGTCTTTAGTGGAGGAGGAGCTGGACACGCCCTCAACTGCAGAGTCTGGTGACGAAATCACAGGAAACATTCAAAATGAATGCTGTACATTTACAAAGATATATATGATTTCAAATTAATAATAATTGATTGCATTTAAATTATATATATTAAAGTCCCTGGAAACCAAAATCCACAAAAACCTTCTAACTATTAAATTTAGGGTCTTATGTGAGTAATTGTGTGCCTCAGAAATTAATTGACATTACCGTAAATTCCGGACTATAAGGCGCACCGGTGTATAAGCCGCACCTGCAAAGTTGACTATTTTTTTCTTATATAAGCCGCACCGGACTATAAGCCGCGGGTGTTTTAATGGTATTTTTTTTTTTTTTTTTTTTTTTTTTTGTGTTTTAATGTTTAATTACCATATGTAATGCTCCCATTTATTAACATTTCAACAAAACAACATAACACAACACCACCTGTGTTGTTATTTACAGTGCACACAGTGTCATACAGTGTCATACAGTGTCATACAGTGTCATACAGTGTGGTGAAAAGAGGGCAAGAGAGGAAATTAAAACAGAAGTGGCTTTATAGTTAGAAAGAGTGCTAAAAAAAGAGAGATTTCTTTTTTTTTTTTTTTTTTTGAAAAAATCCATAGATAAGCCGCACCGTTATATAAGCCGCAGGGGCCAAAAAAGCCCAAAAAACGGGAAAAAAGGTGCGGCTTATAGTCCGGAATTTACGGTACTTTCAACCCTAACCCCAAAAATCGACACTTTTCTACAAGGTCTGGATTTCCATTTCCTCATTGAAGAGAGCGGTGCGCGCGGTGCTAAAATGCATGATCTTATCACGTCATAAGATTTAATCGAATCTCACACACGCATGCACGCACGCGCGCGCACACACACACTGACACACACACAGTAGCGCAGCGGCAGAGATGTCTTCCTCTCTGTAAACCCTCTCTGTCTGTGCTATGCGCCGAGCAACGCGCGAACACACACACACACACACACTCCATCTCTCTTTCCTGCTCTCTCTCTCCTTCTCTCTCTCTCCGTTAACGGAGAGAGGTCTCCTCCGAGCAGGTCTCCTCCAGCAGGTCTCCTCCATCTCCTCCGAGAGAGAGAGAGGAGACCTGCTGCAGACGGGACACGCCCACACAGTCCGCGGGAGAAAATACACTCTAAAATCTAATTGATTCTCATGACTTTTGCCATGACTGTCAAACCTAAATTTATATACTTTGCGACGTTCATCATCGTTCAAATTTGGCTGGTGGCTTATTAACATAGGTCCCTGTGATGTGATGAACTCAAAATGCTAAATAATAAAAAAATATTTCTGGTTTCCAGGGACTTTAAATTATATATTTTCGAGGCACTTCAAAGCGCTTCACATATCTGAGCGTGTGTATGGGCGACTCATCCACCACTGATGTGTAGCACCCGGGAGCATCTCTGTCAGATCCGTCAGAGCGTTTGTGAGCTCTCATTGTTTAGTTTAACTGTCAATCTATGCTGTTGTTAAGATCAGACGTCATTCAGGAACAATCATTGTTTAGTCGTGAGCAGTCATTGGTTAGTTTAGCTGTCAATCTCTCGCCATAGTCAAATTAATGTGGGTAAATGTGATTGGTTACCTGCTAGGTGGGTGGACCGTTAAAGACAATTGTTTTCACCTGCTCGCGAGGATGGACAGTGTAGTCAGAGCCATGTTCGGCTGCGAGAGGAAGCAGCATGGACACATCAGAAATGGCGTGGTTTAGGAAGAAGTTTGCATACTAGTCTCGAGAGAAAACTGTATTGGTGAAAGCAGGAAGTTATTACTATTATTTATTTTTTTATTTTTTTTGTTCAATTTTGAAAGCAGGAAGTTATTTGCGACAGGCAAGCCCTGCTGTGTCAAGAGAGGAACTTCAATGCCTAAAACCAGGAAAGAGACTGGTTTTGACTGGTTTGTTTGTAGCATGTTTCGCCTGTTTGATCTGTCTCGTAAGATGCTCATGGCTGGATTAGCTTGGATGTTAAACGAAGCAGACAGTATGTGAATATAGAAAAAGATTCAAACCCCCTAGACAAAAACGAGATTGAAACTAATGAGCCAGAGTAGTTATATTAATAGGCTAAAAATACATCAAGTTAAACTCCACCGTGACACTATCCCTAACGAACGTGGCCTGCATACTCAGAATGTCTTGCGGTCTGAAGAAGGCCGAGCTGAGGGAGGGGGGACAGAAAAACACCATACGAAAGTTCCACCACAATCGTGGTCGGGCCTTGTCTTGTGGAGGAGGGGTTTAGTGATTGCCTGCAGTGCGGGAGACTGGGGTTCGGTTCCTGGCTAAGCCACATTTAAATTTTTAACAAAGGCCCGTGTGGGAATTTACCCCTCCTCTTGCCGAAGAGTGCCGATGGGATCTTTATTGACCTCGGTTTAACGTCTCATCCGAAGGACGGTGCTCACTCACAGAACAGAGTCCCTGTCTCTGCCCTGTGGGGCATTGCGGATATTATTCAAGATGAGACTAGAGGGGAGAGCACCTCCTACTGGTCCTCCAACACCAAAAGTTGGTCTCCCACCCATCCCAAATTACAATCAATATGTTCACAAAACGGTGTTTCTTTTCTCACCAACACTTTGTGCGTGGTTAGAGAGTGTGGAGGGGCATCGCTGCACCCCTCTGTTACTCCTTAGGAATAATGTTCCACCCAGTCCTTCCATCTCCTCCACTTGCAGGAAGCTGCTGGCACTCACAGGACCTGCAGGGATGACAGCAAATGTGTTTATTCAAACAAATCAAATCATTAATAAACATTAATAAACATTGCTCTTGCAATCGATCAGTGAACACCAGCAAAATAAAAGACACAAAGTAATCGTGCAGAAGTCCCAAAAAAGTCATGGAAGGGGATTACTTTTGTTCTTTCAAACACCTTTGCTAAACCTTTGAAAATTCCCTTCGGATGCTCTCTTGTTCGCTCACAAAGGTTTTGCATTCCTTTGCATTTTTCCCCCCATTCTGTCATGGTGTGACCTCCCAAAGGACTTCGGAAATGCAATGTATTTAGGCTACTATAGTGCAACTAACTGGTCTTTCCACCATCCCACCAGTTTACGTTGTGCCCAAATATGATTGTTGTCGTCAACTATATTATTCAATGCTTACGCGTCTAATAGAGGATCTCATCACGTTATTTTGTAAAAAAAAAAAAAAAAGTCTACGCTCCCTGGTCTACTTGTCATGGGCGCACAAGCTGCTTATTCATCTCAGTTTTCGTCCATTTGCGCTCTTGCCTTAGATCGCTGTCTCTATAGAATTATGTATTTTTGTAGGCCAACCCGGAAGTTAACATCGCGCTGGGTTCCCTGTATTGGAAGTCAATGGGATTTTTGTATGCCGATTTTGCCTGATACCCACAGACCTTATTTCTATTTCAGGCATCTAACCAAAATCCCCATAGCTTCCGGGTTTTAGGACACATTCCTGCGGCACTCTATACGAGGGATCAGCTGAGCAGCATTTTGGTAAACAAACCGCGTCACTGGGTGGCAACGGCAATGGAACCCTATGGAGCCCACTTCCGTTCACTAGAGTCAGCGAATGTCTGACTCTAGCTGGCTAACTCTGTTTACATTTTAAAAACTGCGACAGTTCACACAACTTTAACACGACATGCATATACTGTATACATCAAACTCTTGAGCTAATTCTGCTCTGCACTCAGAATGTCAAAATATAAGCGATGTGATGTATAGTTTTTGAGATATTAACGTTTGTTTGGCACAACTATTAACTGCCGCAGGGTTCCCCATTTCTGGGTGGCAAGTGACGTCATGCTGATTCGTCCTATAGCCTCACTCTATCTGTGTGAAGACTGCTTGGGAAATGGTGGTCACATTTATAATAAATTGTATATATACTGTATATATTAATTGGATGTATAAATTGGTGAGATGTTTATGCAGAGACTTAGGGAAAGGGAACATAAAGTAAAATTCCCCATCATGGTGTCGAAGGCAAAGGGCTGTGCTGTGTATTGGTTGACCTGGGCCGACCCCCTCGGGTCCCTGCACGTCTTTGAGCCGCCCGTTGAGGCCGCCGGGCGGCCCGGGGGCCGGCGCGGCTCGAGGCGGCCGCTTCCCCGGCACCTTCACGGTCACCCGCAGCAGGTCCATCTCTTTCCCCGGGGCGTTCAGCATGTAGTCCTGCCAAGACAAACGCCAGCCTTTACAAGCGGCCCTGCCAGCCACACCACTGCTGCTGTTTACTGAACACGCTGCTGGCTGCAGCGCACTCTGGCAGGCTGCCAGTGGCAGCTGTCAAAACACCGACTCACGTTGACGCTGGAGTGATAGGAGAGCACGCCGTCGTTGGACAGAGTGACATATTTCTTCTTCCACTCCTTGTTGAGGGAGTTCCCGCTGCGCTTCAGCAAGATGCTCTGGCGAAGGAGACAAGAGAGAAGAGGGACTCTTGCTATTTAATTTACTGGATGTCTGTCTCACACATTTTGGCAGCATAATTAGAGAAGCCAGCGGTACAATTCATCTGGCTAATTTAAAGTGAGTGCTGCTGGTGTGATCTCCACTACAGAGGCTTAAAGGGACAGTTCGCCAAAATCAAAAATCTATATTCTTCCTCTTACCTGTAGCGCTATTTATCCATCGTTATCTTTCTGGAGAGATGTCTGCCTTCTCTCATACTGTAGCAGCTAGCAGGTGTATAGTCAAAAGAAAAATAAGCAGCAGCTGGCGGCTGTAGTTTGGGTGAAAGAAAAATAGTTCCTACATGAAACTGCTTAAAACAAGGTGCTGTGGATTATCTTGAGTAGCCGGGTCATGATTTATGGAAAGAGACATTGCTGTTGAGTTTTTAAAATGTATTTTTTGGGGCTTTGGGCACCACACGCGTGCCATCCAGTTTCATTGTATTCGCAAGAAGGCAGACATCTCTATGGCCGATATCTCCAAAACTCATAAACTGACACCAAAACGATCTAGTTGGATGAATAGCACTACAGGTAAGGAAAAATATGGATTTTTAATTTTGGGGAGGACTGTTCGTTCCATGTTAGTGTCTATCCGCCTTTTTCACAGCAGACATTTTGTGTCTCAAAGGCAGGAAGTCACACAGGTGCAAGCAGAACATTAATGAGGGTTTCAATCCATTTAGGTGTTCCAGTGGTGGGGCCCTCATTAATGTTTTGCTTGCACCTGTGTTCCTTCCTGCCTTTTAGACACAAAATGGCTGCTGTGAAAAAGGCGGATAGGAGACCTGTGACCTACCTGTTTAATGGGAATGGAACGTCCGCTGCCCAGATCCCCCTTACAGTCTGCACTCCTTCTGTTTGAGTCACTGCCTCTCCGGCCCTGTGTAGAGCAGAGGAGGAGTCAAACAGATCAGAGATCAGATCAGAGCGCTGTGTGGATGGTAATATGTGTAGAGCAGAGGAGGAGTCATCAAACAGATCAGAGATCAGATCAGAGCGCTGTGTGGATGGTAATATGTGTAGAGCAGAGGAGGAGTCATCAAACAGATCAGAGCGCTGTGTGGATGGTAATATGTGTAGAGCAGAGGAGGAGTCATCAAACAGATCAGAGATCAGATCAGAGCGCTGTGTGGATGGTAATATGTGTAGAGCAGAGGAGTCGTCATCAAACAGATCAGAGATCAGATCAGAGCGCTGTGTGGATGGTAATATGTGTAGAGCAGAGGAGTCGTCATCAAACAGATCAGAGATCAGATCAGAGCGCTGTGTGGACGGTAACGGAGCGGTACATACGGTAAAGCGGGACGTGCGTCTGCGAGGGGCGCTGCTGCGGACAGACCCAGGGGTGGCGCTGTCCTGCCGCTCGCCTCTCGCTGTCCTGCAGATCTCTTTATGACTAATGACAGGAGTGGAGGGAAGGGAAGAGGAATAGTCGCTGCTCTGACCGCCATTACTGGCCTAGAGGAGGGAGAGAGTGGGGAGCAAGGAAGGGGGAGGAGGGGAGATAACAGTTGGACAGAACAGGGAGGTCAGTTTGGCAACAACAGCATGCACGTTATAAATAGCCTGTCAGATAAACAACTACAACAAACAATAGAAAAAAGACTACAGACAAAAGTTTTTTTTTCTGACAGGGTAGAACAGATGGTCACTGACAGTTTTACCTGTCCTGGAAAGACTCCCGACACTGGGGTGGAGCCTCCGGAATGACTGGGAGAGTTAGGGAGGGACTTACAACAAGCCAGTAGAGCAGCTTGCTTCTTGGCTGCCATGATCTTCTGAGCAGCTGTGGCACAGAGAGTAGAACATGAGCATCAGCATCACCATCACCTCTCTGTATCTGTATCTTCTACATCACCTCTCTGTATCTTCTTCTGTCTGGGTATGTAGACACATCACCTCTCTGTATCTGTATCTTCTGCTGTCTGGGTATGTAGACACATCACCTCTCTGTATCTGTATCTTCTGCTGTCTGGGTATGTAGACACTAGCCTGGTAAACCAGCCCGTCACGTGAACTCACATTTCATTTGGTTCTCCGTGACGGTCTGGCCCCGGCGCCATGGGGGGGGGGTTTAGCAGGGGCGGGAGCATGGGCGGGCGTAGTTGCCTTGACAGACAACTCCTTCAGCCAATCAGCGTCGGATCCAATCAAACCCAAATCCACTCGGGAGAACGGCAAAAACATATTTTCCGCTGAGAAACTCTGCGGTTGCGGCGCCACTCCTGTACTTGTTTAATTGTTGTTATTGAGTCTATTTCTGCAATAACTGCACTTTATGGCTGTTTAAACTAGACAAACGCTGACATGACCCCTCGAGAAGATCAGGCAAGGAGGCGGCCATTACTGTTTTGTTACTGCAGTGCTAGTGGCGTTCCTGATTGGCCAACTTGCGCTGTCAATCACAGCGGAGTCGCTGATTGGCTCTTCCGCTCTTCCGCTTCTGCTAAACCCTCCCCATGGCGCCGGGGCCAGACCGTCACAGAAAACCAAATGAAATGTGAGTTCACGTGACGGGCTGGTTTACCAGGCTATGTAGACACATCACCTCTCTGTATCTGTATCTTCTTCTGTCTGGGTATGTAGAGGTAAAGCACTCGCCTACCACAGTGGAGACCCAGCTTTACTTCTCGGCAGTGGTACTTCCGGCTTGGTCAGATGTTCCTACAGACACAATTGGCCATTTCTGCGGATAGGAAGCCGGTGGGGTTATGGGAGGGGGGGGGGGACTGGGGGGTTACTGTGACCCTCCCATGCACTACGTCCTGCCGGTGAAACTCCTCACTGTCAGGTGAAAAGAAGCGGCTGGCGAATGCACATGTATCGGAGAAAGCATGTGCGAGTCTACAACTCTCCCCTGATCGGCAGAGGGGGTGTGGCAACGACCAGGGCAGCAGGGGGAATTGGCCAAGTACGGTACAATTGGGGAGAAAATGGGAGAAGAAAACCCCCCCAAAAACATGACCTTTGATGATGCGTTTTGTGGTCTGGCTTTGACATACCGTCAGTGAAGACTCTGTTCACGTTGAGGCCGTACGTAGCGCAGGTTTCATAGTAAGTGCAGCGTCGCACGTCAGAGCAGAGTTGTCTGGCCCTGGCATCGTCTATCACTCTAGGGTTGCTGCTGCTGATTTTATCTAGATAAAACGCACAAATCACAAATACAACTACAGTCCACCTCTATCAATGAAAACTCAATTCAAAGCACGGTTTGTATTGATGTGTGCGTCTTACCCTGAGTGCCCACTACTACGAAAGGTATCTCAGCAATGGGCCGATGGACGCCGAGCTGGTTGTAGATTCTGTAAACTTCCTGGAAGCTGGCTTCGTTTTCCAAACTGAAGACCAAGATGACCGCATCCACCCAGCTTGCAAACTGGAGAGAGGGGATGGGAGAAGAGAGAAAGGAGGAGATGAGAGGAGTGCTGCTTATAGGAAGACTAGTTCTGATACCCGTTGGGAGGACACAATCCCTAATGGGTCATTTTAGTCAGGCCTCGCTCACAGAGTTGGCATGCAGCCTCTCCTCTCTCTCTCTCCCCAGAGGGCTTTCATGGTCCACTTCCGTGGCTGATTCCAACTCGGCTGAGGTGTGCTCCATCAGTAGCTAACGGATGGAGGTCTCCATGGTGCTGAACCTGTGTTCACTCATTTTGGCCACAAATTAGCCATTTTTGCCCATTTCGTCTGCCTTAATGACTTCATTTTAAAATCCGGACGTGTCCCAAATATGAGTGCCGTCAGGCCGATGGTGGCCAAGAAAATGGAACCAGACAGACAGACATCCATCCATCAGGCTACCCCCAGGGTTCTCCAATTTAATTTGAAGACTTTTTAAGGCCTTCGTTTTTAATACCACTGAGAATGAAATGTAAACTTCACTACTGCCATACTGGCAGAAGTATGAAGGATAGAATGGAAAACCTACGTATTGATATGTAGGTTTGCTCATTGATGCGTACGATGTGGTTACATGAGAGTAGGCTGATTCTAAATAATCTGTCATGTGAAGTTTAGTTATAGCCTACACATTGTTCCGTTTCCTTCAAGTACCAACCTACCTGAGCAGCTGGAAGTCCCGTTTCTTCTCTGATTACCAACAGGTGGCTCTGTCCGTCAACCTGCACCTCCTTAATATACTGGCGCCCTGGCAGCAGACACAGGAACAAGCATTATTGACAGCTGTGTGTGCTAATATAGCGTCACAGGAAAACACTATACATGTGGATGGAGATGTTCTGAAACCAACCATCAGCGTTCTCCAAGGCCAGGTAACTTCCAGTCATGTGTCTGTGAACCAGAGCAGACTTCCCACTGCACAGACCTCCTAAAACACCCTGAACACACACACACACACACACACACACACACACACACACACACACACACACACACACACACACACACACACACACACACACACACACACAGGTATCAACAAATGCCATTTCCACTAGTATTTGTGAGAGCAGTGCCTTACTTCTTCACTTACCAGGTGAAGTTCTTGTACAGTTTGGCTGATGGTCCATTCTTGACTGCTGGCGCCTGCAGCTGGACCCAGGAGAGAAAGAGACAAGAGAATGAAGAGGCAATCCTTGATACTAATCAAAAATAAGATCAGTACTGTAATGTCTGTGTAATGTAATGTCTGCCCAGGCCTGGCTGGCTGGACACACATACTGTCATCTCTCGGGGCGTCTGGGTAGCTCAGTGGTAGATTTCCCTGCCTACCAACATGAGGGTCGCAGGCTCGAGCCCCCGTGCCTTGGTCGGGCATCTATACAGGCACAATTTGGCATGTCTGCAGGTGAGAAGCCGGCAGGGCCGGCCCGCCCTATATGCGAACTAAGCGGCTGCCTAGAGCCCCGGGAGTTGCCAGGGGCCCCCTCAATTTTTTTTTTTTTTTTTTTTTATAAACATAGGCTATAATATTATAGGCTGTGTGTGGTAGTTAAAACATAGGTTGACATTTATTTAGGTTTGTAGTTTAAACAAAAACATAAATACTGTAGGCTACATACAGTACAACACAAAAGGCTGTTATTTACCTTTTGTCGCCACCTGGTGAGTAAATATATATGTAACAACCGGTCCTGCATGTATCTACCGGTCCTTGGCACAAAAAAGGTTGGGAACCCCTGGTTTAACTGACCTGGCAACCCCTATGGCTGCTGGGTTCTACACGCTTGCTTGACACTGATAGGGCTACAAACGAGCGTCATTGTCATGTTTGTTTGTTTTAAATATTCTTCTAAATATGGCTAAAAGTCCAAAAAACGTAAAATTTTCTTCGGCGCCGAGAGTCCCCTCCTTACAGCACCCCCTACTTAAAAGTACTTCCAGCGTGGATGCTCCCAAACCCCCGCCCCTGGGAGGGGGCCCCTAATCTATATCCTGCTTAGGGCCCCCAGATGGCTAGGGCCGGCCCTGGAAGCCGGATTAAGGGTATGTGTCCTGGTCGCTGCACTAGTGCCTCCTCTGGTCGATCGGGGTGCCTGTTCAGGGGGAGGGGGACTGGGGGGACTGGGGGGAATAAAGCGATGCTCCCACGCGCTATGTACTGCCGGTGAAATTCCTCACTTTTCAGGTGAAGAGAAGTGGCTGGCGACTGCACATGTATCGGAAGAAGCATCATGCTAGTCTACCATCTTGGGTAACCAGGTCATGATTTCTGGAAAGAGACATTGTTATTGATTTTGCAAATGTATCTTTTTGGGTGCTTGGAGCACCACAAGCCGAGTGCCATCCGGTTCCATTGTATTGGAGAGAAGGCAGAAAACTATACAGCCGATATCTCCAAAACTCAGCAACTGGCACGAAAACGATCTAGATGGTTAAATAGCACTAACAGGCGAGAGGAAAAACATGTATTTTGGATTTTAGGGTGAGCTGTCCCTTTAATGCTCTGTTTGTATGTTGCCTTTATTGCACCTCCTGTGATTTGGTTATTGCGATTTTGATTAATTGTGCAGCCCTACTGTGCAGCCGCCTTGCTGTGCCACACCTCCACCAGGCCAGAGCCACACCTCCACCAGGCCAGAGCCACACCTCCACCAGGCCAGAGCCACACCTCCACCAGGCCAGAGCCACACCTCCACCAGGCCAGAGCCACACCTCCACCAGGCCAGAGCCACACCTCCACCAGGCCAGAGCCACACCTCCACCAGGCCAGAGCCACACCTCCACCAGGCCAGAGCCACACCTCCACCAGGCCAGAGCCACACCTCCACCAGGCCAGAGCCACACTGCCACACCTCCACCAGGCCGCCAGAGCCACACCTCCACCAGGCCAGAGCCACACCTCCACCAGGCCAGAGCCACACCTCCACCAGGCCGCCAGAGCCACACCTCCACCAGGCCAGAGCCACACCTCCACCAGGCCAGAGCCACACCTCCACCAGGCCAGAGCCACACTGCCACACCTCCACCAGGCCGCCAGAGCCGCACCTCCACCAGGCCAGGGCCACATCTCCACCAGGCCAGAGCCACACCTCCACCAGGCCAGAGCCAGGAGCCAGGGCTTGGTTTGTCTCTTGAGGGAGAGCGCTTCTAACTTTAAAACCCTGTGCCTCTCTGCCCCATCCCCATCTGTGCAGGGCAATCCCACCGCCCACTCCCCTCCATCAGCACCGTCACACCACAGGCCAAATAGCATCTCTCATGCTTGCTGTTGCCATGGCAACTCCATTTTCCAGAAGCCTCCTCCTGCCTGGGTCTCCATACAATAAATGGTCTCATGGCTACGGCAGTGTGTGAGAGGCATAGATAGATGATGTCCATTACACACGCATGATGCTGAAAACGTGCCGGCGAGAGTTTCACACACACACACACACACACACACACACACACACACACACACACACACACACACACACACACACACACACACACACACACACACACACACACTCACACACACACACACACACACACTCACACTCACACTCACACTCACACACACACACACACACACATCTGAATTGAATAGCATCAGTGTTCATCTGTCAAGGCCTTCATACTGGAATTATATGCCAGAATTAATACAGTAGTACACATTTCTGCATCTCTGTGGAGTATGCTGTTCTGCAACACCTAAACACAAAGAGTCAGTGAATGGCTCCATTAGTAGGCTGATTCCCTCCATGCACAGAGCAGAGCAGGAAGTGGCCAGCCCTCAGATGAACACAGCACCGTGTATCCCCAACCTTAATTATTCATGTCCCACTTACCCCTGACAAATTATTCAGAGCCGACTCCAACGTTACATCCTCCGCCACATATCCACCACATATGATATGCTTATAAGAATATATAATTAATAAAGATTAAGGATAGATAAAACTATAGCATGGTAATAGAGAGACACCTGAATATTTCATCCAGTACTTTCCTACTTTTTAACTAAGGCTGAACTCACTTCCATTCATTTGGTTTTCATGCTTGGGGCGAATTACTTAGCAATCCATGTGCCTACACATACGGTATACAGAGATAGTGGACATGTTGAAAGCAACATGATTTCTGTACAATAGCTGATAGCATTTACTTCAGCTATTGCATTTCTTCACCATTCATACCTTCAGTAAGATTTTAGCTAAGGTTGCAACCAAACAACCCGGTTTCATTGTTTATCAATGTGTTGGCAGGTAGTACTGTAAAATTGTAGCCATTTTTAATTTTTATTTTTTTTATATATATATTTTATTTTTGTAACTAAGCTCGCTCTCCAGCAGACGTCTTGTAGTTCTAGGAGCTTTGTCACTTGTTGATTTGACTTCAGAGGCAGGAGTCTGCCAGGCCAGCAGATGATTTGGCTGTGTCTTCACTGCTGGTATGTTCACAATCCAGTAGCTTCACACCGATGATACTTTTTCATAGCAAATTTAGAGATCGAGTGAAATTGAAATCTCAGTTATGTTTGCCCATTGTGCCATGAAAGAAATCCATAGTATTTTTTGAAGTCATCCGAACTTGTTGCTTGTGTGGTCTGATTATGAAGTCACTGTCACAGTCTGAAAATGTACCATTTTATATACCTCAAAATACATAACTCCTCACTGTCACAGTCTGAAAATGTACCATTTTATATACCTCAAAATACATAACAACCCTATGCGTCTGTGTGTGTGTGTGTGTGTGTGTGTGTGTGTGTGTGTGTATATATACATATATATACACACACGGCGCTATATATATATATATATAATGTATGTATACACACACAACATTAAGAGCCCTTAGTAGTAATGACTATGCAGAATATTCTAATACTGTGTTAAATCACCAGCTCCTCTCCGTGGCACATACCTCATCCACGATACTGAAGTATTAAATCACCACCGCCCGACCGACCAGAGGAGGCACTAGTGCAGCGACCAGGACACACATACCCTTAATCCAGCTTCCAACCCGCAGACACGGCCAAGCCGGGGGTAACACAGGGGCTCGAACCTGCGACCTTCGGCAGGGAATCTACCGCTGCACTATGATGCTCCCAAATGTATCACGAAAGAAGTGTTGCATCTTTCAGATACATGTAGTTGTGCTGCTGGCTCATGTGGCCAAAAGCTCTATCATGACGTTAAATCTTGGCGTTTCTTTTATTTTGGTAGTTATGTGTAGCACTTTGGGTCGGCAAATTGCTTAAATTCATCCCAGCCTCTGTAAAGAATATAGAATATTCTATATAAAACATATAGAGCCAAAATGTATGAGCTCATGTGAGCAGTAAAAGTTGGTCAGGAAAGCCTAACATACATGCGTGTGTGCACTGCACGTGTGTTTAAAGAGACGAGGGGGGTCTTACCTTCCTCCTCACTAGACCCCCTCTCCACAGCTGTATAGAGGGGGGGCGCAGCACTGCTGCTCGGTGGCACAGCGGTGCTTTTGGTGAAGATTCCGCTAATGAACTTGAGCATCTTGCGGTCACGAGCCGGAGCCCGCTGCATGGTTCCTCCCTGGCCTTCCTTGCCCTTCTTCAGCTCCTCGGAGAGAGAATGTAGGTCACTGTTGTCCAGCGTGCGGCTCTTGCCTTTTCTCTGAGCCTTGGACACCAGGGTGGCAGGAGGTGGTGCAGGCAGGGACGCGGACACCGTCTTCAGCCTGTCCCCCTGAGGGCCGTCCCGTGTCATCATACCCGTGTATCCTCCGCCCGTGGGAGCGCCGGGGCGGATGAGCGTGCCCTTACCGTCGCTGTCGGCCCAGGACGCCCTGTAAGGCCCGAGGGTCCCGGCCGCCATCATGGGGGACTGCTCCCCCCCGAAACGGTTGTCTTTGCGGTCCAAAGTCTTAGCGGCGTTGAACGCGCTCTGGTTGGCCTCTCGCGCTTCCCACCAGCACGCGGAGTCGCCCCCCGCGTGTGACCTCATCAGGACCTCGGGACGCTGGCTGACGTGCGGCGGGACAGAGAAGGGCAGGCTGCAACGTGACCGACTGCTCAGGTCAGCTCCGTTCTCGCCTTGAAGAAATAGCACGGGCGGCTCCCTGTAGAGCTCAGTCCTGGGGCGCAATCCGTCCGCGCGGGGCCCCTCTCTGCGCACCCCTCCCTCGGAGAAAGGCCCTCCATACACTTTGATTGGGTCTTTGACAGGTGGATGGACAACAGGAGCTTCTTTGCTTTGACCAATTGATGCAATGTCTTTTTGGCATCCATGGGTTCCTCGCCTCTCAGCCTTCGCCCGGCTCTGAACGGGGCTGCCGTGCTTCACCTGCACCTGTTCCACTTCCTCTGGCTCTTTGTTCTCTTCTCCGACCACTTCTGCACATGGCTCTCCTTCCTCCTTTGCAGTGGCCTCGCTCACCTCCTCTGTCTCAGGACCACCGTCTCTCCCTGGGAGAGGTGCCTCCTGCACTTGGGCCTCCGCTGCATCCTCTGGCACGGCCTCAACCTTCACCAGAGTGAGGGAGATAAGGTAGGTGGTGCGCCTCTGTGGATTGCCCGTGGTGCTCATGGGGGCGGCAGACTTCAGCACAGCAGCACCTGCTCTCTGACCTAGTCGGACCTGCAGACCACACTCATGGCAAGCAGAAAAGGGCTGGTGCAAAAGAGACAGAAAATCTTAGAGAACAAACATGGGTAAAAACACAGATACATGATCAAATCTTGTGGAACTGATTATGTCTTATGTGGCGCATCTGCACTTCACAGGGATCCTGCTTCTCTCGGGCTTTTAAGGCCTCGATGAAGACATGAATAGTCAGCAAATACATGAGCATGTTCCTAGTCAACTGTGAATCAAAGATCATATATTTAAAAGGCTGACCCACTCGTGAATCAAGTCTCGTCTAGACTGTTCTTTTTTTGTCTCCATTAATTCTCTTCTATGCACGCCGCTACTACTGGTCTCCACTGATTCATTCATAATCCTTTCCTGTGTCTGTGTTGCTTTCTCTCAAAAAAAAATCTATAGAGATGGTAAATATTCCATAGAATGCCAACCTATAGACACATGAATGAATGAATGAATGAATGAAGATATTTTTTCTTCAGTGTTGATGTCTCTGGTTACAGCCTGGAATTATGCAAGTCAACAAATGCGGTGGATCGATTAGGATCAATCGATCGATTAGGACTGTACTTGATACGGGAGTCTGGCTGAATGATGCCATCTTACCATGTGTATTGGCTTTGGCTCAGATCACATACCTTGATTTTCTCCGACGAATATCCATTGCACAATCCCTAATAGGTTTGATTTGTGTCTCTTGCCATCAGATTCTGATGAATACCAAATTGTACATCAAACAAGGCAGACAAAAAAAAAAACGAGCTGCGGTTGATCAGTCCAGGGGGGGGGAAACACAGGTGACAGTGAACAGGACGAGAAAAAACATCAAAATGGAAATCATCCACTTGTCACGAAGCGTCTGGTAGCCGGAGTCTCCATTCGACAATGTCATGCATGGAATCCCGTATGCACGGTGTGTGAGGGTCATTGAGAGATGCTGGAAAACATCTGTTGTTTCTCCGGCAACGAAGGAGGAGGGGGGGGAGAGAAAGGCAATAAAGTCGGTGGATTTACATAACACAAGCGATGCTTCCTTGCGCCCGCAGCAGCAGCCCTCCTCTTGAAAGCAGCTCCTCTCGGTCACCGCATCCTCTCTCTCTCCTCCGAGTGTCTGATCCAATTAGCAAGTCAATACAATGTGTCTGTGAGAGGCAGAGGAAGCCCACCAGCTCACCACAGCACAGCCCCTCCTCCTTTTCTGCCTCCTCTCTCCTCAGGCTGCCACAGAGCCTTTTCCAGACCCCCACGGCACGCCGTTAGCCCCGCCGCACGACCAGCAGCACCGCAGCAGATCCAAACGCACAGACAGAGCCCGGGCTGTAAATGAATGAAGCTCGCGCAGAGATGGTGGTCTTTTTTGCCCACGGTTATGTGCTCAGATTTGCGCCTGTGTGTGCCGACAAAGCGCCCTCTCCTGGATGTGGATTTGCTCTGGCTCTCTCTCTCTCTCTCTTTTTCAAGGCAATCTCTGGGCAGTTCCTGCTCTCTCTCTCTCTCTCTCTCTCCTGAGTAATGATGGAGGGATGGGGGGGTGGGGGGGGATCCAGATGTCACACGGATAATTGAAAGAAGGAATAATAGGGATGCACGATATATCGGCAATCATATCGGTATCGGCCGATGTTAGTCATTTTTTAACATATCGGTCATATCGGTATCGGTCAGATGTTAATATCGGTTATCATTATCAGCCAAATTTTCCAAAGGCTTTGCAAATAAAGAAATGCATAACTTTTTCAAATTCAGTGTCAACATGTGTTTTTCAGTATGTACAAAATGTGATGATCATAAAAATGTGGTTTTATACAGATCATATCGACATCGGTAAATATCGGTTATCGGCCATAACAGCAATGTTAATATCGGTTATCGGCATCGGCCAAAATTTTCATATCGGTGCATCCCTAATAATAATTCATAAGAAGGACAGGAAGCAGATTGACAGAGGAGAAGTGGAATAGGAGAGAAATATTAACCTCAGAATACCTGTATGTAGGGAAGGATAAAACAGAAACTGAATGAGGTGGCAATACAATGAACAAAGCATTATAGAAGATGGGGGGTGGGAACAGACAGGTTAGGGGAATAACTGATGGAGGACAGTAGAGGAATACAGATACGATTTTGTCCCAGGCTCCACCCCCCCCCCCCCCATCTGATTTTTCGTAAGCAGTACACTGGGCCCAGGTGCACCCAATCAGCCCAACAACTCCAACACCAGGCTCCTTCCTGCAAGACAGCGACAGGATAGTGGGAGGGTCGTCACACTGTGATGTTTTATTACAGGAAGTGTATGAAACCCATCGCCAAAATAGGCATGCATTCTGTCATTGTGTTAATGTGCTTATGGTTGGAATTGTAATGGGCGAAAGAAATATTACACTTGGACCCCTAGGGGTCCCCCCCGGACCCCACTTTGAGAACCACTGCTACAGAGGAAATCACACTCATCCGCATCGCTGCAAAGATCTACAATACACTTCTACTCAAGTTTAGAAATTGAGGACCAGAGTGCAGCGATGCAGAAGCGTGCCGTATGGAAGCAAGTTGTACAGGGAGTCCCGACCACTCGCGTGGTATACTGTTTTCACCAGAGCGCAACCCCACAGCACTTCCTTTTTCTCAGCATTCAGCAAACTGCAGAAATATTCACTTGACATTGTTACTTTTGTTTTCGCCGCTCAGCTGTATAGACCATCGACCTATATTATATCTCAATGGTATAGACGGTTTTCACGGAATGGTCAGTCCTGCACTTGAATGCTTTTTTTTCTTTTATGTCCATAGCAAACACTGCAACAGGAAGTGAGTGGGGGTTCAATTTAGAATGTTTTTGTTGTCAAGTTAAAACCGTCTATACCATACTATACACACATACTTATATACGCAAGTGCCTTATTTATGTCACTTTAACCCTTTGGAAATGAACTAATTAGAAGACAATCAGCAATTATATAGAAACAATTAATCTTCAGTTGTACTTTACATTAGTGGCAAGTGGGAACAATTTACAAAAGAATGTAAGTTAAAGTGATAAATGGCCACCTTGGCTGGACTAATGTGTGCCTGTGTGTGTGTGTGTGTGTGTGTGTGTGTGTGTGTGTGTGAATATGGGTAAGGGTTTGAGTGTGTACATTCTGTGCATGCATGTACATGAACGAGAAAGGCAGCAGTGCTACCATGAGGGGCAAAACATCTTCTCTACTCTACTGTAATGCATTATCCCCCTATCCAAGTTAGTCTTTCCTCATTACCTTGTTGTGGCTCATCAACATTGAGAAACACTATTCAGAAGGACAGACAATACATTCCACACAATGCTTATATTTTCTCAAACCACCCCTAACTACAATCTCAATATACAATGTTGAGTAGCATAGGCCTATTTGGGCTATGCATGCAGTGTGAAATGTTAAACAGTTGGCTGTAACACAATTTGTTCTAATAATGAAACTGTGTTGATAGTGGGCCACTGCAATGCTAGTTTTAAATGTTGCCCATTTTATTGAAATGGGGTAAGTGCTGCTGGTTGGATCCTTATGCCAAACTTAAAAGCAGCCTTTAGGCCGTGTATAAATGTTACCAAATTTTGGAATGCAGTTTGATGTGATGTTCTTATATACTGGGACTAGAATATCTATATTTTAGTGTAGTACTTAATGAATCAGATTGACAAATAACAAAATCACTTGCTGCGCTGGCTAACTGAAATGCTTTCCTAGCAATATTCTACAGGCCCTGAGCTATAATTCTTGCCTTAAACAGAGTTGACTTGATCCATATTGGAGGATCAAGAATACTATTTGATGCCAACGCTTCCTAACAGTTACAGGTACAGTAATACCTGTACTTCTTTTTGGCTTGCATTTAGTATTCATCACAATTTCACAACAATATTCTAATCGTACTAGGTTCAGATTTCTGAGGTCCGGATATTAATGTGGTTCCACTGCACATAATGCATCAAGGGAGCCTGAATATGATTACAACAGTTTTTATTAATTGGTCTTTGCAGTGCTGGTTGATTGCAGGTGGTTTTTAGGAATGGAGCAACAAACAAACAATGCATACATCACAATACATAATCACTATGGCCCATCAATCCAACAAATTAAAACATTTTATATGTGCATAATATTACTGTATGGAAGTCACTAGACTTATATTTTCCCAATGATTGATGTGTTGATTTTCAAACAGCATCTCACTGCATGTTAAACAAAACACTGCAACAGTTGTCCACACTAACCCATGAAGGTGTCACTTTTCTCAGACTATGTTCAGCCAGTAACAGGCGACAAACTGGATCATTCCGCCCCTCTGTAGATTCTGTACAAAAGTAGAGTAGCATGGGGCGATCTTTCAGGAAGTAACACCTCGGGGGGGTTGGCAAACCGTCAATTGTTGCAATGTGAATGGGTTTTTTAACGTTTTTAAAAAGACATTTTCAGACACAACGGGAGCCGACAGCGGAGATCATTCACTGGAGATATGGCTGCTAAATATATCACTGACAGTCAATATTGGCAACATTGATTCACAAACCAAGTGTAAAAAAACACTAGCGGTGTCTTTGAAGACGTGACATGATGTGACGTGAACATCATTAATTTTGGCATTTCTATGTTGAAAGTATTCCGGTGAGCCTTTCATTTCATTCCTCTTCACTTTCATATTCCATTTCTCACACCTCAATTAAGGAATCCAGTGGATGCAAGAGTCTGCAAGCGTTATACTGCAGGGTAACAACACATAATCCACGGCATAACCCAGACACTTACATTGGCAATGCATTGAATGAAACTGAAAGGTTATGTCAGGTCTAGACTCACTCTTATTTCTCCCCATACCATTCACCGCATTTCAGCTTTTTGTCCGATCATTTTGTCAATTCTCATCCTGGAAATATGGGTGTTCTAGTGCATTCAGGGCAGATGTCCGTCTCAGGGGGTCAAAGCATAGCATTTCCTATGGGAGTAAGAACAGTCTAAGATTAGGCGAAGGCGTCAGGTTTAAAAGATAAAACTCATTAAGATTTTAGTGCAAAAACCGTTTGTAGAATCGACAGAGGAACAATTACGTGAAATTTGGACGCAATTTAGAGGCGAGTCTGCATGGCTCTCATTTCACCAGCACACGTTGACAATATGACTGCAGCTGCATTTCATAACAATCTCCGTTCTCCGCTTCAATTTTGTCCCCGAAGTGATGTCACTCAACTGTGATGTCATCAGTGATGTCACTTGAGCAATTGTTCATTGTGACTTCACTGATGATGTCATAGGCATTGGTGGCTGCCTTTTGTAATTATGAGATACTTCAAAAGTTAAAGTCCTTTCTCATTTGTCCACCACCCTTTATTTTCTATATTTTGATTGATCTATATTATTATACTGTATATAATTAACCTAAGTTAGTTCCGAGCAATCGGATTGGACAAGAGGCATTCCATGTTGATATCTCACTACTATAATAAGGCGACCACGTGCGTGACCCACAATTGCTCAATATGCCAGTTGAGCAGGCGATGATTGCTCTGCAGGACCTCAAGGACGAGCCAACGAGGCACGGTAGAAATGAGCACTCCACTACTAGTTTAGTATAACACTCTGCTTCACAGCTGTTCTAAAGTTACCTCCATGATGAGGTTGCGCTCAAACAGCGTAGGGACAGCGATATCAAGACATTTGACCTTAATTATGAACGGTGAGCTGAAATAATCTGTTCTAACCTCAATGTAGCTAAGGTTAGCTTAGGCCTTAGCTACAGTAGCTTGCATTGGGGAAACTGCAGACAGCAAGTTTACCTGTTGCTTGGCAACGCTTGGTAGTGCAATCCTGAGGGAACTGTTTTTGTTGGCGAAGACAAATGACAGACAAAAATCATCTGTCGTTTCAAATTACTTCAAAAAATGCTATAATTACTTGATGAATAGCTTTGTTTATACTCTGCAACTGTTGTATAAAAGACTCGAGGTTGTGCTGTTGTTACTGGATATCAGCACGGGCACAGCTGTGATTATCTTCGGCACTCTGCCTTTGGCCTCGTGTCAACAACCGAGTCACAGCCGTGTTGATAGGCAGTACTGCAGCACTCCCTCTCGTGTGATATTAAATATATAGTAAAGTACCTGCTACAGTAGGCAAGCAACGTTTGCATTTCTTCTTTCCGAGCTGCTGGTTGATTAAATCTCATTCAAGGATAAAGTTTTTAGATTTTAGTCGGCGCTGCGTGCGTGAATGTGATGTAGAAACAATTTAGCCTTAATAAATGACATTAGCCACACAAATTTCACATGTTGCACAGATAAATTATTGTTGTGGCTCCTGTTAATGATCACCAGACTATGAGGAAAGGGATTTTTTTTTAGGAAAGAGATATTACATGTGTGATTTAAGCATCTGTGATTACATGTGTGATATAAGGTGGTGTCTGTGATTACATGTTTAATATAAGGTGGTGTCTGTGATTACATGGTGTCTGTGATTACATGTGTGATGTAAGGTGGTGTCTGTGATTACATGTGTAATGTAAGGCGGTGTCTGTGATTACATGTGTAATGTAAGGCGGTGTCTGTGATTACATGTTTGATGTAAGGCGGTGTCTGTGATTACATGTGTGATGTAAGGCGGTGTCTGTGATTACATGTGTAATGTAAGGCGGTGTCTGTGATTACATGTTTGATGTAAGGTGGTGTCTGTGATTACATGTGTAATGTAAGGCGGTGTCTGTGATTACATGTTTGATGTAAGGCGGTGTCTGTGATTACATGTGTGATGTAAGGCGGTGTCTGTGATTACATGTTTAATGTAAGGTGGTGTCTGCAATTACATGTGTGATGTAAGGTGGTGTCTGTGATTACATGTGTGATGTAAGGCGGTGTCTGTGATTACATGTGTAATGTAAGGCGGTGTCTGTGATTACATGTGTGATGTAAGGCGGTGTCTGTGATTACATGTGTAATGTAAGATGGTGTCTGTGATTACATGTGTAATGTAAGGTGGTGTCTGTGATTACATGTGTAATGTAAGATGGTGTCTGTGATTACATGTGTGATGTAAGGCGGTGTCTGTGATTACATGTGTAATGTAAGATGGTGTCTGTGATTACATGTGTAATGTAAGGTGGTGTCTGTGATTACATGTGTAATGTAAGATGGTGTCTGTGATTACATGTGTGATGTAAGGCGGTGTCTGTGATTACATGTGTAATGTAAGATGGTGTCTGTGATTACATGTGTGATGTAAGGTGGTGTCTGTGATCACATGTGTAATGTAAGATGGTGTCTGTGATTACATGTGTAATGTAAGGTGGTGTCTGTGATTACATGTGTAATGTAAGGTGGTGTCTGTGATTACATGTGTAATGTAAGATGGTGTCTGTGATTACATGTGTAATGTAAGGTGGTGTCTGTGATTACATGTGTAATGTAAGATGGTGTCTGTGATTACATGTGTAATGTAAGGTGGTGTCTGTGATTACATGTGTAATGTAAGATGGTGTCTGTGATTACATGTGTGATGTAAGGCGGTGTCTGTGATTACATGTGTAATGTAAGATGGTGTCTGTGATTACATGTGTAATGTAAGGTGGTGTCTGTGATTACATGTGTAATGTAAGATGGTGTCTGTGATTACATGTGTGATGTAAGGCGGTGTCTGTGATTACATGTGTAATGTAAGATGGTGTCTGTGATTACATGTGTGATGTAAGGTGGTGTCTGTGATCACATGTGTAATGTAAGATGGTGTCTGTGATTACATGTGTAATGTAAGGTGGTGTCTGTGATTACATGTGTAATGTAAGGTGGTGTCTGTGATTACATGTGTGATGTAAGGCGGTGTCTGTGATTACATGTGTAATGTAAGATGGTGTCTGTGATTACATGTGTAATGTAAGGTGGTGTCTGTGATTACATGTGTAATGTAAGGTGGTGTCTGTGATTACATGTGTAATGTAAGGTGGTGTCTGTGATTACATGTGTAATGTAAGGTGGTGTCTGTGATTACATGTGTAATGTAAGGTGGTGTCTGTGATTACATGTGTAATGTAAGGTGGTGTCTGTGATTACATGTATAATGTAAGATGGTGTCTGTGATTACATGTGTAATGTAAGGTGGTGTCTGTGATTACATGTATAATGTAAGATGGTGTCTGTGATTACATGTGTGATGTAAGGTGGTGTCTGTGATTACATGTGTAATGTAAGGTGGTGTCTGTGATTACATGTGTGATGTAAGATGGTGTCTGTGATCACATGTGTAATGTAAGATGGTGTCTGTGATTACATGTATAATGTAAGATGGTGTCTGTGATTACATGTGTAATGTAAGGTGGTGTCTGTGATTACATGTGTAATGTAAGGTGGTGTCTGTGATTACATGTGTAATGTAAGGTGGTGTCTGTGATTACATGTGTAATGTAAGATGGTGTCTGTGATTACATGTATAATGTAAGATGGTGTCTGTGATTACATGTGTGATGTAAGATGGTGTCTGTGATTACATGTGTAATGTAAGGTGGTGTCTGTGATTACATGTGTAATGTAAGATGGTGTCTGTGATTACATGTGTAATGTAAGGTGGTGTCTGTGATTACATGTGTAATGTAAGATGGTGTCTGTGATTACATGTATAATGTAAGGTGGTGTCTGTGATTACATGTGTGATGTAAGGCGGTGTCTGTGATTACATGTTTAATGTAAGATGGTGTCTGTGATTACATGTGTGATGTAAGGCGGTGTCTGTGATTACATGTGTGATGTAAGGTGGTGTCTGTGATTACATGTGTAATGTAAGATGGTGTCTGTGATTACATGTGTGATGTAAGGCGGTGTCTGTGATTACATGTGTAATGTAAGATGGTGTCTGTGATTACATGTGTGATGTAAGATGGTGTCTGTGATTACATGTGTGATGTAAGGCGGTGTCTGTGATTACATGTGTAATGTAAGGCGGTGTCTGTGATTACATGTGTGATGTAAGGCGGTGTCTGTGATTACATGTTTAATGTAAGGCGGTGTCTGTGATTACATGTGTGATGTAAGGCGGTGTCTGTGATTACATGTGTAATGTAAGGTGGTGTCTGTGATTACATGTGTGATGTAAGGCGGTGTCTGTGATTACATGTGTAATGTAAGATGGTGTCTGTGATTACATGTGTAATGTAAGATGGTGTCTGTGATTACATGTATAAAGTAAGGTGGTGTCTGTGATTACATGTGTGATGTAAGATGGTGTCTGTGATTACATGTGTGATGTAAGGCGGTGTCTGTGATTACATGTGTGATGTAAGGTGGTGTCTGTGATTACATGGTGTCTGTGATTACATGTGTGATGTAAGGTGGTGTCTGTGATTACATGTATAATGTAAGGTGGTGTCTGTGATTACATGTGTAATGTAAGGCGGTGTCTGTGATTACATGTGTAATGTAAGGCAGTGTCTGTGATTACATGTGTGATGTAAGGTGGTGTCTGTGATTACATGTATAATGTAAGGTGGTGTCTGTGATTACATGTGTAATGTAAGGCAGTGTCTGTGATTACATGTGTGATGTAAGGTGGTGTCTGTGATTACATGTGTAATGTAAGGTGGTGTCTGTGATTACATGTGTGATGTAAGATGGTGTCTGTGATTACATGTGTAATGTAAGGTGGTGTCTGTGATTACATGTGTGATGTAAGGTGGTGTCTGTGATTACATGTATAATGTAAGGTGGTGTCTGTGATTACATGTGTGATGTAAGATGGTGTCTGTGATTACATGTGTAATGTAAGGTGGTGTCTGTGATTACATGTGTGATGTAAGATGGTGTCTGTGATTACATGTGTGATGTAAGGCGGTGTCTGTGATTACATGTGTAATGTAAGGTGGTGTCTGTGATTACATGTGTAATGTAAGATGGTGTCTGTGATTACATGTGTGATGTAAGGTGGTGTCTGTGATTACATGTGTAATGTAAGGCAGTGTCTGTGATTACATGTGTGATGTAAGATGGTGTCTGTGATTACATGTGTGATGTAAGGTGGTGTCTGTGATTACATGTTTAATGTAAGGCAGTGTCTGTGATTACATGTGTAATGTAAGATGGTGTCTGTGATTACATGTGTAATGTAAGATGGTGTCTGTGATTACATGTGTAATGTAAGGTGGTGTCTGTGATTACATGTGTAATGTAAGATGGTGTCTGTGATTACATGTGTAATGTAAGATGGTGTCTGTGATTACATGTGTAATGTAAGGTGGTGTCTGTGATTACATGTGTAATGTAAGATGGTGTCTGTGATTACATGTGTGATGTAAGGTGGTGTCTGTGATTACATGTGTAATGTAAGATGGTGTCTGTGATTACATGTGTAATGTAAGGTGGTGTCTGTGATTACATGTGTAATGTAAGATGGTGTCTGTGATTACATGTGTGATGTAAGATGGTGTCTGTGATTACATGTGTGATGTAAGGCGGTGTCTGTGATTACATGTGTAATGTAAGGCGGTGTCTGTGATTACATGTGTGATGTAAGGCGGTGTCTGTGATTACATGTTTAATGTAAGGCGGTGTCTGTGATTACATGTGTGATGTAAGGCGGTGTCTGTGATTACATGTGTAATGTAAGGTGGTGTCTGTGATTACATGTGTGATGTAAGGCGGTGTCTGTGATTACATGTGTAATGTAAGATGGTGTCTGTGATTACATGTGTAATGTAAGATGGTGTCTGTGATTACATGTATAATGTAAGGTGGTGTCTGTGATTACATGTGTGATGTAAGATGGTGTCTGTGATTACATGTGTGATGTAAGGTGGTGTCTGTGATTACATGTGTGATGTAAGGTGGTGTCTGTGATTACATGGTGTCTGTGATTACATGTGTGATGTAAGGTGGTGTCTGTGATTACATGTATAATGTAAGGTGGTGTCTGTGATTACATGTGTAATGTAAGGCGGTGTCTGTGATTACATGTGTAATGTAAGATGGTGTCTGTGATTACATGTGTAATGTAAGGCGGTGTCTGTGATTACATGTGTGATGTAAGATGGTGTCTGTGATTACATGTGTAATGTAAGATGGTGTCTGTGATTACATGTGTGATGTAAGGTGGTGTCTGTGATTACATGTGTGATGTAAGGTGGTGTCTGTGATTACATGTTTAATGTAAGGTGGTGTCTGTGATTACATGTGTGATGTAAGGTGGTGTCTGTGATTACATGTTTGATGTAAGGCAGTGTCTGTGATTACATGTGTGATGTAAGGTGGTGTCTGTGATCACATGTGTGATGTAAGGCGGTGTCTGTGATTACATGTGTGATGTAAGGTGGTGTCTGTGATTACATGTGTAATGTAAGGCAGTGTCTGTGATTACATGTGTGATGTAAGATGGTGTCTGTGATTACATGTGTGATGTAAGGTGGTGTCTGTGATTACATGTTTAATGTAAGGCAGTGTCTGTGATTACATGTGTAATGTAAGATGGTGTCTGTGATTACATGTGTAATGTAAGATGGTGTCTGTGATTACATGTGTAATGTAAGATGGTGTCTGTGATTACATGTGTGATGTAAGGTGGTGTCTGTGATTACATGTGTAATGTAAGATGGTGTCTGTGATTACATGTGTAATGTAAGATGGTGTCTGTGATTACATGTGTAATGTAAGATGGTGTCTGTGATTACATGTGTAATGTAAGATGGTGTCTGTGATTACATGTGTAATGTAAGATGGTGTCTGTGATTACATGTGTAATGTAAGGTGGTGTCTGTGATTACATGTGTAATGTAAGGCGGTGTCTGTGATTACATGTGTGATGTAAGATGGTGTCTGTGATTACATGTGTAATGTAAGATGGTGTCTGTGATTACATGTTTGATGTAAGGCAGTGTCTGTGATTACATGTGTGATGTAAGGTGGTGTCTGTGATCACATGTGTGATGTAAGGCGGTGTCTGTGATTACATGTGTGATGTAAGGTGGTGTCTGTGATTACATGTGTAATGTAAGGCAGTGTCTGTGATTACATGTGTGATGTAAGATGGTGTCTGTGATTACATGTGTGATGTAAGGTGGTGTCTGTGATTACATGTTTAATGTAAGGCAGTGTCTGTGATTACATGTGTAATGTAAGATGGTGTCTGTGATTACATGTGTAATGTAAGATGGTGTCTGTGATTACATGTGTAATGTAAGGTGGTGTCTGTGATTACATGTGTAATGTAAGATGGTGTCTGTGATTACATGTGTAATGTAAGATGGTGTCTGTGATTACATGTGTAATGTAAGGTGGTGTCTGTGATTACATGTGTAATGTAAGATGGTGTCTGTGATTACATGTGTGATGTAAGGTGGTGTCTGTGATTACATGTGTAATGTAAGGTGGTGTCTGTGATTACATGTGTGATGTAAGGTGGTGTCTGTGATTACATGTGTGATGTAAGGCGGTGTCTGTGATTACATGTGTAATGTAAGATGGTGTCTGTGATTACATGTGTGATGTAAGGTGGTGTCTGTGATTACATGTGTAATGTAAGATGGTGTCTGTGATTACATGTGTAATGTAAGGCGGTGTCTGTGATTACATGTGTAATGTAAGGTGGTGTCTGTGATTACATGTTTAATGTAAGGCAGTGTCTGTGATTACATGTGTGATGTAAGGTGGTGTCTGTGATTACATGTTTAATGTAAGGCAGTGTCTGTGATTACATGTGTAATGTAAGGTGGTGTCTGTGATTACATGTTTAATGTAAGGCGGTGTCTGTGATTACATGTGTAATGTAAGGTGGTGTCTGTGATTACATGTGTAATGTAAGGCGGTGTCTGTGATTACATGTTTAATGTAAGATGGTGTCTGTGATTACATGTGTGATGTAAGGTGGTGTCTGTGATTACATGTGTAATGTAAGGTGGTGTCTGTGATTACATGTGTAATGTAAGGCGGTGTCTGTGATTACATGTTTAATGTAAGATGGTGTCTGTGATTACATGTGTGATGTAAGGTGGTGTCTGTGATTACATGTTTAATGTAAGGCAGTGTCTGTGATTACATGTAAGGTGGTGTCTGTGATTACATGTTTAATGTAAGATGGTGTCTGTGATTACATGTGTAATGTAAGATGGTGTCTGTGATTACATGTTTAATGTAAGATGGTGTCTGTGATTACATGTGTGATGTAAGATGGTGTCTGTGATTACATGTGTGATGTAAGGTGGTGGTGTCTGTGATTACATGTGTGATGTAAGATGGTGTCTGTGATTACATGTGTAATGTAAGATGGTGTCTGTGATTACATGTGTGATGTAAGATGGTGTCTGTGATTACATGTTTAATGTAAGATGGTGTCTGTGATTACATGTGTGATGTAAGATGGTGTCTGTGATTACATGTGTAATGTAAGATGGTGTCTGTGATTACATGTGTGATGTAAGATGGTGTCTGTGATTACATGTGTGATGTAAGATGGTGTCTGTGATTACATGTGTGATGTAAGATGGTGTCTGTGATTACATGTGTGATGTAAGATGGTGTCTGTGATTACATGTGTAATGTAAGATGGTGTCTGTGATTACATGTGTGATGTAAGATGGTGTCTGTGATTACATGTGTAATGTAAGATGGTGTCTGTGATTACATGTGTGATGTAAGATGGTGTCTGTGATTACATGTGTGATGTAAGATGGTGTCTGTGATTACATGTGTAATGTAAGGCGGTGTCTGTGATTACATGTTTAATGTAAGGCAGTGTCTGTGTTGCAAAGTGAATAACGTACCAGCAGCAGATGCGCCCCCTGCTCATTGATCTCTGGAACAAAGTCTGTGATTGGCCGGGGGAAGAGAGGCGGGAAGGTTTTCCTTGAGAGGGTAACATCGGTTGGCCACTCTTCTTCTGGCGGCAAGCCAATTACTCTGAAAGGACACAAATTACAAACAGAAAGGTGATTATATGATCCACTGTCAGGATCCACAACTTCTCGAGATAACTTTAGTTATGTTTTGGCGCTATATAAATACAATTGACTCGACTTCTTGTAGCCAGTTCAATGTTGTTGTTTTTTTCAAAGTGATATATTTATACTCACTGAAATATTTTCCCCAGTTGGTCCACTTCTGATTCTCCGCAGAACAAAGGTCTAACAAACAGAAGAGTTTGTGCCAGTTAATATACTGATGAAGATGCATCAGTGTTTCTCTGCCAATCCCGTGCACTTCCTGTCTATGCACCTGGGTGACCAGTAATACATCATGATTTACATTTAGGCAGCTTCATGAACCAAGGGCCATGAAAGATTCTCCTCCATTTATTAATACTGTGCAATATCTCATTAACATCAACAGGAATGTGGCCATGACATGTTCACGATTCAGTGAGCTATGAACCTTTATAGCGCGCTCTCTGTTGCATGATTCTGAGAGGATTCCTCAAACCAGCCTGGAGGCTGAGGGATGCAATACACCTTTTTAACCACTAGATGGGAGTACTGTGTATAATAATCAAGCATTACATTTTGTTCTCAGCTTAGCTGGGAGAAGTGTTGCAGACGAGATTTACGAGTTAGAATTTACTTCTGGCTTCCTGGTACACTTCACCGCAGGAGGCCACATCACCAAGGTGTAAGAGGTGTTTGTGCACATGCCATATGACTCTGGCAAGTGATATGGGTCTGTGGAAGAAGCTCATACTTGTGAGCGTAGCATTAACAAGCTGTCCGTAGTTTGTGCCAGTGTGCATGCTGCTAGCCCCTTTAGCAGTGTTACAGTGAAGCATTAGCTTTATATACTGTATGTCAGGCAGCGGCAGCGCCCAGGAAGACACACATGAATTAGTGCCAGTAGAACCTTTTCAAGCCAGGGAAAGATGCCCACATCCACTTCATTTGAGGAATGGGCAATAATAACCAGAAACGAGCAGGTCAGTCACAAAATTCAATGCCGTCAAGATTTATTTGTGTGTGTTTGGAGTCCATTCTTAAGCCTGGTTACGACCTAGTTAGACTGACCATATAGACGTTGTGTAACATCATTTTGTATTGTATGTAGACACGCTGCAGCTGACTGAAAGAATTGGTCACATTTCTTGTCAGCTTTTTCAAATGTTGCAATGCGCTAATAGGAAGTGGGTGTTTGTTGCGGTAGGAACAGCACCATTACTGTAGATGTAAAGAGAAAAGTATGTCGACATGTTTGCTGTATATCGTACGTATGTGACATATACACACAGTGTGAATAATGTGATATCGGTCTAAACACGGGCAAGGAGAAAGAGGCTTTATGCAACGCTCCTAAGTGAATCCCTCAGCTTCGATAAATAAATTGCCTAAGGGACGAACTTAAAGTTTGAAACCGTAGGCACTGAGGAGATGGGAATGGGGACACACCCCCAGCGTCCATAGCATCCCAGGCGGGAATCGAACCCAGGACCTTCTGGCTGTGAGGCGACAGTGCTGCCACTGTGCCACCGTGGCCCCTGCATACCTCATTACAAAAGCTGGCATTTGTGCAGACAATTCAAATTGAATTTAGACCTTGGAGGCCGCATATACCTCAGATATACCTGGATTCAAAACACTCCCAAAGGCACAGCGGTATCAAACAATCAGACAAAGTCAATAAAACTAATTTATAGAGTATATCTTATCTGGCCATTTCTATTCTGCTCACTCACTTGCGTCTGAACATCTCAGCAAAGATACACCCAGTGCTCCAGATATCCACAGGTGTGGCGTATGTGGACTGCAGCAGAACCTCAGGGGGCCGGTACCACAGAGTCACTACCTGGGAGACACAAGCATAGGACCGTCAGTACTGGCTGTTTATGATGTCATTTTAAAAGAACTAGGCAATTCCTCGCTAGCTCGACTGCTGTGCAGCCTCGCCTGCCCTGCAGGCAGCTCGGCTGCTGCGGGCTGATGACGTCATCAGTGATGTCACAATGCCTTTTTGTGTGTGTGCCCCCTTATGACATCTCTGATGACATCAGTGTGTGTGTGCCCCATTATGACATCACTGATGACATCAGTCATAATGACATCACTGATGACATCATCAGTGATGTCACAATGTCTCTGTGTGTCAGTGGGACAAAATTTTTAATCTAACAGAGCACACATTGCCAAATTTATAGATACTAGGGATCTCGCGCGCTCGATTCCTAGGCTCGCTCGCTACGCGGCCTCGCCCGCCCTGCAGCTCGCCCAGCATACGCCCATACGCAGGTCGGGCGCTGTGCGGGCTCGCCCTGGGCTGCTCCTTGATGGCATACTTCAGGGATGCTGGATCACATGTCCTGGAGCTGGCAACATTCAGCTGTCCATGGCTGAAGACGGGGGTCTGAAGGCAGACGCCCACTTCTTTTTTGTGACATCACTGATCACTGATGGGATTTATGACATCACTGATGATGTCAGTGGGATTTATGACATCACTGGGATTTATGACATCACTGATGATGTCACAGTGGGATTTATGACATCACAGTGGGACAGAGAAACAAACAGAAACAAACAAGCAGAGCCCCAGCTCCCATTTATATACTGATGATGTAGATAGATAGATAGATAGATAGATAGATAGATAGATAGATAGATAGATAGATAGATAGATAGATAGATATAGATAGACATATTTGTGAGCATTGGAAAGCACGCCCACTTACGAGTTAGGCATACATGTACGCAGCAAGACATTTTATCCGCCATTTATTTTCCCATAGACATTTCATAAAATGCTTATAAAATAGTTTTACTTGTCAAACCAAACGATTCAGCTATATTTAGAAACCGGAGAGACCATAGAACATTTCACTCGGACCAAAAAGTAAAAACAAACAGCGGATTAAAAAAAAAAGTTTTGGTCTGATTGAAATGTTCTATGTCTATGGGAAAAATAAATGGCGAATGAAATGTCTTGGTGCGCATGCTGAAGCAGGAAGTGGCATCAACTTTGGCTCTCTATATAACAAATAGAGGGAAGGGACTGTGATGCTTAGTTACCACAGGAGTGAGAGCCATGTGGCAGCTGTAGATCTGTGATGCTTACCACAGGAGTGAGAGCCATGTGGCAGCTGTAGATCTGTGATGCTTACCACAGGAGTGAGAGCCATGTGGCAGCTGTAGATCTGTGATGCTTACCACAGGAGTGAGAGCCATGTGGCAGCTGTAGATCTGTGATGCTTACCACAGGAGTGAGAGCCATGTGGCAGCTGTAGATCTGTGATGCTTACTTACCACAGGAGTGAGAGCCATGTGGCAGCTGTAGATCTGTGATGCTTACCACAGGAGTGAGAGCCATGTGGCAGCTGTAGATCTGTGATGCTTACTTACCACAGGAGTGAGAGCCATGTGGCAGCTGTAGATCTGTGATGCTTACTTACCACAGGAGTGAGAGCCATGTGGCAGCTGTAGATCCTGGCCAGGCCGAAGTCGGCGAGCTTCACCTGGCCTTGGCTGGTCACCAGAATGTTCTCTGGCTTCAGGTCTCTGTGCATCACATGGTTAGAGTGAAGGAATGCCAGACCGCACAGCAACTGCCGCATCAAGTCCTGCAATAACACACGGGCATATTTTATCGACAGCCTCCTTGCTAAATCATTGAACAGACCAGAGGTTTGCAACGTGGGAGGAGGGGGGTTTAGGGGTACATTAGTTATTACATTAGTTATCAAAAGGAGACCACATATTAATAACATAAATGTGTGTGACTTGCTTAGAGAGATAATTCCGAGATACAGTAGTTTGGGGGGGATTTTACAGTTTTTCCCACTTCACCCGAGTCAGAAACAAATACCGTAAATTCCGGACTATAAGGCGCACCGGTGTATAAGCCGCACCTTCAAAGTTGACTATTTTTTTCTTATATAAGCCGCACCGGACTATAAGCCGCGGGTGTTTTAATGGGTTTTTTTTTTTTTTTTTGTGTTTTAATGTTTAATTACCATATGTAATGCTCCCATTTATTAACATTTCAACAAAACAACATAACACAACACCACCTGTGTTGTTATTTACAGTGCACACAGTGTCATACAGTGTCATACAGTGTCATACAGTGTGGTGAAAAGAGGGCAAGAGAGGAAATTAAAACAGAAGTGGATTTATAGTTAGAAAGAGTGCTAAAAAAGAGAGATTTTTTTTTTTTTTTTTTTTTTTAAATCCATAGATAAGCCGCACCGTTATATAAGCCGCAGGGGCCAAAAAAGGCCAAAAAACGGGAAAAAAGGTGCGGCTTATAGTCCGGAATTTACGGTAAATGCCTTCAGACAGACCTCTATGTATTTGGTGTCGTCTGTAGTTATGTCAAACAGCAATATCAGGCTATCCTGGCTCAATTGTTGAGTGTCTATGGAATCAAATAACATATTAATCATGATCCCATAGGCATCCAGTAATAGACCCCCTTCTCACGGGGGCCATTTTGTGTCGAAAAGGCAGAACAAACACAGGTGCGAGCAAAACACTAATGAGGGTTTCCAAATTCCAATCGTGGAAGTTTGAAACCCTCGTTAGTGTTTTGCTTGCACCCGTGTTGACCCTGCCTTTTCGACACAAAACGGCCCCCGTGCGAAGGGTCTATTGAGTGAAACTAAGCAAGTAAACGGGGGAGGGGGGCTTTTTCCCCGAGCTTTGAGGGGAGGCCCACTTTGGAAAAGAACCCTGGAATAGAGCATTTTGAAACTCCTCTACAGCATATAGCCTCAATCACTAAATGATCAAGTCTTTCCACTCCAACTGAGGACGGCGACCTCTCAGCTCTTACCTTCACGCGGCCGGAGGAGAGCCCTGCTGCAGGCGCTCTCTCTAGGTAGGTCTTGAGATCTTGGTCCACGTGCTCAAACACCAGGGTGACTTTTGTCTCTTGGGCCGTCCTCTGGATAGCGCATACATCCATAAGCCTGGGACGTCCCAAAAAAACACACACACACACACACACACATTATGAGAGGGCATTTCACAAGTGCATTGTGGGAAAATACACTTCAGCGAGACATTACGACAGACATATATGAACCTTGATAATTGTCTTACTTGACCACATTGGGATGGTCAAACTGCTCCAGTCTTTTCAGCAGCGCCACCTCTCGGACCGTGGAGACGGGGAGGCCATCTTGGTTGGTCTGGACACGCACACTCTTCAGGGCCACAAACTGTCCGCTCTCCGTGTCCCGGGCCTTATATACCGTCCCATAAGCGCCCCCTCCTATCTCTGCCACTGGCTCATACTGGACACTGGCGCCGTGGGCCATGGCCAGGCGTACACAGACTGAGACAGGCAGAGATGCAAAAAGAAATGATGAAAACTACATACATTGGGTTTAGCCATTCTTAAATAAAAGGCTTTTTAACTTGGAGACTGGGTGCCTTTGGTTTTTGTAGTAGGGCCCACTGCCCAGCTACTTTTCTATTTTTTATGGACAAGAACCCCACCTCCGAATGAGCACCTCTCCACATTGATCACACATTTTTAAGCCAAGCAGCGTTCCTTTTTTTTTTTCTACTTTACATACATTGTTGTTACAGACATCGGACTACTTTGAATAACATTGAAATACTTGCTACATACTTGCCCACCTGCCCCATATACAACTTCTTCTATGATGCAGATTCAGGTCCCTATTAAAAAGGCATAAAACTACTGAAGAATTCATATGAGGTATTCTGACTTCTTAGGAAAGTCCAATGCATCTCTCCCAAAGGTAGGAAATAAACATATACATTCTATCACATCATACCAATGTACAGCCTGAAGCCGTTGTACTGACAACGAACAAGGGACTAACTCTGAAAAATCATCCAGTTTGCCTGAGCGTTTGTATCCAAAGTGGCTTCACAGAGGACAGTGATCGCTATCCTGGGCGTGCGGGTAGTGTAGCGGTAGATTCCCTGCCTACCAATATGAGCATCCACGCAGACACGATTGGCTGTGTCTGCGGGCGGGAAGCCGGATTGAGGGTATGTGTCCTGGTCGGCGCACTAGCGCCTCCTCTGGTCGGTTCGGGGCGCCTTTTTGGGCCGGAAGGGAAGTGGTGGGAATAGTGTGATCCTCCCACGTGCTACGTCCTATTCCATAGTGAAGCTCCCCGCTGTCAGGTGAAAAGAAGCGGCTGGCAACTGCATGTGTGGGAGGAGGCACGGTGCTAGTCTACGGCTCTGCCCAGATCGGCAGAAGGGGTGGAGCAGCGACCGAGGCAGGTGATGGTGTGTGTTGGTGTAGGCTACACCTTAAAATCAAATAGCCTACGTGTTTGATTTTAAGATATTTTTACCCCAAAAATAAGTAAGGCTACCCTGTTTAGCCCAATGTTTTTTGTGTCTTTTAATCAATCACCTAAATATCATATTATCATATATTCTCTTAATTGTATTATATGATCTAATTTGATATCTTATAATGTATAATATATAATCTATATCTAGATAGATTTATAGATAGCCTATATACAATTGGATCTGATCAGTGTTGTAGCTACATTACTGATGTAAAATGTTATTTTAGGGGTAAAAAAAATGTCAAAGAAAATATTGAATACTAGAAAATCTGGCCCTCACAAACACAACAAAAAACATAATGATGCAATCAAATCTGTTTGAAAAGTCTGTAGGTGATGATGAATTGATGTAATAATTATGTATTAGAAAACATTCACTTTAGTAAACGTAACCCCCCGCCCCCCCGTCTTTTTTGGTGCAAGGCACTCTGGGTATTAGTGTAGTTATGGAAGCAGCGGCAGCTGAGGGGGCGCGATGCGCTGGATGCGAGGCGGTATTGAATAGATACTTTACGACTTGGATTATTTTGGAGCAGAAAACGTCAAACTGGTGACTAAAGTAAAGCTGGGAAGTGGAAACAGTTTGCAAACTGCTCTGGAAGGAGTCACGTTTCCTGCATTTCCTTGGCTATACCGCAGCGTGCCACCCAAAGGCTCAGGCTTCCTCGGATTGGCGTGCAGATGACCAGATCGGCTCGCAGATCGGCTCGCAGATCGGCACGCAAATAGAGTGGGCATGTAGGCTCTACGGGGCGCCGCTAGCGCTGGCCCAAAAAAGTGTCAAACTATATCCTGGGGTCCTGACGGCTCCATGCTTTTCCAATTTATCCTCTACGAACGTACATGGAGAGAAATAGAACGCCTCTCCTATTTCTGGCTGATGGATGTTGAATAATAAAGACGGAACTGTCCTCAGGCTGAGGAATAACATAATTGCAAAAGATGAAATTCAATGGCGTTCCCCCCCTCCAAACCTTTTACTTATTAAATTTTTAAATCATGTTCAGTCACGCTGCCAGTCTTCGCCCGGCAAAGCACTTTAACAGCTTTCAAGTGTCGACAGATTAGGCTTTTATGTGCTGCCGAGTGTCAGCTGTAAGTGCTTGAATAAAGAACGCTGTACATCAATTCTCAATTTCACCTGTGGCAGGACTACCATTTGTTTTTGCTCTAAATCTCGCTAATAAAAGTAAGGACTGTCTGTGAGTGTGTGTGTGTGTGTGTGTCTGTCTGAGAGTGTGTCTGTCTGTGAGTGTGTGTGACTGTCTGTCTGAGAGTGTGTCTGTCTGTGAGTGTGTCTGTCTGTCTGAGAGTGTGTCTGTCTGTGAGTGTGTGTGTGTCTGTCTGTGAGTGTGTGTCTGTCTGAGTGTGTGTGTCTGTCTGTCTGAGAGTGTGTCTGTCTGTGAGTGAGTGTGTCTGTCTGTCTGAGAGTGTGTCTGTCTGTGAGTGTGTGTGTCTGTCTGTCTGAGAGTGTGTCTGTCTGTGTGTCCTTCGCATATCTCAACAACCGTTCGTCACCTACTGGCAAGCAACACAGAAAGTGGTTTATTGCTACAAACCCCCCCCTCCTCCTCGCGCTAACAATTCACCCTAGAGGAAACACCCTGGACAACAACAAATCCTTGTTGCACAACACGGACACTTTCATTCCTTCTGTTGTGAAATATTTACTACATTTGTTTGCTCTTGTTTTTTAATCCTTTGAAAGAAGTGCTTTCAGGGTTTGTACAGCTTTTTAACAGTAAAAATAAAAGCACTTTCAGAGCGCTGAGAGCAGAGCCCGAAATTAACAGTCGCCAAGCGCCAAGATTAGACTAGGCGACTAGATTTACGTTCTGGCGGGCTGTCCACTCGGGCTGTCAAAATTGGCCCAAAATCATATTAGAATATTCCCTCTAAACAAAACATATTCATTCGAATACTAAAAAATAAAAAAATAAAAACGTTTGTGGCAAGGCAAACCAATACAACCAGAGAGTGCTTATATAACTACTTGGTATATTTATTTAAACATATTTTTTTCCCCCAACATAAACATTGTTTTTCCCCCATATTTATTCGGTCAGCATTAAGGCCCAATTATACTCCATTTTCATACGAAAATAAATGTGTCCGTTTCAAACTGGAATCGTCACGGCCCACATACTTCCATTCGTCTTTCACGTTGGTATCATGTTAAGCAATACATCCATCAGTGGGCAGTAGAGCGTGAAATGTGTGAGTGTGTGTGTGTGGTTCTGCTCCGTTTCATGCATATCCGTAAGCTTTCAGAGGACGGACAGAAATACGCACGAAATGAACACAGAGTACAGACAGAAGGCTCTCTCACGTGTGTGTTTGTTTCTATGCGGCTCTGAGGAAGGCAAATCACTAGGGGTGTCACGATACACTCAGTTCACGATACGATACGTATCACAATACTGGGTTCACGATAACCCTACAAATCACCGCATGGTGAAACGATGCATTTAGCTGCTAAATGTGCTAAATTTTAGCACATGTTATCACAACAAAACAGCAGACTTTCAATAGTCAAAGATATTACTGAATCACATTTACAATATTTTAGATCTACTAGAGTCGAGACTCTGGAGAGGATGTGCCATGTGCGCACTTTTTTGGGTGTGACCAACACCAGTGATGTTATGTCACCAGTGATGTCACTTGCGCAGTTGTGATGTCACTTGAGTAATTGTGATGTCATCAGTGTGGTCACTCAAGCAATTGTGACGTCATCGGTGATGTCACTCAAGCAACAGTGCACTGCGGAGTAGAACTGGGCCACCTTATTATAGTAGTAAGAAGATAATGCAAATCTCAGCATAGACCTTTGGCTTCCGTTTCATTAACCGCTGCCTCAGCTGAGGCAAACGTCTCATCTCTTAAATAATAAAACTTTAAAAATCTGCCTCTGCACAAAGGGCAGACTTTCTAACCAGATTTACAAGTTATAGAATATAGTAAGGGAAAAAAACAAGCTAAATCTCATAATTTTAACTTTAAGATGTATGCACTGAGAACCTGCGATAGGGATACCACAATCCATTGCATCAGTAGAAATATGGGATCAGACAGTAAAAAGTAATGATTACGATCTATTCGTTGAGGTACGCTGATGTAGCCTAGACATGCTCTAAATATTAAGATGCTGCCAAGCCATAGTCGTTTAAGCAGTTGTTAATCAACTGGAGTTAATAAGAGGAAGTGTTATGGCATAGTTCATGTTGCACACTGCTTTTTTTCCGTCGTTACGCAAGGAAAGTTGAGCCAGTGTCTGTGGATCACATTCTTGCTTGTTGCATGACATCTACAAAACATATTCACTTTGGACTTGGCTATTAGCATGTTAATTTACTTGTTTCGTTTTTATGTTTGTTTTATTTTTTATGTGATACTATGTGGGGTTATGCTCGCCGCAACACAAATCGTCCTTTTGGGACAATTAATAAACTTGAGCAAAGAGTAAATTGTATTATTATTATCGTCCTCGTCATCATCATTTTATTTATTTGTTCATTATTTTATTGATCGATTTCAAAGTGCAAACAGTTATGTCTGAGTCCTATAAATCAAAATGTATTTTCCTATCGCTGGCTTTTCAAACAGTTCACATGATTGCAAAGAATGAAAGTAGCCTACGGAAAGTGAGTCACTTGTTTGTGAATGATCTCAAACCACATGTGTCCATTGATGCTACAGGAAGTTGTCAGGCCATAATGCATTGAGGACAAAAAGTCACAAGGAAACAACATTGAGAGCATCTTGCTTCCATAATTAACCGGACATATTTTCTGGTTAAACAGGATGTTGGGGCGGGATGGAGGAGGCGTCATTGTAAAAAGTGTAACCAATGGGTGATCAGTTAGGAAGAGAAAGCCAGTTTTATTTGATGACAGGGACAAAGGGGCGGGATTGTTCAAAAAAAGTCAACGATTGTTTCATTGGTTGGAAATGCTACATGTGTACGCCTACTGGCACAACATGAGGTAACCATTAAACCACTGTTTTTATTATATGAAATAAAAGTAATGGGCATTTGATTTTAAAATACAAGAAAATAATGTACCTTTTGCCATATATTGTTAAATGGGCGTGTGTGTATACCAGTACGACGACGTGGAAACTTAGCTAACAGGTGAAAAAGTCCCATTTTCCATTTCATTGTGACTTTAAATGATACAAACTTTCGAACATTGATTGATTGTCCAATAGACGAAGTTCACATTTCGCTCACATAGGCTATTTTATATTTAGGCTATTTATTTGTTATTATCCCCCAGACCAGACGCATATGGGTCAGTGTCTGTTAGGCAGAGCCTGGGTGAAACAGGGCACTGGGGCAGGATATCAGAAAGCCCTCTGTCTCTCGACACGTGGTGCTCCTCCATGGTTCTCTTTTGTTGATTAATCGGAGCAGAAAAGTGTAGCAACAACAGGCCAGACACGGACTTACCTCCTTATATAGCCTACCTAGACACTGACGTGGCAACGAAAACTATGGAATACTTGTGTAAAAAGTAGCCTACATATGGGAGTGGGCAAAACACGCCACTGCCCAGCAGCTTCTACATTCACATTTCTTACCATTACACAAACATGATGTAGCTAATCGATCGCAAGCAGGACCATTTCATTTTAACGACAGTTTTAAATACCGTAGAGACATTATACTTACCACGTCTGTCCTTTTATGTGGCAGGCAAGCTTATTTGAGCTTTATAAAGAAGACATCCTCATTCATCTACCGCGTGAAGTCCTATATATACATGAATGTGAAGTGTCGCCGCGTGTCTAGGCTTGGATGTGGAGGCTAGGAGTGAATCTGCTGTGGATAAGCCAGTCATCGATATGATTTGGGCCTCCACTCTTTTTTTCTAGCCTGCAATCTTTTGGGGGTAAAACTGCCTGTCGCTTCCTGTTGCTTCAAGCAACTCTTGGAGGCGGAGCCAAAGCCTCCTGCGCTCAAATAATAATGAGAACTTATCAATGAGCTCTTCGTGAGCCCAGAATGGTTGTGATCTTGGAATCCTGTCTCCAATAGCCTATATAGTTTCTTATTTTCTGGTGTAAATACATGTTTTTATTATATTATTTTATATGCAACAAAAAACTTTTTTTTGCAATTTTGTATAACACAAATATAAATATTGACAGCTAATTAATTGGTTATACTCATATCATTCATATCATATGGATATCTCAGATAATGCATATTTTTACTCAGCATAGGCTACTATAAATGTGTTTCCTAGCAAATATGTCCTGTTTCTATCATTGTGGCAATAATGGAAACTGGAAGTCTGAAAAGACACTCGCATCAATGTTTAAATCACAGTCATTATCAAGGATCAAGTAATGAATACAAAAATAAAGAATCAATAAATAATCTGATGGATTCTTTGAATTTTAAGAAAAAAATACACACTTTCCCAATAGCACCAATGTTTATTTTATATTCATAGACAATGGACAACTAGTCTAGACTAGGCCTATAAATTAATGATGAAAACATCCATTTCCTAAAGAAGGGATTAAATATTGGGTGAAAGTGGGGGGACAGAAGAGCTTGCTCTCCCTTATATTTCAGTAAATCCATAAAAAAGTTAGACTTTTTGCTGGTTGAAGCAGGGCGTGCATCCCTCTGGATTGAGGCCACATGGATTTAACTGACTCATTTCTGATTTTTCAAGTTCACAAGCCTAAAACAGAACAAAGCCCTACCCACCTAAATCAAGGGATTATAGCTGTGCAAGCAGCATTACAAACCCAATATCTGTGACATGTAATAAAAAAGAAAACATTTAAAGAACGCACGGTGCATGCAAACAATTACATGAAAGATTGTGCACTAGTAAATAATGCTACTTCATTAACATGATGACTATTATTATCACTGATAGATACAACTTATTACATTATAACTTTAAATAACCTTATATTTGGATAACAAATTAAAGTAAGGTGTGAGTAAAAAAATAATACCATAAAGTACAGGGTAACAGGATCTGTACTTACAGGTTATGTACGGGGTACCACACCTGTACTTACAGGATAAGTATGGGGTACAAGAAGTGAATTTACCCTGTGAGTACAGGGTACCAAATCTGTACTTACAGGGTACTACACCTGTAAGTACAGGGTACTACACCTGTACTTACAGGGTAAGTATGGGGTACAGGAAGTGAATTTACCCTGTCAGGGTACCAAATCTGTACTTACTGGATAAGTACAGGGTACTACCACATTTGTACTGTAGTTACAATGTAGTTACTATGTAAGTACGGGGGAATAGACACTGCTTTAGAATACAGCCCGCGCCCCTGTAGTTACACTGTAGTTACTATGTAAGTACAGGGGAATTGACACTGCTTTAGAATATAGCCCGCACCCCTGTAGTTACACTGTAGTTACTATGTAAGTACAGGGGAATTGACACTGCTTTAGAATACAGCCCACGCCCCTGTAGTTGCACTGTAGTTACTATGTAAGTACAGGGGAATTGACACTGCTTTAGAATACAGCCCACGCCCCTGTAGTTGCACTGTAGTTACTATGTAAGTACAGGGGAATTGACACTGCTTTAGAATACAGCCCACGCCCCTGTAGTTACACTGTAGTTACTATGTAAGTACAGGGGAATTGACACTGCTTTAGAATACAGCCCGCGCCCCTGTAGTTACACTGTAGTTACTATGTAAGTACAGGGGAATTGACACTGCTTTAGAATACAGCCCGCACCCCTGTAGTTACACTGTAGTTACTATGTAAGTACAGGGGAATTGACTCTGCTTTAGAAAACAGCCCGCACCCCGGTAGTTACACTGTAATTACTATGTAAGAACAGGAGAATTGACTCTGCTTTAGAATACCTACCTCACTACCTAACTATGAGCAGTTCTAAAGCAGTGTCAACCCCCCGCACTTACATAGTAACTACAGTGTAACTACAGGGGTGCGGGCTGTATTAAAGCAGTGTCAATTCCCCCGTACTTACATAGTAACTACAGGGGCAGGGGCTGTATTCTAAAGCAGTGTAAAATCCCCCGTATGATACATAGTAACTCCAGTGTAAACTACAGTACACATGTGGTGCCTTGGTACCCTGTATACTTACAGGGTAAATTCACTTCTTGTGCGCCGTACTGACCCTGTAAGTACAGATTTAGTTAAGTACAGGTGTGGTACCCTGTACGTACACCGTAAGTGTAAATTCACATCTTGTACCCCATACTTTCCCTGTAAGTACAGGTGTGGTACCCCGTTCTTACCCTGTAAGTACAGATTTGGTACCCTGTACTTACAGGGTAAATTCACTTATTGTACCGCATACTTTCCCTGTAAGTACAGGTGTGGTACCCTAAGTACAGGTGCGGTACCCCGTACTTACCCTGTAAGTAGAGATTTGGTACCCTGTACTTACAGGGTAAATTCACATCTTGTACCCCGTACTTACCCTGTACAGTAAGTACAGGTGTGGTGATCTTGTTACCCTGTACTTACAGGGTAATTTGCGGGCTGTATTCTAAAGCCTTACCAAATAGGATTGTATTTACTTGAATTATTTTCCAGTGTGCAGGAATGCACCCAGGGGATTGTGGGTATCTGGTCATCAGTGCCACCTCACGTTAGCTATATGTGCATCACCCAGAAATGTTTACTGTGTGTCAGTCTAGCAGAAAACACATGGCCTGCATATTCCAACTCCATCTACAATGATGATGAGAGAGGGATCACAAATGGGAATCAACGAGTCTTCAGCAGCAGTGCACCAGCACCTCAAAAGTGACTGGGCCTCAGTAAAGGCTGATGTACACTCTCACGTGGTCTGCATGATGTGCATGTCAGAGACTCAGACAAGTGGTTTGGTTGTGGCTGTCTCTATAAGAAAGTCCAGTTGGGCAGTTGTAGGCTCCACATGTTCGGCACAACTAATGCATGCATTTGGGATTCGGTTTGTGAGATCCTCTTGCTTCTTGCTGCATGCTATAGAAGGAAAAAACTAGACCCTGTCAGTGTCGTTCCTTGGAGGCAGAAATAATGGGGATGTGCATGCTCAGTGACAGCGGTGTCCTCACTCTCTCGCTGGCTGGGCCACAAATCTGAAACAAGGCATTCAAAAGGCTGTGCTGCTGCCCGAGACTGCACTCGGCAGGAGGTAACTCTTTGAAAAAGTGTATTTGTGTGACTTCTGAAATAGGGATTTTTATTCAAACCATTTTTTTTATTGTCATCATAATAATAGATGTGTTTACATAAACTCCTCAAAAAAAGTTTGGAAACTTGTGTTTGGTTGATCATATCTCTGCTGTTACTGTATCCTCGGTAATTGTATCTTATCTCATTGGAAAGCCTGTTCGTTTCCCTTTACAATGATGTCTCATTTGTAAGCATCCTGCATTTGTGGGATGAGCAGCACAGCTGTTTAGGCGAGTAGTGCCAAAGTTAAAACTTTCAAATTGCCCTGCCAATGTCAAACAGTGTATCATCCTGTTAGTATTGACTGTTGTTTTGAGTTGTTTTGGGGGATTGATGATTCAACTCTCTAACAATGAACAAAACAAGACATATTTGGCAATTTGACACAGATCCGGGGCATGTTTGGAGCAGACACCAAATTACCACTTTGGTAGAGAGCAGCACGCAGCAGGATGCTCCAGGTGCTGCCAACCAGGTGTTGTACGTGCTAGAGTGACCAACACAACCATGTTGGCTGACCTGCGACGAAATCCTGGTTGAGGAATGCAATTCCATCCCACAGCAAAGCGTGAGCAGTGAAAAATTGCCGATGTCTTGTCCAAGGTACAAGTAGAGGTATTTTATATACATCTTAAAACATGACTTTAGGGGCTCTTTAAACAGAAAATCATCCCATAAAGCCTAACTATTTCTCAGACTGACTGTGACAAAATAAGAACATGATATAGCCTATGACAGTATTCAGTGCTTGGAAATGGCACATGAAGCTAACAATGTTGTCCAATAGGGACTGCTCAAAACAAGGTGTACCAAATTATTGAATACTTCAAATAGTCACAAAGCCTATATGATTGTGAAAGAAAACTGCAACACCAAGGGAGTACAAGTAGTACATGAAAGATATAAGGCAAAATAAATAAATATAACATTATTAGGCCTACTTCCAGGATGCTTTTACTATAGATGATTTTGTGAATGGGGGATAACAATCTTTTTAATTAATCCACAATGACCCAACCAGGGATGGGTATTTATTGTTCTGTTCATTGCAGGCAGGGAGAGAGGGAGAGAGAGAAGGGAGGGGGGGGGAGAGAGACAGACAGAGAGAGAGAGAGAGAGGGAGAGGGAGAGAGAGAGAGAGAGATAGTTTCTCAGAGTAGCTACTGATTTTTGATCAGCCGATTAATGTCAGCACCACGTGGCCTCCACGTCACATGACAGTCAGCACCTTGGACAGCAGCCTCTTCTCTGGCTGTCAGCCCGCTGCCCTGCTATGGACCAGTCTGCTCCACGGCTGCACGGAGGGAAGGCTGCTCCTGTTTTAATGTAAATCCTCTGGACTGGACCATGACAATGTTATAGACAAAACAAGTGTGTGTTTTCAGCTGGCGTGGCTCGGAGCCAACTGGAAATCACGTTTGGACGCCGTCGAGAGAGGAGGGAGGCATCGCGCCAGGCATCGCTACACAATGTGAAATGGCATTTTGATTGTTATTGATTGGTGAAGGCCTTGCCACGATTTGTTGACGCTATGTTGCTGTGCAGACAGCGCCGCTGTTTGTAAGGGGACTCGGAAGGGACAGTTGATGATGTTGCCGCTTCGTGTTTTCAGGGAACCATTATCTCCGTTGTCCTGATTTGTTGCGCAGGGATGCTTGGGGAAAAGAAGAAAATTGGCTCTGGAAGTTTCCGTGAAATGGATTTTTATGATTCTTTAGATGTTATTCTCGCTCTTTAACGAAATGCGAAACCGTTGGATTGTAAATGGGCTCTCGGACCTGCGTAGGGGAGGAAAGGTGTGGGACGACCAGCCAAAAAAACACAGCCAAGAAGAAGACACCAGGGGAGACGTGCTAACATGCCGCTGAGAGACAACAAAAGATACATGGCTGTCATCTCGCGTCATTTGATTTTCCCCTCCAGGTTGACGAGAAACTCACATATAAATCGGAATTTACATAGTTGAGGATTTAATATAATCCCCCCCCCCCCACACATACAGTAGCCTACACCCCCGCTTTCTGCCCGAGGAAGAATAGGCTGCAACATTTTGTTGCGAACGTTGGACAGTGCTATTTTAATAGGTCTACACCGGGGTTTGAGCCGTAGGCTGCTGAAAGAAGAAATACTGGACTGACTGACAATAGGCAGGAGGAGAGGATGCATTTGGAGCCTCTGACTCTTGACTGTTATGATTACAGTTCGGGGCTTTCAGCCTCCATTGAATCCCAGAAGAAAACGCCTCTACCCATGAAAATAAATGCTTCCCTATTGGCTGGATTGTGGTGCACATGCTATGAGAACAGGATATGCAAAGAAGAGCTGGGGGCTAATATGTTTTGACCGAGATTTCTACCCAGTGTTTTAAAAAGGATGTGAGCTATTACAGTCCACTTGATTCAAATTGTTCAGATGCAAATAAAAAATAATAACAACAACAACAATAATAACAATAACAACAACAGTAATAATAACAATAATAACACCTACAGCCTGATGATCGACCTAACTGTTGTTAATGGAGTCAAAGGGAAGCTGAAGGCTGTTTTGCTTCACAGAGCAGCGTAGGCTTACTGTAGGTCTGGTTCAACTAGTTCCAGTAAGAATGTTCAAGTACCGGATCCGCATGTTTTTCAATGAACTGAAAGTGTTGGTACTGATGCGGTCTGGATCAAGGACCGATACAGACACAGATCCAGACAGACGAACCAGGATGCGAGGCCTGGGTATAGGAGGCTGTGGGTGGCCCCCTTTGGACTGCTCCGACCGGGACGACGAGGAGGAATACTATGGCACAAACCCCCGGCCGCGGAGCCTGGCGTTTGAGGAAAAGGATCCCGGCAAACTCCAGGGAGGCCTGGATGCCGTTTCGCTCCCCAGCCTCACAGATGGGATGCGCTCACCGCAGTGCCGGATCTGCTTCCAGGGCCCTGAGCAGGTAAACTTTGATGATGATGATGATGATGTGTTACTTCATAGATTCAGGTATTAGGGTCCTTCTCTTTTTTTGCCTTCACCCCTTCCACGGAGGTCAGAGGTCAGGGTCAGGTGCTCCAGAATAGGAGCGATCGATCTGGTGGGCGTTCAGTATCTTGCTCAAGGGCACTTCAGCTGGGCCGATGCCTGCTGCTGAATCCGAGGCTTGAACCCAACTGGTCCTCCAGTTGAAGGGAGTCTCTCTTAAACCACACGGTGCCAGGGCTGGACTGGCATACAGGGCATTTGCCCGGTGGGCCGACCTGCCCTGTTTGCCGGTCAGGGGGAAAAAAGGAAAAGAAAAAATAATTGTCTGACCGGCCCATAAAGCGGGTAGATTTTGTGTTTTTAGGGAGTAGCATGGTTGGTATGGGGAGCGCGAAGGTGCGTGGTGTCGTGTGTGGTCGATTGTGGTGGGGGAGGGGTCTGACTCAGAAGTCAGAACCTCCGGCATGGGAGGTGGATGTTCTAGCGAGGAGGCTAAAACCCATGGACCCTATAGCGTCTGTCACTAGAGCGTGAGCGAAGTAAGGATGACTCACTGCACAGCATGACCACTGGCTCCCATTACACCCAGTTCTCCCTTCCATCGCTTTTTGGGCCAAATGGTCAAGAGAAATGAATGGGACAATCAAAACTGAACAGCAACATTCCACGAAAACGTGTGTTTTTCCTACGTTTCCCCATGTAAGAATCTAACATGTCTCTTCATAGCACCAGTTCAGTTGATCTGCGGTGAGCAAGCCACCAAACAAACACGAGGTTATTTAGTTGAATCTAGCAATAAATTGATTCTTGAAAATTCGTAACAAAGATGATGTTTAGTGTGGCCATGCTCATTACTTCAATACCAAACTCTTTCAAATATCTGCACGCAGCCAACTCTGCTCTCAGGACTGGGGAAGGTAACAACTGAGGCGGGCCAAACAGTCACCACTCACCAAGGGTACAAATAAGCAGTTTGTCATATGGGGATTTCAGTACCTTCACATTGAGCTGTACTTGTTCAGAATTTGGTCAAAGCAGTGGGCGAAGTTCATAATGGGGATCAGCGTCTCTGTCAACCAGGAGTTCAGAGGTCAGGCAGCCAAGGAAACAAGCCCAGATCGATCATTATAACGCGAAATGGCTCAAGGCTACACCAAATAAAGAAATAATCTATCAACACTGATCTGCAAATAGCACTGACTGTACATGCTGAGAGGGACAGGTGAGAGTTGGCTATTATCCATGACTGTGTGAAGCAGTGAAGTCCTGGCAGCAAAAGAATCCAACATCTGCTGCACAAAAATTAGGCCGTTTCAAGGAAGGTTTCAGAAAAAGAGAGCAGATACAGATTCCTTCAAATAAGCGTTACACATTTATATTGAGTGATTTTCAGATGCGAGAGGAGGTAAAGGTTCAGTGACCCATCAGCAGGACAAACCTGTGATCCTTCCATTAGGGGACGGTCACACTAAGCACTACTCCACCCACCCATACATTTAGCGTGTCAATCTAATCGTGTTAAGGTCAACAGGGAATCTAAGGGGGGTACAGATATAACAAAACAAAGGAAATTGTCTTTTAAACGTTTTTAAGTTTGTCAACTGATTCTAAGAAGTGGAGGTCTGAATGTGTCTAATCAACCCTGAAAAGATACATTTGCCTACAGAAGGCCTCAAGAACTTTGTGCTATGTGCATCCCTCAGATATCCCATTAATCAAAGATCTAGCACACCGATGGATGTCGGGTCCCACCACAGTGCAACAAGACAGAAAATACAGTGTGATATACAGCAGTGTCATACAGCAATATAGCAGTGTCCTGTCCCGTTTGGCGGCCTGAGGGAGTCAGTCCTGCACTGACAACACAAACCTGCCACCAGATGTCCTGCCATTTTTTATGGAGGCTTGAAAATAAGTCTAACCAAAGTTCAAGTTCAAGCAACTTTATTAATCCCACTAGGGGTAATTGGATTTGAGTAGCTCTATGAGCAGTATACAGTTATACAAAAACACAGAATCATCAAACATACAAACTGTACGCCAAGGAGTAATGTGGAGTAACACCATAAAAGGGACAATGCAAAGTCAAAAGTATAAATAAATGGTACATAAAACGTTCCCACCCATACAATCTATGAAGCATTTAAAAGTCTGATTGCAGAGGGAATAAACAATTTAGAATGACGGTTAGTTGGTTGGTGGTTTGTTAGTTGCAGAAACAATTGAGATCTGTTGGTTTCACACCAATGATCTTGGAACAGATTTTTTTACAGTGCTGTAAGAGTAAGGCTGTGAAACCAGTACACGAAAGAAAAGCTCAAGAGACTCCCAATAAAAGATTCATAAAAATGACACAGAATGAAAGGCCTGACAGAAAAAGAATTTAGTTTGCGGAGAAGGTGACTTCTCTGCTTTACAATGGCCTCAATGTTCTCATCAAACTTAAGATGGTCGTCAAATAAAAAAGTACCCAAATATTTGAATGATGTGACAATTTCCACCTTTTCATTATGCTATGTCTAAAATCAATAATCAGTTCCTTGGTTTTTAGACACATTTAAGTCACCAGGAAATACAATCAGAGAGAGCATTCTGAACCGGGAGTGCAGCGCAGTGTCATCAGAAAATACGACCAAATAGCTGCCCTGCTGAAGGCTCCTGCAACAGTTGGTGTAGAAAATGAAGAGGGTGGCCGAAAGAACACCCTTGCGGCGAACCAGTGGACATAGCCACTAGGTGTGGGAATCACCAGATGCCCCCTACGATACGATATTATCACGATACTTAAGTCGCGATATGATAGTATTGCGATATTGCGATACGCTAGTATTGCGATATATTCAGTATTGCGATATTGCGATATATTGTGATTTATTACCTTTTTTCAACTGCAAATTATGTCCCCAAAGGTAAAAACTTTGTCAACATCTGTTTTATCTAATGAGATCAAGTTTCCAGTCTGTTCATCTCACTTCAATCATTTTTATTGCAATAAAATGGGATTGTCAAGCAGACAGAGTGACCAACACTGTCATAAAAGCCTGTCATAAATGTTGCATGCACTTGACATTTTGTATAATAAAATATCACAATACTTGACATTCGATACGATACGATATATTGCCCACAAAATATCACGATACTAATGCTGTATCAATTCCCCCCCACCCCTAATAGCCACAAAATCTGAAAATAACAAGACACAAAAGATGCAAACTATCTCCAGATCGTGGCATTTAGCAGGGATAGACAGATAAACATGTAAAAATGCATTTTGTTACACATTTCAATTACTCATTTATATTCAAACAAACTCAACATGCTGACATGAAGGATGAAAGTATAGCTGGGCAAACCAAACAGCATTGCAATTGTTGAGGAGAAGCTGCCAGACAGAAGATTGTAAAGTAATAAAAAGACAATATCAAAGAACCCTGTCACAAGTTGAGATAAACAATATAGCTTAAATACAAGGCAGACAAGGCAGATAAAGGAGCTATGGCAAGAGAGTATATAAACAGTATAAGATAATTCATTGTTTTAGTCACAGCTGTGGTGTCTGGAGTTAATGCTGATGTAGTCTCGCTGGCCAGCCTCCTCTCCCTTCCGTCCGATGAGTCTGGCGCCACAGGTCTCCATAGTGGGATTGCGATGGGCGGCGCTTAGCGGCAGTGGCCTTGGAAAATAGTTTCAAACAATCCAACTTGCCGTTTTCAGCAACGAGCAACGAGCTAGGTTTCTGCCGTTAGCTTGCTAGCTAGTTAGCGTTGTTGTTTTCACTGCGGCGGCAGGGCACTATTTACAGCGACACACAGGGAGGAGGGAGCGGAAGCCGCTCTGATTGACATGGTCGGAGCCAATGACAGAGCTTGTAATAAGCCGGGAGCCGACATCCGGCTGCCACCGAAACAGTTGCTCCAATGGGAGAGCAGAGTAGAGCAGGGGAGGGTTTATCCCAGTTATGGAGACCTGCGGCGCCAGACTCCTCGGACGGAAGGGAGAGGAGGCTGGTCAGCGAGACTAAGGCTGATGTGAAGAGAAACATGTGAGATAGCTTCAACAACAATGACAATTTGGAAAGAATGATTAGTTGTGTTGTTATTGTTAGGAAACATTACGTTAGCACAAGTGCTAATGTAGCATTAGTGGGCAGTGGTGGCCGAAAGCTTAGAGAAGCGAGCTTGTGACCGGAAGGTCGTCTGTTCAATCCCCGGGACCGGCAGGATAAATCTGGGTGGGGAACGTGAAAAGGCAGCGCTTGCCCCTCCCTCATTACCACCACTGAGGTGCCCTTGAGCAAGGCCCTAACCCCAACCGCTCCAGTGGAGCTGCTCAGTGGCCAGCAGATCAGACTGTGGTTGTACTGGTCAGCTTCCACGTATGAATGTGTGTGTGAATGTGAACAGGGCGCTCTTGAAAAAGAGAGCATTGCTCTCAGGGAGACTCCCCTGTATAAAGTAAAGGTAAAAAGAAAGCAGTGCTGTGTAAGGGGCGGGTTACCTTTGTCTGACATAACAAGCTGTTCTCACTCCCAGCGGTCTTGAACGTAACGACAGTCTGAGGTTTAAGTAGGTCACAGGCGCGCTAGGGAGTAGCCTATAGCTTTCCTGACTTGCAACTTTCTCCTCACGAGGGAGCTAGTTCGAACCCCGACCCCAAACCATAAAACCCAACCAAGTTGCTTTTGTTGCCTAAACCCAACCAATGTTTTAGTTGCCTGAACCCACCCAAGAATGTGTTGCGCATAATGAAGGAGGGGGGGGGGGGGGGGGGGGGACTCACAGTGTCAAGAAGCTGTAGTGAGATGTGCACCCAGGAGCTTGGCAGATGAACTGAAAAGGCCCAGAAAAGAAGCAGTCTCGCAAGAACAACAGCTGGCAATGAAACCTGAACTGTAGAGCAGGGGTTTTCAAAGTCTGAGACTATGTGGGCCTCCCCCCCCAGACCAAACCTGGGAACCCCCCCTCCACCCCTTGCTCAATTCCTGGATGCCTATGGGATCATGCTTATGTTATTTGATCCCATAGACACTCAAGAATTATGTCTGTCTGAAGGCATTCATCTGTTTCTGACTCTGGGAAAAAGTGGGGGGAAACTGTCAAATTCCCCACTGCATCTCTCAACTATCTCTTGAACCAAATCACACAAATTTAGGCGATTCTAATTTATGTGATCTCCTTTTGATAACTAATGTCATATTTTTTCACTTCCATTCACTGAGCCTCCCCTGAAACGGCTTGGAGACCCCCCCTGAGGAGGCCCGCCCCACCTCCCACTTTGAAAACCTCTGCTGTAGGGTAACTGTAACAGTATAGGATACATTGCCATCTATGGAAAAACACACCATCCCCACGTAAACAAAGGGCGGTGGAACAGGTATGTTGGAGGTATATGCCAAAAAAACAGTTTTTCCACACCAAGCAGATCAGGAAGGTGTAGGAGAGGGAGAACATTAGCTGGGAAGATCTGTGGTCAACCACATGGGTTAACTTCATCATCATCAAAGAAACATAGGCTACTGTTACCACCACCACCCCAAAACCTGGACCAGTGGCTAAATGGAGACATTACAGCCAATGGAGATATCCACCGTACTCTGTGACAGCAGTACAAAACAGATGGAACAGCAGTGGAGCAGTCTGTGCACATTACTGACCCGTAGCCTTGTGATTACACTCTGCCTCCAGGCTGAGCGCTTGGGAATTAAATCACTCCCGAGTAAACACCAACATTCAGGTCGGTAATAAGTCCGCTGGGCGCTGAACAGAAAATTCCTCAAGTTTACACAAACACTTATACAGTTTCCTTTGTATGGCACCAATTACAACATTATTATATCTTTCAATTGAATAGCCGAGCGTATTTTGAGGAATATATCAGTAAAAAGTGATCAAGACAGCTATTCAGGTGCATGGAGAGAAAAGCATGAAAATAGTCCAAGGCTGATTCACTGTCACAGGTCTCAACTAGCCATTTTGAAGGTGATTGCTGACAGCTCCCTTCCCTTTATTATTTATATATTAGCTAGGGATGCACGATATATCGGCAATCATATCAATATTGGCCGATGTTAGTCATTTTTTTAACATATCCACATCGGTCCGATGTTGCAATGTTAATACGATTATCGGTATCAGCCAAAATTCTCACAGTGAGAGGAAACAATCTGGTAAATCTATGATTTATGGGCTTTTCAAAATGTTTTGGAAATAAAGTAATGCATTACTTCAAATTCACAGTGTTTACGTGTGTTTTTCAGTATGGACAACATTTGATTATCATAGAAATGTGTTTTTATACAGATCATATCAGCATTGGTAAATATTGGTTATCGGCCAAAACAGCAATGTTATATCGGTTATCGCTATCGACCAAAATTTTACATCCCTAATCTTAGCCATTATTACATCTTTAAAATCCACAAAATTTGATCTAAATTTCATGTTGCCTTTTGCAGTCAATTTTTGCTTAATTCACCTTTTTACTTCATTTGCATGCATATTTCCATGTGTATGAGTAGAGCGGGACACTACTCACACCATGGGTCCAGCCAGGGTTATTCAAGTTGATTTTGGGTGTGAAAGGGAACCTGAGTTGCCGACTTGAGGTGGGTCGGATCAGGGTTGGACAAGGGTTAATTTCAGTGTGAATTGACAAAACAAGGCTTATACATGGGTCAAGTAACCAGCCTGGTCTGATTCTGGTCGTTGGTGTGAACGTGATATAACACTATCAGCGTTAGGGATTTGATTCCCCCTGGTGCCACCCATGCTAAAACTCTTTTCATGGTGCTGGCCTGGAAAGCACCTTGGATAAAAGTGTAATACAGACTGAAAATTGCAGAAGCAGCAGCCAGTCTGAATACAGTTGTTGTCTGTGTCCTGCAGGGGGAGCTGTTGAGCCCCTGTCGCTGTGCCGGCTCTGTGCGCTGTACCCACCAGCCCTGCCTTATCCGCTGGATCAGTGAGAGAGGCTCCTGGAGCTGCGAGCTCTGCTACTTCAAATACCATGTACTGGCCATCAGCACCAAGAACCCACTGCAGGTACTCTCTCTCTCCCGCCCCCTCTTTCTCTCTCTCTCTCTCCCTCTCTTTCTCTCTCTCATCTCTCTTTCTGTGTGCATGACTGTGTGTGTGTGTGTGTGTGTGTGTGTGTGTGTGTGTGTGTGTGTGTGTGTGTGTGTGTGCGTGTGCATGCGTGCGTGCGTGTGTGTGCGTGCGTGCGTGCGTGCGTGGGGGGGGGGGAGGCATCAGTCTCTCTCTATCTCAATCATTCTCTTTGGCAAACACTCCCACTGAGGCACACACATTTAAACATACGTATACTTAGTGGAGTAGGAGAAAATTACCCAAATTAGACCTGCCCTGCTAATATGTGATGTGTGCCATGCATAAACTATTAGTGCCCTGCTATATGTGACGTGTGCCATGCATAAACTATTAGTGGAGCACACCGGCAGAAAAATACACTATATGTTGTATACGTGGTAATTGCTTGCAGGCGAGGCCATTCGGCGGTTGCATACCATCTCTTGATTCTGACCAATCACCTATTCCCAAAAGGAGGCACGTCGCCATTGCACGTTACAAACTGTAACTGACCATATTTGCCAACATTAGTTTGGAGTGAGGAGCCAGTGGGGACTGTAAGATGGATTCATACTGTTTTATAATGTGAAGGAGAAAAGAAGATTATTATGAGGGCCTATATAAGGAGGTCAAGAACAAAGAGGCTGAGTTGGCACACGATTGAACCAAAGTGTGTGGCAGTGGCACATGGACGGCAGAGGATCACCGAGTGATTTCACACATTTATGTTGGAGCCAGAGCCGTGTAGATAGAAGAGTCCCGACATCTCCATTCACTCCAATGGACCAGTTTTTTTCTGGTAGTAAAAAAAAAGCAGCACTGTCGAGTTGCAGCAAAATAGACAGTTTGTGTTGTGCTTTGAAAGGGTTTTTCATCCCTTGAATCAAATTGTACATTATCAGCTTTATTTTAGCATGCAAAAGTAGCGCGCGCGAGACCCATTCCTGGCTGTTCATTGGCTAATGAGTCTTGCACTTTGGTCCTCCGCTGACGCCACTCTCTCACTAGAGGACACTAGTTGGAGCTATAGTACATTACATGCTGTCCAATCACAAGCCTTAATCTTTAGTGAATCTGGGCAATAAAGCATCTGTCTCACCAATGATATATTATGCAGCCATTCTGAATGGAACATGCCTTGACAAATAGGTGAGTGGAAGCCTGGCTATTGATGGAGGCCATTAAACCCCACATTAATCCTACACTGAGCATGCGAGGTCCAGAACCTCCATTCTGGAGGGAGAGAGCAAGCAGGCTATCTCACACTATAGCAATTATAGCCACCTTACATCCATCAAGTCATTTAATCTAGTTATTGAAGCTTCACAGCTCTTTTCCTTCTCTTTGGAAAATCTTCATTTGGTTCTGGATTAGTGGAGTGATGTGCATTCTACGCGTATGTGTAGAAACCTCAGCCATTATGGCCTGCGCTCTCAGGATATCATTCAGACGCAGGTCCCGAGAGTCAGAACTGAACTGGGTAAAAAGACGTTTAAATTGTCTGCCCCCTCCACCTGGAATGATGTGCAGAAGGACTTGAAACTATCAAATCTTATAGCTCTGGGGGGAATTCAAGTCAATCTTAAGAGACAGAGAAATGAGTTCTCTTGGCTCTTGCGATTGCCCTGCGGTGTAACCTCACTGTTGTTTCCTGAGTGTGTGACTGACTGTATTTTATCTGTTTATTTTGTGTTTGTGTGTATTGATGTAACTGTCTTTATGCTGCCGTTTTGGCCAGGTCGCTCTTGGAAAAGAGGTTTTTAATCTCAATGAGTTTTTTTTACCTGGTAAAATAAATGATATTGATATTGATTGATTGATTATACTTAATTTCACTCACTCCACTGAATCTCTACTGGAAACAAGAGTGGCAGAATTGTTGCTTGTTTAAGTCATATTTGAAGACTGAAAATGAGAATGTTACGATTTTGCAATGCATGCTGCCATAGAGAAGCAGGGCCAAATATGGCCTGTTGAAGTTGGACTGAGTTCAAAATTGTGTAACTCTTCTATCTCTATGGCTCTGGACATCTTGCCATGCTTCAATCGATTGGTTTGAATCCAAACCATCAGCGGTTTGCACCAATCAGCGTCCTATCAGCCAGCTATGGGCGGGCGATGCCAGCGAGTGCGAGGCCGTGATGGATAGACAGATGGCTCATCCAATCACCTGCCAGTTATTTTTTGAAAGTGCACACCCTTTGAAACGGTTTCCCGATGACTCGTTCCCAGGTGGTTATGTGAAAACAAACCATCTGGCAGCGTCAGGTTATGCAGCACAGTGCTCTTTAGAGAGGATTCTGGGCAGCCGCCTGATTTACATCGATTTCCTGGAGAATAAAGACACATAGTCGAGGAGCAGCGAATTGCAACACAGGCCCTCAGTCTATTTTTGTCTCGCTCTCTCCACTCTCTCCAGTGGCAGGCCATCTCTCTGACTGTGATTGAGAAGGTCCAGATTGCCGCCATCATCCTGGGCTCTTTGTTCCTCATCGCCAGTATCTCCTGGCTGGTCTGGTCCTCTCTCAGCCCCTCAGCCAAGTGGCAGCGCCAGGACCTCCTGTTCCAGATCTGTTACGGCATGTACGGCTTCATGGACATAGTATGTATAGGTAAGACACCGGCGGCTGCCATGTTGTGTTACTGTATTTCAGAGGAGCACAAATCCAACATGTGGTTTGAATATCATCAGTCTGGGTTTGATTTGTCACATTCACTGATTTGACACCCACTACTTTAAACTAAAGGGTAAGTTCACCCCAAAATGAAAATCCGGTGATTATCTACTCACCCCCATGCCGATGGAAGGACAGGTGACATTTTTTTAGTGCACAAAACTGTCCTGGAGTTTCACAGCAAAACACTGTTGCAGAACTCTCCTAAGTGGCTGGTCACCAACTTTCAAAAACTTTCAAACATAAAAAGCCTCCTACTGCTCACCTGGCAATAATGCAAGTCTCTACAAGCCCTGAGATGGCAAGTTGACTTGAATAGATGTCATTTACACTTCTTTTTAGCTGCGATCGTCACGTGACTTTTTGTGACATCATTTGCCCCGGAAGTAAGTTCCGCATTCATTTTCTCCATAGACATTTGGATAAATCCTTATATAACCAGTTTTAAGGCTGGAACCAAGCCAACCCGTGACCTACTGAATCACGAGTGACCATAAAACACTCGGTTTAAGCAAGAACATTTTGTTATTTGTTGTTTTGTCACTTTTTGTTCTTGCTTAAACCGAATGTTTTATGGTCACTCACGACTCTCTGGAAGACTGGTTGGCTTGGTTCCAGCCTTAAAACTCGTTATATAAGGATTTATCGAAATGTCTATGGAGAAAATGAATGCCGGAACTTACTTCTGGGGCAAATGACGTCACGTGTGTGCGTGTGTGTGTGTGTGTGTGTGTGTGTGTGTGTGTGTGTGTGTGTACGTGCCTGCGCGCGCGCGCGTATGTATGTGTGCGTGCGTGTGTGTGTGTGAGCACGTGCGCGCGCGCGCATGCGAGTGTGTGGGTGGATGGATGTGTTGTTTTTTTTACATTTTAAAGTTGGTCACCGTTCACTGCAACTGTTGAGAAGAATTCCACAACAGTGTTCTGCTGTGAAACTCCACAAATATTTTGCGGACTAAAAAAAACGTCACCCGCCCTTCCATCGGCATCGAGGTGAGTCGATATTAACCGAATTTTCATTTTTGGGTGGACTTATCCATTAAATCACTTTTGAAAAGATTTGTATTTTTCTGCAAGCATGGACAAACGCCATCTGTGGCGCATGAGCCATTTCTGTTCCGTTCTGTCTCTCTGCCCGTCTGTATTTTCTTGCCAAGTCATCGGTTTCATACAGCACATAATATATCTAACCAAACAGCTACATATTTGAACTGTCGTGTAAATCATTCCAAAAATATCCACAGACCTGTCTTGCATATCCAGTCGTTTTCATGGAGTTTAGAGCTTGTGGTTGCTTGTAGGCTCCTTTCCCCTATATACAGTATGTAAGGGATAATGTATATTGAGGCGGTGATTACGGGGGAAATAATGACCGACAGGTGGATTGAGCCCGACGCGCCAGCGTCGGGCTCAAAAAAATCATCAAAAATCACCACAAAAAAAATCACCTGAAGGTCATTATTTCCCAGTAATCACCGCCTCAATATACATTATCCCGCTTAGAACACGGCCTACAACTAAATCATTCAATAATCTGACAAAAATAATTATTCACATAGATTTTTTAATAGCGTTTTCAACGACAAAGCGGTGTCATTCGTAATTGGCACACAAGACACCACAGCTGCAACTGGTTGGCCTAATTAGTAGTGTCTTGCTGACAAAAAGCTCTTATCAACTGATTAATCCAGGTGTGGCAGAGCAGCGGTCGGGTTGTCGAGAAATAATGACCGGTGAATATTGTTGATTGACCAATCAGAATCGAGTATTCAAGAGAGCCGTGTTCTAAATCCCTATATATCCCTAGAAAATGTGTTTCTGCCACCCTGATGACAACGTTATGTTGAAACGTCCATACGCTTAAATAAATACAAGCTCATCCATTGTGGCGATGACTGTGCTGCTACTTTATATCCATTTTTATTTGTATTCCAGTGACCTTTGAGTTTGCTCTTCTGGTCTAACATGATCTGTTCCCCCTGCTACCCGTTTTCTAGTGTTTTCCAACACTCATCGAACTAACGTGTCTGTGTCCAGTATGTAATCCTGTATACCTCTAACCTTTCTCCTCTGTGCCTATAGGCCTTATAATCCATGAAGGATCATCTGTTTACCGGATCTTTAAGCGCTGGCAGGCGGTGAACCAGCAGTGGAAAGTTCTGAACTATGAGAAATCGAAGGACTTGGGAGACCCCATGAGCTCCAGCCGCGGCGCGAGGAACCCTCCTCACGGCGCGGCTGTCGCAGGCGGCGGCGGCGGCGGCGGCAGGGCGAGTCGGCACGTTCGGACTATCCTCAACCACCACTGTGGCTACACCGTTTTGTACATCCTCAACCAGCTGAGACCCAACAATCCACACATCAGTTCCAGCCATGAGGTGGTCATGAGGGTGACCACTGTATGAGGCCAGTTCCGGCCACCAGGTGGTCGTGAGGGGTGACCACTGTAGGCGGCCCGGGCTACACAGAGGAAAGGGCTCCGATGTTGAAGGAGTTATGGGACGTAAAGGGGTTGATAGACCCTTTTCACGGCGGCCATTTTGTGTCGAAAAGGCAGGATAAACACAGGTGCGAGCAAAACACTAATGAGGGTTTCCAAATGCCAATCGTGGAAGTTTGAAACCCTCATTAGTGTTTTGCTTGCACCTGTGTTTACCCTGCCTTTTTCGACACAAAATGGCCCCCGTGAGAAGGGTCCATTGGGGCTTGATGAAAAGTCCTGACCTAACCACACAAACACTGCCGTTTAGTTCTGGTCCCGTATTTGCTCTCAGATTCTCCCTCCCTAAACACAAGGGTCAGCTCACTCTTTATCTGAGTCTTTATCTGTTAAAGACAAATACAGCTTTCATTCCAAAAGCTGTGTACCACTGTTGCCACCATTACAAAAGTTATAAAAAAAAGTCCAAGCCTAAGGGCATGTGTCCACATAGTGTTTGTCAGCATTATTATTATTATTATTATTATTATTATTATTATTATTATTATTATTATTATTATTATTATTATTTATTTATTTTATTTTATTTTTTTGCGTGGAAATAACGCTAACCACTCTGCCAAGAGAGCTAGCTCCCTTGGCGGAGTTGGCGAGTGAGTTGGACCAACTTACTACCACTCGGGACTCACGAGGAAATGGCACTGGTGCTCAGTAAAAAAACGCTATATGGACACAGCCTAGTGGGGGGAATGTTCTTGCATCGGCTGTTACACATTTTCCCACCATGGCCGCCCCCATCATTCATTTGACTTATTTCTTAGGGTTCTCCATAATGAGCTGTCTTAACTTAAGGCATACATAAAAACACATAAAACACACAAAAGAGTCAAAACAAAAAAAAACGAAACAAAAAACTTTTTTGGGGGGGGGGGGGGGGGGGGCATGACACAATTGCTTATAATATCTAAAAGTTCAATACATCTTTTGTAATAAAGACTTTGTTCGTGCCAAAGGGAAACTGTGTTTTGTCTCATTTTTAGGCCATGGGTCTTGTCTTTCTTATGCTGTGGCTTGAAAACAGATTTGCAGATCTCAAGATTCGAGCCTGTCTAACTGGAAAAGATATTCTAGAAATGAATGTGATTTGACTGTGACTTTCAAATAAAAGTAAAAGCTTGTTTAAAATATATTCACCCTTGTTTCATCTGGCTAAATGTGCCTTACTGGCAGACGTTTGTTTGGATTTTTTCCTCCATGTTTTGTTCAAAATTGTTCTGATTCTGTCTTTCTAAGAAATCTGATACCAGGTTTCCTCTGTGACTTAATGTTGCATCTCACCAGGATTTTAGGGTAGATTCTGCTTGTACTGTAGGTCCGATTTCTGTCCACTATACATATCTTCTGTCCACTACCATACACACATAAAGTAGGCGTAACTATTTAAGCCTACTACATTATCTTCTGAAGAAGCAGTAAACATAAGCTGGACATTTAGAATAATTATCCTCCCTTAAGATAGCTAGCTACATGCCTCTGATGGCCAATATGAATATTTCTGTATTTCAAGTTGAATTTGTACCTGTTGAATTTGGTTGTGATTGGTCAATGTGGCTATTATTATCATATAGTGCTTCATAACTTCCTGTGAGATTGTCTATGCTAGATACCTAAATCTTTGTACAATAATTAAAAGATGATACTAGTGACTGGCAGCCTGAGCGCTTCAGGCAGGTTTTCGAGCCTCAGTCGGGTCTCTGATGGTAAAGCCAGCCAGGCTGCACCAGGGTGGGGATTTCACAGAGGCCATGGCTGGCGTTGCCCCCTCCCACTGGCCGTGAAGCCGTAGGGCCGTAGGGCCACCTTGGCAGCTGGGCCCTGCTAGCAGCCTGCTACTGTCAGTTGGCCTCGAAAAATGAAAAGAAAGATGGGAGAGAAAAGAAAGGGCGTAGGCCTATGTCACCCAATTTTTCACAAAAGACGGAGGAAGAAGGAAAAACATATTACATTACTTACAGTATCAAAAGTATATCATTTTACTGTTTTGCCCACTGTCCGAGAATCAGAAACTGCCTTACACAGACCTTTTTTATGTATGCTTATTTGGTATACCGGTAGTCTGAATGATGTCAAACAGCAATATCAGGCTGCAGTTGGCTCAATTGTTTGGTTTCTATGGGATCAAATAACAATCCTGATCACATAGGAATTCAGGAATTTAGGCAAAGTCAATTAAGCTGGGGTTCAAGCTTTGTCTGAGGGGAGGCCCACATTCTGACACTTTGAAAGCCTCTTATGTAGCCTATGCAAAGGATGTGTAATTGGCTCATTTTCACAGCATTTCAGAAAAATTGCTCTTCTTCGCGATGTCAATAGAGTCGCAGCAATGGCCTTTGTGTCCTGGCTTGTGGCCTTGGGCCCTAAAAAAAATGCGACACACATAATGTTATTTATTTATTTATTTATTTATTTATTTATTTATTTATTTATTTATTTATTTATTTATTTATTTATTTATTTGTTTATTTATTTGTTTATTTATTTTTAAGTAGGCTACAAAACTGGACCCTATCATTTTCCAACAGCTCTTAAAAACGTATTGGCTGTCTGACATGTATGATCAATTCCCTGGCAACATAAGCTTGCCTTGAACATTGTAGAAATGCTGTCTATGGAGGTTCTTTGATACCACTACCATCACAGTCTGTGCTGAGGAACAAGCCTCGGGTTACTGTGCTTATTTTACTGTTATCCTTCGGAAAATCTGGCAACCCTGAACAGTCGCTCGGTGCTGACGTAGAAGAGAGTGCGACGCGTAGCCGGTGGTCACTGTTCAACGTGACTATCTGAAGAGCTTAAAATTGACGGGTGGAAGCAGTTTGTGTTTAATTTTTTTAAAACTCGCACTTTTAAACATATATTTTTTCGAATAACGTTGATCTTTTTAATCCAAGATGAGTTCGTCAATGCCCCAGAAACGTTACTACAGACAGCGAGCCCATTCAAACCCAATGGCAGACCACACGTTTGAGTAGTGAGTGATGCACATGTGTCTCTATAACTAACTTATCTACAGTCAATACTGCAATGAATAACTTAACTAGCTGCTGTAACCTTACTGAACTAGTCTTTCTTTTACTAACTGTTAAGAGAGAGAGAGAGTGAGTGAGTGAGTGAGTGAGTGAGTGAGTGAGTGAGTGAGTGTGTGTGTGTGTGTGTGTGTGTGTGTGTGTGTGTGTGTGTGTGTGTGTTGACAAGAAAAGCTTACCTACTATACCTGCTCTGCTTGCCAGTTCCTCGTCTAAAGTTTATTTATAAAACTCATTTTTTTCTTCCTGTAATCCATCAGCCCCGTGTGTCCTGAGGACATGGACTGGTCCCAGCTGTACCCACACTTGTTCCCTGGCAGCCAGTCTGAGACAGAGGGGTCTCAAGTGGAGTTTGCAGACATCGGCTGTGGATACGGAGGGCTTTTAGGTAGCTGTGTCACTGATCTGCTGGCGTTTTTACAGCTATCACCAGCTTGTCGTTTGCTGAAATAATTAAAGCAAAGAAACGATTCTAACTAGAAATCCATCCACACTCTCTCATGTCCCCTTCATGTCTCTGTCTGTTTGCCTTCTCTCAGTGGAGTTGTCGCCACTCTTCCCAGACAAGCTGATCCTGGGCCTGGAAATCCGTGTGAAAGTGTCCGATTATGTGCAGGACCGTGTCCGATCTCTGCGCGCCTCAACACCTGGAAGCTACCAGAACATCGCCTGCCTTCGCAGTAATGCCATGAAGTACCTCCCCAACTTCTTCTCTAAGGGACAGGTAGGTTTGGGCCTCTCCATTCACACTGCTGTCAAATCACACGACAGGTGGACGCGTTTCACTTTAGTTAGGGGCTGCACGCCTTTCCCTCGCAGTGGTGCGCTCCCCCCCTCCTCCAAAGCTCAAACACACTCACTGCGGTGCGTGTCGTTTCAGCTCCAGTCGAGAACAGAGACCCGGCGTGTTTGTCCATTTCTTTTTAAACCTTGCTTGGTAGAAGATGACGGTTCAAAAGAGAGAAAATTATTATGATTAATATCGGTATCGGCCGATGTTTCAAATTCATAGTGTTTACATGTGTTTTTCAGTATGTACACAATTTGATTATCATACAAACGTGTTTTTATACAGATCATATCAACATCGGTAAATATCGGTTATCGGCCATAAGAGGAATGTTAATATCGGTTATTGGTATCGGCCAACATTTTCATATCGGTGGATCCCTAAAAAGAAGCAAGCACGAGCAAAATTGGACAAGTTGCTTGAAAAATCGCTCTCTTCATTGTATTCACGAGTTTCCTGGTGAGACCGTGGGCGCTTCCACGACACCCTCCCTCCCTGCTTCCAGCTGCCGGTTGCCTGTTTAAGCCCAGGACCGTTCATAGTGAAAGAGACTGAAAATAATCATAATAATTGTTTGTTGTTGACCTTTGTTGTACCTACCTATGTCTTGTAATGGAGTTCCCCAGCACAATAATTTCACATGTGCATAATTGTACAACGCAGTGACAATATCTTGAATCTTGAAAGAAAAGCTCCGTTCAATGACCAAATAATAAGAGTTCCGGTTTGGACGTTTAGCCTTCAAAACAAAAGCGGCCGCTATGCAACCACATACTATTTTTAGCAATTTCGGCTAAAATAAGCCCATAGAGTACGAGTGAATTGACATTCACCTCGTTTTTGTAAAATATCGCCGCTATGCAACCACACAACGTTACTATTTTTAGCCATTTCGGATCAAACAAGCCAAACGTTCCCACTCTTTGACAGCGACGCGCACGTCCTTGCTAGTGAAAAAAATGTAAACAGGAAGTCGGCAAGCGGCAACCGCTGAGAATCATGGGAAACGTAAGTCCAGGAATAAGGTGAATATGGATCATATCTGATATGTTTTGCAATCTTCTGGTGATACCTGCAGCGTGGAGCGGCATCCAACCTTCTTGCATACTCGCTTTCCTCTATATTATTAGAATAGAATATGAATGTGTTGCTGACAAAACAAATGCTTTCCTTCCTAATTTTTAAAGGTATACTATGCAACTACAAAAAAAACCTACAAAAGTTTCCCCTATCAATCATCACTTAATGGCCCATTGGAATTGTGTGAGGGTGTGTTTACATGGAGGGACACTGCCCTCTGCCTGTCTTAGACAATGTTTTGGTTTTCCGGGACATTTTGGGTGGATATATTGTGTTAGAGGTCCATGTGGTGGGAGCTGTATAATGCCCAGCCAATAACATCGCTCACAGCGCAACAGCCAGCCAATAACATCGCTCACAGCGCAACAGCCAGCCAATAACATCGCTCACAGCGCAACAGCCAGCCAGTAGCATCGCTAAGATGTTCTCAGAGGAATCCCTCAGCAGAGCCGACTCATCGTGGACTAAAACCAGGACATATCGCTCCTTCCCAGATCAATGTTTGAGCTGTTTGGCGCTCATCCCTCGATGGTTTGAAGGTATGTGTGTGTGTGTTGTTTATTTGTGTTTTTATAGCATAACCGCTGTGAAGCTATCAGGGAATAATGTTTAATCCCTGCCTTTGAACAGTTTACCGGCGCTCTCTCTCTCCACATAACTACAACCTCGCTCGACCACATAAACACAGAACACAGCAAAATAATGTCCCATCTCTAAAATACACACAGGGTGCAGCGTCTCTCAACATAAACACACTGCCACATCATTATATGGGCCAGAAGTGATCGTTTTGAGGGGAAACTTTTGTATAATTATATATATATATTTCTTATGAAATAGTTGCATAGTATACATTTAAGATATGGAGGGTTTATAACGTCAACTTGGTCGTACAAATTACCTCTAACCTCATCAGGGTAGAGTTAATAAGAATTGCACAATAAATCCAGGATTCCACAACAATGGGGTTATTGAATGATATGCCAGACATCAGCTGACTCCAGAACCGTGCAAGACGCCACTTATCCGTTCCAATAAGCTGTAGTAATCTATAACTTGTTGAAAGAAGCATTAGATTACAGTGGGCTTAGTCTACCAGGGTTAAACGAGCTCTGGATAACACTTTACCTGAAATGCCCTGTGTGTTATAGAGTATGGATTCCCCCACCCCCCAATAAATGCACAATGTTCCCGAAAGTCAAACCGTTATCTCAATATTGATAAAAAATAATTGTGCTTATCATTTTGTGCAGCCCTAGCTTTAGTACACATTAATATTCCTGCTGCTAAACAGATGCTTGTTGTGTGAATGTAGTCAGTAACTCTGTCACTGCTTACTGAGGGGCATCTGTTGAAAATTAATTTGGTGGTGGTGGTGGTGGTGGGGGGTGACGAAGAAAAAAGCTGATATCAAACAAATGTGACATTTCCTGACATTTCATTTGAAAAGAATGGAAATGTCACAATAACATGAAATATCTGATTTGTACCAAATTTGTTATCGCACCAAATGTATTCTTGATGATAAAATTTAAAACAAGACGTGAAGAAATAGATGGTGCAAAATGTCTGTTTCTAGAGCAGGTAGCTGTCCAAAAACATATAAAATATTACAATACGGTATTACATCATGAAGCAAATTATTTTTCTAATTTTCATTAAACATACTACAATTGTCTTTTGATAGGCATGAGTGGAGTTATATATGTACATGGGGTGTTTTAGTCTCCATACACAATACTCCCCCACCTCATCTGTTTTTTGACTGGTCATATTTCACTCTGTTTGTCCCTTGAGCACCAGCCATTAGACACAGCCGCCTTCCTTATCTCCTCTGTTTCATTTCATGGCCACAGATATCATTTCCCATTACATGCAGATCACGTTCTCTTTTTAGAAACTATATTGAGGTCTCAATCTCCTGGTTTTCCCTCAGGCACTCCGGTGGAAACACTCATTTAGCTACCTCGGGGCTTACAATATGTCCCAACTATTTCAGAGATAGTGCAAGATCATTTTGACTTGACCCTGAATAAATTCAAAATTGATATTCAAATGTGGGATAACCTTGAAGGATCTCGCCATGCGGAGTCACGACAGCCAAGATGAGCATATTGCCGGGGGAAAACGGTTTGCTTTTCATGTCACCGCTACAGTGTACCATCTTCTTTGATAATATTGGTCTCGGGAAATTGGTGCCTAGACCCGATTGGACCCGTCTATTATTAGAAAGCTTAGACCCGGACCAGTACAGAACTGATAAATGTTGGACCCGGCCCGGACCCGGAGTCACTTCTTTTGAATGGACCCGAGTCCTGGCCGGGTCCGGGTCGGGTATTCGGGGGTTCGGGCATACCCCAAGACCTCTAGTCAAGTGCTCATTTTTCGGATAATTTTGTTTTTACTTAGTTATTTGACGATATAAAAAGGAGTGATTGACAGCTGCGACAGCCACTCACTCGGGTCCTGTTGGACCCGGCATTTCACTGTCAGAGACCCGAGACCCCGTGACAAACGGACCCAGTCCCGTCCCGGACCCGGAGTCACTTCTTTTGAATGGACGTGAGACCCGGCCGGGTCTGGGTCGGGTCCTCACCCCAAAGACCTTTTACTACACGGTTTCTATATTTATGTGGGCTGGCATCACGCTGGAATTCATCCCACAACATTAATACTGATATTATCATCAAAACATATTAACTGGCCCTTCAGATTCCATGTCCTTGCATATGGTGAGATTTAGATTGTAAAGTGCTGTGTGGAGCAGTAGAGGCAGCTTGGGTTAAGTTCACATCTTCTGTGAGTTCACTTAAATTTCAAAACCTTCAACGCGTTATTCAGGTGATAATGTGGGGTGGCGATGTGCCAAAAAGTGAGCGCCTGCGTTGCACATCACCCAAAAGTCGGCTGTCAAAATAGTGGTCGCAGTAACGTTAAAGTCCCTGGAAACCAAAATCCACAAAAACGTTCTAACTATGTTATTTAGGGTCTTATGTTAGTAATTGTGTGTCTCAGAAATTATTATACATTACTTTCAACACAAAGCCTTAAAATCGACACTTTTCTACAAGATTCTACAAGGTACTTCCTCATTGAAGAGAGCAGTGCGCGAGGTGCTAAAATGCAGGAGCTTATGACGTCATAAGCTCTATATAACCTTTGTACACGCGCGCAACCCGCCCTACTGTGTGTGTGTGTGTGAGTAACCTCGCGTCACCAGGCTGTGTCGAGCGCTATGCTGCTCTCTCTCTCTCTCTCACTAGTCCCGAGAGAGAGAGAGAGAGAGAGAAGCATAGCGCACACACAGCACACAGAGTGGGATGGAGACAGACACTGAGCGAGCGCTGTGGGGGCAAAGAACGGACAGAGATCTCTTCCTCTCAGTACGCTATGCGCGAGGCGGAGCAACGCGCGAACACACACACACACACACACACACCCTTCTCTCCCTCTCTCTCCGAGAGAGGGAGGTTTGACATGACTGTCAAACCTAAATTTATATACTTTGCGACGTTCATCATCGTTCAAATTTGGCTGGTGGCTTATTAACATAGGGTCCTGTGATGTGATGAACTCAAAATGCTAAATAATAAAGAAATATTTCTGGTTTCCAGGGACTTTAAACGCTGGGTAAGGTGGTTTTACAAGGGGCCATTCAAGTCATATCTGACCCGTTTTCAATTTATTTCTCCCCACAAAAGTTATCTCTCGAATATAATAACTTAATACAACACTATCATGTTCTTGTTGCATTTTATTCTGCCGATCGGGTTAGGAAACGATGTGCCAAAAAGTGAGCGCCTGTTTGCACATGGCCCAAAAGTCGGCTGTCAAATAGTGATCGTGGTAACGCTGAAAAATATGATTTTACAAGGGGCATTCAAGTCATATCTGAGCCATTTTCAATTTATTTCTCCCCACAAGAGTTATCTCTCGAATATAATAGCCTAATGCAACACTATCGTCTTCTTGTTGCTTATCATGATTCAAACTGGCAGGCAGAGAGGGAAATAAACCATTCAACTTTGACTTGTTTTCTCACCAATTTGGCTCTCTTCCAAATAATCCAGCCACGTAACTAACTACTACGTCCATTCATGAAATGGAATAGCACGGGAACATTAATGGTTTGTAAAAGTGCCATTTAACTATAACAGAAGTAATCCCAGCATCATCAACTCGCTCCCTCTGGACATCTTGCTGTAGTATTCAGACATGTGCTGCTCTGTGAGCGACACGGACATAGTACCAGGGGCTTGGGTGGTTAAGACCTGTTTGCGCGGGGGGCGTGCTCAACAACGGACAATTGCGTTCATACATACATGCATCCCATCCGAGTAGCGTGTAGATCTCTTCAGGAGTTCACTGCATGTCTGAAAAGGGCTTAGATGTCGCACTAGATCAGCTGCATCCGACACAAACAAATCAGATGCAGACTCAAACTCGAGGGCTAGGGAATGCTTTGCAACATGGGTACCTAATGTTAATATCTTCGCAAATAACCATACAAAAATGACAAAAACAACAAGAAAAAAAACCATATCTTTACATTGCGTAACGTTATAGCCCCCAGATGTCCGTCAATTATTGTGCCTGTTGACGAGCGATTTAAACAGAGCGACAGAGCGATTCCAAAGGGTTGAACCGAGCGACGGAGAGAAAAATAAAAATCTCTGTGTGAACACAGCTTAAGAGAAAGTGAGAGCAAACTTCTCAAGTTTCAAGCTTATTCGCCATTTACATTAGAAGGCATTGGAATTTCTTCTTGGTCACAAGCCTCGCCTCAACGTGGTATAAAAAAGAACAGAAACAGAAACAGAAAACAGAAAACATGTAAAAACAAGCTAAGACATGGATACATTCAGCATTGTCAGCACAGTGCAAAGGTTGTAAAAGGTGCAAAAAAATAAAGTGCAAGACAATACTTATTGTATATGTATTTTATGTTATTGTATGTGATGTGGCACTATAGGTACAGTATTGCTGTTCCGGTTTGAATGTACTTTTTGTTTTAGCAGTTTTTACCATCTTACTGCCCAGGGACTACGGTTGAAAATTAGCCAAGCTGGCTAAACTGGCGCATTTACAGAAATGTTTATTAATGTGCACTGTCCCTGTAATTTTAAACTCAATAAATGAAAAAAATGAAAAAATAGCAGAGTCACTTAGTAAGGTGCAGCAGTGCTATCCCTTTAAGAACCAGACCGCGTCCGGGTAGAAACTATTTACAAGTCTACTTGTGTGAACCCTATGCTTTGCCCTTCTGTCTGGGCAGCACTCCCAGTTGTCACGTCTGCCTGATGGTAGGGTGATAGGGCCATTGCCTGGGTGGCTGGGATCCCTGACTTATTTCCTGGACCCTGTCACGTCACCTTTTAGCATAGATACCGTATCTCTCACAGATGACAAATCTGCTCCAATAATCTTCTGTGCTGTTCTTACAACCCTGTCAATTAATGTGCGCTCCTCCGCCGGGCAGCTTCCGTACCAGACAGATAGAGATCCTGTGAGGAGCCCTTCAACGGTGGATGTGTAGAAGTTAATTAGTGTCTTAGTGGACACGCCGGCCTTCTTTAGGCATCTTGAGAAATAACGACGCTGTTGTGCCTTTTTGACAACAGCAGAACAATTAAGTAGGGATGGGCATCGAATTTCGAATTTTCGAATAATCGTTGTTATTATCAAGGTCGACTTTTATTATTGAAATTCGAAATTCGGAAGAAAAAAAAAAAGATTTTTTTTTTTTTTTGAGTGAAATGTTGCATTGTCTCCCCTGATTCTAAGTATAGTCAAATCGCTTGGTTTGAGCAAGTAAAACAATTTTTATAAGCATTTTAAGCAAGGTTTATGGAAAAATGAATGGCGGATGAAATCCCATGAAGAGGGAGAGGGGGTGACTTTGGCACCCCTTTGGCACTCAGACCTGAGCCTACTAAATATTTAATGAACCACTCATGATTGTCAAAACTGTTTTTTATTTTCGAAAATGTCAATGTCATGTAACATGTTCTTTACTTCAGTGGTGCAATGCTTGTTTGAGCTAAAAATCCACAGCAGAAGCTTTTTATATTAATTAATAAAGCCGTAGACTTAGAATCAGGGGAGACAATGCAACATTTCTGTCACAAAAAAAAAAAAAAATTACATTTGAATTTTTTTTTACATTTTTATTTTTATTTTCGAATTTCGAATTAAATTCGAATTTGGCCAGCGAATTTCGAATAGTGTTTTTGCTAGAAATGCCCATCCCTACAATTAAGAGACCATCTTGAGTTCTTCCTGGTAAGATTAATGCAGCCTGAAGAATAGTGCAAATTATGAATTGTGACGTATGTGGAAATTCCCGCTAAAGTGATACGAATGCGGAGCCGACAAACATTCATTTGTTGCTGACAAATGTTCTCAACAGTGAAAACGTTCAGCCAAATTGGAATAAGAGGGTTCCAGGTGGTCAACAGTAAAGGACATGTGTGTAGATAGAAAAACCTTTTTACCTGGGCACTTCAAACAGGTGATGTCTGTCTTCCTCAGAGTCAAAGAAGAATGTTTTCCTTCTTCATGTTTAACATATGGAGGGTTTAATAATAATAATAAGATTTAAGATAATAAGATAATAAGAGTTAATAAGAAGAACTAAATCCAGGATTCCACAACAATGGGGTTATTGAATGATATGCCAGACATCAGCTGTCTACAGAACCGCGCAAGACGCCACTCATCCGTTCCAATAAGCTGCAGCAATCTATAACTTGTTGAAACAAGCATTACATTACAGTGGGCTTAGTGTACGAGGGTTCAAATAGGTACCCTGGATACAACTTTACCTGAAATGCCCTGTGTGCTATAGAGTATGGACTATTCATGACTTGCCACGGAATGTTTGTTTTTGTTGTGGCGGCCATCTTGATGCCCGGACGCAGCGCACAGTACCTGTTTTTACAATGTAAGTCTATGGGAGGACTGTTCAAAACTATGCCCTCTTTCATACTTGAAGCTAGACACTCCATTCAAACTTTAAACAGGTCACCACTTTGACTACTTTATTCAGCTTTTTGATACCTTTTGTACTTTTTGGAGAAGTTTTAAGTTTGATACTTTTATCCAACTTTATAACGATCGCTTATGGAGTTAGAGCAGCGATGTGAGATGATAGAGTTATGGAGCTAGAGCAGCGATGTTATAATTCACTCTAGTTGACTCCGACAGGCTACACTTTTTTTTTTTTAACTAAACACACATTTTAAAACTGACAGTTCACACAACCTTAACACTACATACTTGTCTTATACATCAAACCCTTCAGCTACTTCTGCTCTCACTCAGTCACAATCTCAAAATATAATAAGCAATGTGATGTATAGTTTTTGCGATATTGTCGTTTGTTTTTTGACACTAGGGTTCCAATCTATTTCTAATTGCGCAGCAAATAGTAGGCATCAAGATGGCGGGCCACAACAAAAACCTTCCCACAACGCCAGTGAATATTATGAAATGAGCTTAAACAGAAAAGTGTCAAGTGCTGCATCAGCACAAGGCGCATTTATGCAAAAATAAAATGGAAATCATGTGGGAGTTTTAACGATAAAGAACAAAAATGTTGATTGATTGATTTTTGATCTGACTGTGCTATTTGACTAATATTTGCACAGCACGTTTTTAAATGAGCTGAAGAGTGAGTTACCGTCCTTTTGTAAATCACCGCACCTTCATTCCTTGAAGTATTTAAGAGCCACACCGTGGACGTAGAGGCTCGACCTGAAGACTGTTATTTCAGTCTCCACCATTTGACATAAGGGTGCTTTATTCAGACAATGCCGCCGTCTTGGGGGCACATACTATATGAACAGCATCCCTGGAGATGAAAGTTTTACTAGCTGGCTTCACCCTTGGAAGACAACCGTCCAGACTAGCGCTTAAAATCCACTTCCAGCCCTTCCCACGTGCACGGTGTAAGTGTTGAAACAACACACTCTAATCCCCCACAAAATGTCGTCTTAATGCTTTTTTTGCAAATGAAAATAATTCAAAGTGCAACTGGTTTTTCCATCTTCCATCAGCACGGAATCAGCACCTGAGGCTACGGCAGTCCCCAGTGATTATCCCCACGTCTCTCTGTCTTTACCTGACATTATTTATTTTAGCTAATAAAAGTGGTATTAGTTTAACTAATAAAATGGGTTTTAATGTATCAGCCAGACTATTATCAGTCTGGTTATTGTATACTTCATGTCAAAGACAGAGACATGGGGAACTTTATGGAAAAAGGGGGGGGGGGGAATCAAGGGGGGAGATTCCGTTTTTGGAATCCAGGCTGTTTAATGACTTAACAACGGGTCATTGGCGGCGCCTGGTCGGGACGGAAGGGAACTGGTGGGAATAGCGTGATCCTCCCACGTGATGCGTCCTGCCGGTGAAGCTCCCCGCTGTCAGGTGAAAAGAAGCGGCTGGCATGTGTGGGAGGAAGCATGGTGCTAGACCACGGCTCTCCCCAGATCAGCAGAGGGTGGAGCAGTGACCGGGACAGCAGGGGGGAATTGGCCAAGCACAATTGGGGATAAAAATGTGTGTGGGGAGAGGGGGGCTGGGATCTGGAAGAAAAAAACAACAAAATATTATGGGGGGCCACACATTTAAGTGATGACAATCATATATTGTATAACTACAGTGAAAAAGTGAATTCAAGAAAATGTGATTTTGAGGTCAAATCCAGTTGAAAACATACTCATCTCGCTGTGTTTGGTCTCTGTCCCTTAGCTCAGCAAGATGTTCTTTCTCTTCCCGGACCCTCACTTTAAGAAGACCAAGCACAAGTGGAGGATCATTAGTCCCACTCTGCTGGCAGAGTATGCCTACATACTGAGAGCCGGGGTGAGTGCAGCCTGCGTGGAGCTTTCCTTCACTTTGGGGAACTTACAGCGTGTTTGTCATGTGTACCAGGCCATGCAGGTAGGCATAGAGGGCCTGTCACGCCCTCTTCCGGGTTTGGCATGGGGCCTAAGGGATTTCATTCCCCATTCATTTCCCCATAGACGTTTCATAAAATCCTTACATTATAAAAGGAGTTTTACTTGGACAAACCAAACGATTCAGATATACAGTCTCTCGTGATTCTGAATATAGCTGAATCTCTTGGTTTGCCCAAGGAAAACTCTTTAAATAAGCATCTTAAGAAACGTCTATGGGGAAAGGAATGGAGAATTCACATCCTCCGGTTCCATGGGCAATCTCGCGATGGCGATATGAACGACGATGCTGCGCACGTTTGGAGACACGTCGTTTTCTCAATTCTACTATTTCTAAATTCAGTTCCGACACTTCCTTCAGTAGTTGTATGGAAGCTCTTCTACTTTACAGTTATCAGTTATTTGAAGTTTTGAAGAAATCCACTCCCTGAATTGATTGAAATGAAAATGGAACAGCCACCATGGCCTGCAGGTGGTTGGCTTCTGCACACACAGCCCCCTCTCCTACCTGTCAGAGATCTGAGTTACAGTGGAGGAGCGCTTGATTTACGGCCCCTCTCCTACCTGTCAGAGATCTGAGTTACAGTGGAGGAGCGCTTGATTTATGGCCCCTCTCCTACCTGTCGGACATCTTGAGTTGCAGTGGAGGAGCACTTGATTTACGGCCCCTCTCCTACCTGTCAGAGATCTGAGTTGCAGTGGAGGAGCGCTTGATTTATGGCCCCTCTCCTACCTGTCGGACATCTTGAGTTGCAGTGGAGGAGCACTTGATTTACGGCCCCTCTCCTACCTGTCAGAGATCTGAGTTGCAGTGGAGGAGCGCTTGATTTACGGCCCCTCTCCTACCTGACAGAGATCTGAGTTGCAGTGGAGCGCTTGGTTTTTATGCCTATCGAGGTTATGGGGAACAATGGAAGGCTTGTATCTAAATTTGGCTTAATAATTTGTCCTTGTCTGTGTGTGTGTGTGTGTGTGTGTGTGTGTGTGTGTGTGTGCGCGCATGTGAGTGTGTATGTGCATGTGAGTGTGCATGTAAGCTCTACAAGGACGTTAAGCACTGGCATGCAGCCAAAACCTGTGCTGGTGGGTGGAGAGACTGTCAGGATCACTCTCCCTCTGCAGTTCCATACCCACATAAACCTGCCCAGATACCAAGCTCTCATCCCCTCTTCTATCTCTCCACATCCTGGCTTTACTCCAGCACACACTCCTGTGAAATCTGAATTTTCCAAGAAATCGATGTTCTACTAATACTATCTGTCCAGGCTCCAAAGTAAACTACAATGACATGGGTGATTAACCTCTGTGTTGTCTTTAGGCTATTTATATATATATATATAGCAAGGAACATTGCTCTTTAGAGTATTGAGATGACTTTACTCATCCTGGAACGTTTAGAAACGTAAAAGAAAGATTTTTTTTTTTTTAAAGACAAAGACATGTTTGTATTTGCCATCCTTTGTCAATACTGAAACCCGAGGGTGCATTTTTCATGTGATTCAAAAAGGTGTATTTGTTTGATCACCAGTAATGTTTTGTCAAGTTTTTCTGTAAAGTAACTGTATTAGGTAGGGCTGGACATAAAGTAACTATTAGGTAGGGCTGGGCATAAAGTAACTGTATTAGGTAGGGCTGAGCATGAATTAGCTATTAGGTAGGGCTGGGCATAAAGTAACTATTAGGTAGGGCTGGGTGTAAAGTAACTATTAGGTATGGCTAGGTGTAAAGTAACTATTAGGTAGGGCTGGGCGTAAAGTAACTGTATTAGGTAGGGCTGAGCATGAATTAACTATTAGGTAGGGCTGGGCATAAAGTAACTGTATTAGGTAGGGCTGAGCATGAATTAACTATTAGGTAGGGCTGGGCATAAAGTAACTATTAGGTAGGGCTGGGTGTAAAGTAACTATTAGGTATGGCTAGGTGTAAAGTAACTATTAGGTAGGGCTGGGCGTAAAGTAACTGTATTAGGTAGGGCTGGGCGTAAAGTAACTATTAGGTAGGGCTGAGCATAAAGTAACTGTATTAGGTAGGGCTGGGCGTAAAGTAACTGTATTAGGAAGGGCTGGGCATAAAGTAACTATTAGGTAGGGCTGGGCGTAAAGTACGGTAACTATTTGGTAGGGCTGGGTGTAAAGTAACTATTAGGTAGGGCTGGGCGTAAAGTAACTATTAGGTAGATTTGGGCGTAAAGTAACTATTGGGTAGGGCTGGACATAAAGTAAGTGTATTAGGTAGGGCTGGGCGTAAAGTAACTATTAGGTAGGGCTGGGCATAAAGTAAGTGTATTAGGTAGGGCTGAGCGTAAAGTAACTATTAGGTAGGGCTGAGCGTAAAGTAACTATTAGGTAGGGCTGAGCGATAATTCGATATTATCGTTTGTCATCCCTCAGTGAAATCATATTGTGATATGATGATTTGGGGATATCGTGACAAACAATTCCGCGGTCTGAGTTAAGGATATCAAGCAAATTTTACTCACTTTACTTCAGGGTATCCGTGGGGTCTTGAAAAGTACGGTATTAAAAGTTGATGAAGCAATTTTGGGAAAATGTAAGGCCCTTAAAAAGTCTTAATTGCCATTTGAGAGGTATTCAATTTTGTAGAATTGTGCTGATGGTGTTAAATGAGCATATGATATCGTCCCATATCGATCGCAGACCCCTGAATTTACTGTCGTATTGTGGCAGACTTTATATGAGCACATACACGACAGTGGCGTTGAGGTCTTGAAAAAGTCTTAAAAAAGGTCTTAAAAGGTATTGAATTTAACTTCAGGATTCCTGCATATACCCTGTACTTACTTACTTTACTTGTCAAAATGAAGTATGAATTTGTTTTTAAGGATTATTATTTGAATATTTCTATATTGTTTGACATCACACCTAACTGGATTTAACCAGATTGTGCATATGTGAGCCTGCCATATCGTGAAATATATCGATACCGGGAGAGAGAAAAATATTTGTAAGTTATCGTGATATTGATTTCAACCATATCGCCCAGCCCTAGATTAGGTCTTAACTGTATTAACTAACCTTAACTTGTGTGTTTGCCTGCTCATTTCAGGGTTTGGTGTACACCAACACGGATGTGGAGGAAGTTCATCTCTGGATTGTGAAACATTTCACTGAGCATCCTCTATTTAAACGCGTCCCTGATGAAGAACTGGTATGCTGACGAGAAGCTTTTCATCATTCAGATAAGATATGATAAGATAGAACTTTATTGATCTCCTTGGGGAAATTCAGGACATCATCATCATGGTGAATCATGGGTAATCTATGACCTCGCATCAATGCTCAGCATTAGGCCAACAACCACCAGTATCAATAACAAGCACAAACCGCCCCCCCCCCCCCTCCTTGCACCCCCCACAACCGCCTATGTCCCCCTAGTCACTCCCTCACTCCCCCTACCCACCCCTCAAATCCTGACTCTACCACCTTCCCATCCCTAGCTACTTCCCATTTTCCCACTAAACTCACTAAACGTCCAGTGACCTAAGTGTCCTGCCTTTTCCATCTTCTGACCCCGGTGGGGATCCTACTGGCCCAGCATCGTGGGGAAAAAACAATGATATTTTCAATATAGAAATCAATTTGGTTTATTTTCCTGAAAAGACACAATTTTTAGTTAACATACTTCAGTTTGATACCACTGATTATAATATTATGCTATGAATTTATCTCAAAGATTTCTATATACTAGGGATGTCACAATATATCGTCCCACAATATATCACGATATCAAAACGTGACAATATGTATCGTTGAGATGAAATCTCATATCGTGAGAAAAAGAAGCTGAACATGGTGGCACTGATCTGCATCTGATTGCATGCTCGCTCTCCTTTTCATTGCTTTGTTTGAACAGACGAGGGACGTTACAGACACGGAGGATGAAAATGGTGAAATTACTCAAATTAGCGTGGAGGATGCCCCCTCAACTTACAAATCGATCGCAAAAAAATATTGTTAAAATATCGTATCGTATCGTTATCATGAACCCAATATCGTGTATCGTATTGTATCGTGAACTGAGTGTATCGTGACACCCCTACTATATATGGTAACTGAAAAGGTTGAAACTGTCACAAATGGATGAACTGATCATGTATGGATGCATGTTAACCCATTGATACCTGATGCAGCATTTGCGTGTATATCCCTCATTTGTGTGCGTATCCCTTTAAGACCGCGAACCGCGTTAACGCGGTTCGCGGTCTTAAAGGGATACGCACACAAATGCTGCATCAGGTATCAATGGGTTAAGTCAGCTTTAAGAGAAACGTGCGTTGTTGCTTGGCAGGCTGGGGACGTCATCCTAAACCGCCTGGGTACCTGTACAGAGGAAGGGAAGAAGGTGCAGAGGAATGGAGGGAAGAATTTCCTCGCAGTTTTCCGGAGGATAGAGGATTCAAACTAGGACCTAACTTTGCACAACAGCTTGGATGTGAGATAAACTGGAAATAAGGATCTTCAACAGTCATCCATGCGTGGACAGCTCAATGGATCTACCAACAGTCATCCATGCATGGACAGCTCAATGGGCGACCAAAAAGACATTTGGAGAAAGTATGTTGGACTTTTTTTTTTTTTTTTTGTGCAATCTGTTGTCAGTTCACAAAGATGTGCCAGGTGCAAAGTAAATCTACAAGGACTATACTGTATGTTTTGTAGAGCTTTTTCTTATCCACCTTATTTTTGAATGCGCCACTGTAAAATAATTATGGGTACAAGGTCCGGTATAACGTGACTTGATTGTTGCAGCTTGCCATTTCCTTTGTTATACTCTTTGGCTGTATTCAGACCCGAATTATAAACCAGAAACCGGAGTACGATATAAACGTTATACATATATTCACGTTATAAACAACTAGCCAACGCTGGGGATCCGTATGGAAACAGTGTTACTCGAAATGGAAATAGTGTTACTCGAAATGGTTAAAAGTTCAATCAATTTGGTCATTCAGTGGCGTTTTACTGCCATGTAAAGTAACTAACGTTAGCCGCTAGCATTAGCCACAGTAGCCGACTACCCATAATGCATTACGTTATCCCAGCACCCGAACGACATTTAATGCATAAAATAAAGCTGATAACGAAAACCAGATTTCTAAATAGCCGTTATTTTGATAAACTCAGCACACAAGGGTAATCTAAATGGTTACTTTGTCCGTCTACATTTTTTTCTAAACTTATAAAAGTGACATATTAACCCTTAAGGCGCTGACAGGGTTTTGCGCACCCTTGACTTGGAGCCTTGCCGCCGACTAGCGGCGACAGCGAGACTATGCAATACTCGTACATAACTCGGCGCGTTGGCTGCGGTACACATCCAAAACACTAGGTGGCTTGTGGTACACTTACTGTATGTCCATTACGTTATCGTGTCGTTTACCAAGAACTTGCAATCATGTCGGTGGGGGACATTTTATTGTCCCTCCATTTCAAAACTCATTCCGGTGAGCCTGCAGCAGGCTTTGCTAGATGAGGGACAAGCACTGTTAAATGAGGAAATGGCATTTCCTCATTCCTCACAACAAGTACTTCAGCGGATATGTGCAAGGCAACGGCCAATCACAGCTCTCGTGCTGGTCACGTCACGTCTGCGTTGACGCCGCGGAGTCACATTTTCGAGGAGCTGCACGCCCCCCTCCGCCGCGCAGCGCCGATAGGACGCCCAGCTGCGGCGACCCCCTCGGCGCAGTCAGCGTTGGCAATTTCGTGTGAGCATAATTTGCGCTTTACGGCTGTAGAGCAGAATGGCTCTGCTGTAAAACCCTCATAGACGTTTTTTTTTGTCAAGTTAAAACCATCTATTACACTGGAAGAAGCACCCATAGGCATCATGGCAGCTAGAAATAAGGTGGGTAGCCTAATTTTTCATTCTTTTTAACTCATTCACTGCCATTATACTATAGACGTCAACCCGTCTTTTCACCGCCATGCGATAGATGGCAGTCTTGGCCACCTTATGAAGTGCTACCGGCATACTCGTATATTCCTCTGCTAACCAGAGTTATTGCCTCACAAAACCCAGCGAGCGTTTTCAGCATTGATCTCCCTTCATGGAGTTAGTGTATAAAACACGTCCAGCCTGGAGCCTCAAAGCGGCGCATGGACATGTTTGCCCCCGGGCTCTGCACATTGTGACACGGGCTCGTGACAGTCACTCAACGCTGGAGGATTTCTTTCACTAGAAGCATGGCGGGGAATGAGTTAATTATGGACTGCAGACTCTGCGGTTACCATAAATACTTTCTATTTATAACAGAAGAAGGAAATGTTGGTTTTGGTTCCATGCTACCAATGGTGGGGACATTGTCTGGAAACGGGGGAAGAGAGCAGGAATGAGGGAAATGGATTGATTTAAGATTAAAGACCTGTCTTCAGATATTTTTTTCTCGCCATAGTGATTATCTTTGTGTTTTGTTGCTTTTTAACTTGTTTGAAAACCTTTCAAATGGCTAAAGTTTTAGGAGATGTTTTGCGGTGTTCATGCAGTGAATTATTGTCTCCTTTGACTTTGAGATTACACTCCTAATGTGAATTCAAACATCAAGATTAAGGACTTTGCTATAATGCATTCCAGATTGATCCAAAAGGGCAGTGAGCCAAAGGGTATTTTCCTTGTGCCAGTTTCACATAAAGTAATTGCAGTTTAAAATACAGACTTATATTATTAATAATATTGGTATTTTTTAATAAAACAAATTCTCAGTCTCTTTCCCCCCCTTCCCTTTTCTCCCCAAATTGTACTTGACAAATTCCCCCTGCTGTCTGTGTTGTCACTCCACCCCCTCTGCCAATCTGGGGAGAGTTGTCGAATGAAGATATAAAGCACAATTCCTTAGGAAATAATTCAACTCCCTTGCCTTTTTCTACATTTTGTGGAGTTTTGTAGTGGGCAGGGTGAATTCTAAATCGAATGAAATCTGAATTTTGCCAACAATATACACGAAACACCCCAGAAGTGATAATTTGATTTAAACTGAACAAAATTAGAAATGCAACATGTTTGTTTTTGCTTTCTATGCACACAAAAGGCTAAAGTTCCCTAGATTTTTGTTCACAAATGTGTTTAAATCCATGTTAGTGAGCACTTCCTCTTTGCCAAGATAATCCATTCACCTGACCAGGGGCATAGTGGAGCCATTCACCTGACCAGGGGCATAGTGGAGGCTAAACACAGTTTACCCTGAGATTTTACTCACTGTATAAATCAGTGAGGGGAAACACGGTGGGTAAACTACTCCTCCCCTTGGATAGTTTGCCCACCTCTGTATTTTACCACTACCTGCCTGCACCTGACAGGTATGACATATCAAGACGCTGATTAAACAGCAGGATTATTGTACAGGTGTGCCTTGGACTGGTTTTAATGATCAATTATTTTGTTTATGATATTTAAAATAAAATGAGCAAGCATCTCAGCAGCCACAAATATATTTATAATAAAACAGATTATTAATATATATTAATTCATAATATTAATGTGTATAATAATATAACAGATTTTCTTTCTATTAGGTTTGACATGTTTGGCATCATGGCTGATTTCCATCGACAACCTAACATCCTTTTAGCAGCTGTGAGAGCCGTCAAGAGGCACCTATCATTTGTAGTTTGCTCCAAGGAGGAGGTGTCATTAAGAAATACAGTAGCAAGCCAGCAATGTGAGTGAGTGCTGGATCTCTCCATAATACTAGACATAATACTTGAGACACGTTCTCAAAGTCGAATAACCTCTGGGCAATAGGGGGTGGGACGATACATCGATCTGCATCAATTCAATGATCAACGATCCAATAGCATCGATGCACAGTGAAAACATCATCATCATAAAGGGAGTAACTGGGCTCAGTTTAAATTTTTGTCCCACATTGGATGATGTCATCAGCGAGTGACATCACTGATTTTGTGATATCTGCAAATAAACCCCTACTAAGCAATATAAAAACAAGTGCCATTGGTATTGATTGTTTGGACAGAAGTCACAACTGTGTGTGTTGGACTGGTCACAATCAAAGGCCATTCTAAAATGTGCAGTTTTATCACCAGATAGCCTGACTGACTGACTGACTGGTCTTCAAACAAATGCATATCTGTAGCCCTAGTCATGTGAGATCCATAGTTCAGTGTGCATTAAATGTCATTTTTTCTTTTCAAGATAAAACTGCACTAGATTTTGGAACATAAATTGTGGCTGCAATCTAACGTCTGGCATGGTAAAAGCAGGTTCTCTTGAAGAATTTGTTACAGGAGAGACTGCTGGCACTCAAAGAGCTGACTGCCACGTTTAAAAGTGTGGAGAAGCAGATAAAGGTAGTGTAGAAATGGATGAAAGCCAAGGCCTAAATGCTTACAAGTACCTTATCTGAATTAAAACTTTTGAGTGCAAACACTCTCTCCTGTTATGTAAATCTTATGGTTAAGCAGATTTTCTGACTTGAGTGCACCGAAGCATTTGCTTTTTGCAGTCGGGAATTTGTCTGTTTGGCTCACTTCACAGTCCGCTCTATCCTTACAACTCCCCCAGTCCCTGACGGTGAAGAGACCCCCACAGCCATGATGCTGCCCACCACCATGCTTCACGGTAGGGATGGTGTTAGTGCGTGATGAGGTGTGCCCAGTTTCCACCAGACATAGCACTTTGTCTTATAGCTGAGGCGTTCACATTTCATTTCAACAGACCGCCATCATTTTCTTTTACTTTGATTTTTCAAATACCACGGATGGTGCTGTGGCTTTTTTTTTTTCCAGGAGTGTCTTCCTTCTGGCCACTCGACCATATTAGCTTCACTGAGCATTGTCCTTTCAGCAGATCTCCCTTCACAGCCGAGGAACTCTGCAGTTGTGTAAGAGGTGCGGTGGCTCAGTGGTTAGCACTGGTGCCTCACAGCAGAGATGGAGACTTGGACTTGGGACTTGGACTTGAGTCGCACACAGTGGCTTGAGACTCGTCCTCAAAGACTTGAGACTTGACTTGGACTTGAGGTTTGGGACTTGTGAATAATCTTTATTTAAAAAAAATTTGTGCATTAACATTAAGTCAATGTCTACTAATGTCATCCAATCAATGTTGATACTGTATGCTTATAAAGAAGTGAAGATAATACAGTACATGCTTTGAATTCCTTAGTCTTAGCTATGCAGTGTTCTAAGCAGACCGGATGACATGCAGCAGATGATAGAACATTCATCCATAAGAGACTTGAGACTTGACTTGGACTTGTGATTAAAGATTTGAGACTTCACTTGGACTTGCCCCTCAAAGACTTGAGACTTGACTTGGACTTAAAAAATGACTTGTGAACATCTCTGCCTCACAGCAAGAAGCTCCCGGGTTTGAACCCCGGTCCGTCCCAGGTCCGTTCTGTGTGGAGTATGCATGTTCTCCCTGTGTTTGTGTGGGTTTCCTCCGGGGGGCTCCGGTTTTCTCCCGTCATCAAACCGCTCCAGTGGAGCTGATCAGTGGCCAGCAGATCAGACTGGTCGTAGTGGTCAGCTTCCAGGTATGAATGTGTGTGTGTGAATGTGAACAGGGCACTCCTGAAAAAGAGAGCATTGCTCTCACTGACACTCCCCCTGTATAAATAAAGGTTAAATAAATAAATCAAAGACTTACTTTAGGGTTAATACTCCTGTCAGTGCCCCTGACCAAGGCAATGAAGAAGAATTGGAGTTGGTCCCCGGGCGCTGCACAGTGGCTGCCCACTGCACCTAGTTCTAGGAAGGTTCCTAGTAGAAGATGGGTCAAATGCAGAGGATGAATTTCCCCACAGGGACAATAAAGGATAACTTAACATAGTGGTCTTTGGTCTGTTTGGTCAGATGGACAGTTCTAGGAACAGTCTAGGACTAGTAGGACTAGGTCAACCCCCCCCCCCCCCCCCCCCCCCCAATAGAGCCTCTGTGATCTTGTACAATCGCCAAAGTTTAGAAATACTTTCCCCGGATATGTGTCCTCTCACACTTTTGTGTGACAGTCCCTTGGACTTAGTGGCAGAGTTTATGCTCTAACATTCATTCACTGTCATCTGTTGGACATCCAAAGGGATTTGTATGCACCTTAATTCAGTTTGTCACTGCAAAGCCATTTTTTTACATTTTGGATTTATATAAAAAAAAACGTTTTGGGTTATGTGTACAGTAGGTCAATGACCAAAAGCAAATCTTAATTCATTGTGAATTCAAGCTATAACACCACAAAATGAGGAAAAAGTCATGGGGGGTTGAATACTTTATGAAGGCACTGTAGATGATGCTACATTAAAGTTTTTTTTTGTCCAGACATTTTTTTATTATGGTCTGTAGTAGGATAATTCATATTTACTTATTTGAAATGACCATGACTACCTCTACATGTGCCTCAAAACTGCCTACTAAATGCCCTCATTTTGATGCTTTTATAACTATATAATGCAGGTGGGTATTTTTGTCTGTCAGGAGTTGGGAAACGGGACGTGCAGGTTTGAAGTCTGCCCCTTTGCAGCTGCAGGGGGTGGTGGTTAGGAGCAGGACAGCACATGCCTCAAGGATATACATGGGACTAATGTAGAGTGTAATGTACAGTAAGCACTCATACACGCAAAGTAGAAAATGAGGGGATAGGGTTCAACTCACAAAACAATACACTTCACATACTTAATATATGTTTTGTTGAACGGATCATTCTTCCACATCATAAACCAACTGATTTGTTCCCCAGTGGATCAAATAACTTCAGTTACACGCCCAACTTCCAAGTGTTGCATCTCACATTTTGGATTGTAATGTTCGTATAACCACTAACACTTTGCCAAGCACACACTTTGAAAGTATTAGATAGCCTTGCACCATACATGTAATTTACACAAGTCTGGTGGTATGGACCATAGGTATAAATATGCTATGGACCATACCAGCAGACTTGTGTAAATTACATTTTTACCTTCAGTTATGTCTCTTTGCATGCATCACCTGCCCTGAATCCACTCACATAAGTTGCAGCTGCCTGTCAACCACTTCTCAAATTCTCATGTGCAGGAATTCACTGGTACTGTCAATATTTCCACAAATGCCCCGTAACAAATGTTTAGTTAAACACACAATGAGCAGTCTGCCCACAGGATTGCAGTAGAGACCATCACTTTAGATAGTGGACCTAGTGGACCTTATTGATCCACTGTCATACCAGGCATGTGTTTCCCAGGAGCTATCCAGAGCCAAACATGACTGAGATTAGGGATGCACCCATCCACATTTTTTCACTTCCGATCCGATTCCGATACCTGAATTTGGATATCTGCCGATAGTACCGATATTTTTCTTGAATATACAGTATAGGCAAAGATTTGGCCAATTAAAGATTTTTTTTTTTAAATATACCTGACAAAATTAAGAAAATATACAAGGCAAAGAAGGATACTATTATACATGGGCACTGTGCGGCCGGCGCTGGAATTGCAAAAAAAAAAAATCCTGAATCCAATCCGATTCGTGAATTATGTCAGTATCGGCACCCGATACCGATATTGGATCGGATCGTCCCATCTCTAACTGAGATCTCTATTCCTGAAACCCAGTCTGCTTCTCTGGACAGGCAATGAGCAGACAGTGGGCTTTACCCCCCCCCCCCCCCCCTCCCCAATAATCCTATAGGAATACTGCAAGTTATTCTCCATGAGCATGGTTGCTCCATCTGTGGACATGATAAACACACACATAAATACATGCACACGTGTGTGTGTGTGTGTGTGTGTGTGTGTGTGTGTGTGTGTGTGTGTGTGCGCACGCGCACATGTGTGTGCGTGTGCGTATGGGGTTGGAGTTCCATCTTCCCTCCCGATTTCCCCCGGCAGTTCACTGCTGAGTTTCTCTGGCTCGAGCCAATTCCTTGCACTTGGATTCAGGATTGGAGAGTGCCGTTCCTTCCTTTTGGGCAGAATCAAGTAGTATTTACACTAGTAAATCACTTATAGCCTCACCTTTAGTATTTACACTAGTAAATCACTTATAGCCTCACCTTTATGACAGTGATGTCAACAGTGACATTATCTGTGACATCTGATGTCAACAGTGGGAAGGGGGGAAGCAGGGAAGGGATGCTGATGATGGCGGCTCTGTGAGTGTGAAGGCCTAAAAATACAAAATATTTCGCCCTAGTGCCCCCCCCCCCCCGCCCTTTCCCCCCATGGGCAGATTTATTTTATTTTATTAAAAAGAAATTTGCACCAGATTCCAGACGAAACATGTTTTGGCAAATATGGAGGCGATCGACACAGCTTGCAACTCTGAACAGACAAACAAACAGACAGCTCTCCAATTACAGTATTATGATAAGATAAAATATGGAGATTAATATCCCCTTCTTATCATTAAGCATGCAATGACGATGGAAAATAGCTTAATTAAAGGAAATCACAGGAACATTTTTCCTTGATACACATTTTTTAAACATGACCTGTGTTGATTTTTTAAGTATATATTTGCCAAGTGCATTGCATTTAGCATAGCATCTATCCATCAGACAGTATGGTTTTAATTGAACAATTTCATTTAAATTGGAAACACGTTTAGATTACATTACATTTCTACTACAACACCTTTTTTGCTGAAAACAAAAAACTATCATCTATTTCTAAGTTTTCTATTTAAGTTTCCCTCGCTCAAGCCAATTTCTTGCGCTTGACTTCGGTATTGGAGAGCGCTACAGCAATATTTTATGTAGACCAATCACAGCTCACGCTGCTATGACATCACTGCAGCAATATTTTACGTAAACCAATCACAGCTCATGCTGCTATGACATCGCTGATGTGGTCAGAAATCACTGATGATGTCATAGACTATAGTTCAGGGTTCGGCCTGGCATGCCACCACTATAGTACCACTATAGTGATATATCACCGCGCCTTGCAACTCACTGATGACATCACTCGAGCCATTGTGAGATGATGTCACAATGTCTATGGTGAGTGTGAAGGCATAAAATATGTAAAATATTGCTGTACCGCCCCCCCCCTTCCTATATATGCCTTTTTTATGCATCAAATTCATGCCAGACCCCTGAACAGTATTTCGGCAAATTTGAGATGCGAGGGCGTGCCTTACAACTCTGGACAGACAGACAGACAGACAGACAGACAGACAGACAGACAGACAGACAGACAGACAGACAGACAGACAGACAGACATGCCGCTAATTATAGTAGTAGGATTTGTCAACACTATGCAGTAAAGGGATGTGGATGTTGCCTTTGTTTCTTGGCCAAGGAATGTGTTGTGTCTGGAACATCAGAATGTCAAAGGTCAAAAGTCAACAGGAGGTCAAAGGTGAATCCCCCTCTCTGCTTATTTACAGAGACAGCTGTCCACTGTTTTAGTCAGTGCGTCATCTGACACTATCAACCACAAGACTCCCCTAGCTGACCCCGTCCTGAGCAGGGAGACTTAGGATCTGGGACTCCTGTCGTTCGCCTCCTACCTATCCAGCCACACTCATCAGGTATCATGTAGTGGGGCGCGGACTCTGTCTACTCTTCATCCACCCCCACCGCCATACTTCCCCCTCCCTACACTAGACCTCTTGGCTCTGCAATTGCATTCCACAATGTTTCCTGGTTGCTACTTCTGCCACGTCACTGACACTCAACTCTTTCTTTTGCTTCCCGATACTCAGGTTGAGGCGCGCATCCCTGACAGACGTCTCCCATCGCTGACAGACGTCTCCCGTTGGGTGTCTGCCCAGCAGCCTAGACAACACTGAGCTGCTATTCTTCCCTGACAAACCCCTGTCCTCTGAAAGACCTCTCTGTCACCCTTCAACAACACGACAGTGACTCGTGCCTAGACCACCGACAAGCTCGGCGTGGTCGCAGCAGCAACACCATCCGCCATCCACAGCACTCGGCAACATACAGAGGACCAAACAACCCTTCCTCACCAGGGACTCTTTCCTCAAGCTGAAGTTATATCAAGTCTGGACTACAGACCGCCTGGCTCCGAGCCAAATCTCTTCATCCCCTTCCACTCATCCAGAATGCTGTAGTTCTTATCGTCAAATTGTCCCATCATGCCGCCACCCCCCCACCCCTGCACTCCCAAACACTGTGGCTATTCATATCAAATGAAAATTCCCCAGCTGAACTTTACCTCAATACATCCAGGTGGTCATGCCTTATGCACCAGTCTCTACTCCAGTGTTGGGCAAGTTACCTTCAAAATGTAATATACTACATATTAGTAAGTTATTTTCATTTAAAAGTAATACGTTACTTTACAATATTACTGTCTGTGTAGAGTAACTCGTTACTTATTACACTACTTTTGCATTACTTTCACCAAAACAACAGCAGCAGCAGAATGGCATCGCTGCCCCGGAACCATCCCGAAAAATAATGTCAACCGCCTTGAAGTCAGTGTAAACAATCCAAAATTCTAAATGTTATTCTTTTCCTTTGTCATTGTCATCTATAGTGGTTATTTGCATAAAAACACAGTTTGATTAGGAAATGATTGTATCTTTATTTAAATATGTGCTTTGATTTAAAAAATAAAATAAAATAACTAAATTTGTAACTTGAGTTACTTGACAAAGTAACTGGTATAATATTACTGAAACCCTATAAGTAAGGTTAAATTACTGAGTTACTGCTAAAAGGAATATATTACATGTAATATGTTACTTTTGTAATGAGTTACCCCCAACACCGCTCTACTCTGCACCCACCACTTGGTCAGCACTCCAGCCAACTTCCACTCTCTCTCAGTCAGGCCTGCAGGGTCAGTCTCCGTCAAGAAGCACGTCACATCAGCCTCTGATCACATCTCCCTTTCCCATATCTCGCTCGTTTACATGGTCCAATATGTTCTTATCTTGGCTAAAGAAAACGTTCTACCTTTGCCATTCTAAGGTCACAGAACTAATTTGTTACATTCATCGTCCTCGACCTTGTACTCCTTACACTTTTGACTGGCTGTTGATGGTGATCTATGAACTTTTTCTGCCATTGCATTCACTGGATTCATTGGAAGTTGTGAAATGCCTAAAGTTGTGAATATCAAAATGTAGGTATGAAACATCCTCTAGCTGAGGCAGAATATTTAATATTATTAGATTACTTGCTGATATATAGTTTGGGTATTTCTCTTTGGTAGACAGAGCACTTGGCATACCATTTCATAAATGGAACACAGTTTCCAACTACAACTTCAGTTATTGGTGCTACAAACAATGTGCTTATTATTGGCTATCATATGTACATGTTTGCTATTTATCACATCCAAACCCATGACACAGCAAGTCTCTGGTGAAGGCAGCATGAACACAAACAAGCATTTGACTGTATGGACGGTGTATGTTTGATGTAAGATTGTCAGGGGGTTTCCTCATCATTCCCTTCTTCCCTACCAGGGTTGACAAACAGGACCAAGCAGAGTCAGGTGTGAGTGGAATGACATATCCTTGTTAATTATAGATTTTAGTGAGAATCTATGGAAAAATAAAGAATTGACATCATGCCCTTTGATTAATTCCATTGATGTCATACATTGCAGATGTGCTTGTGAGATAATAAGCAGTTATCAAAGCCAAAGAAGAAAATCCTCAGTGAGTGCTAAGTAACGCTGTAGTGGTTCTCAAACTTTTTCACGTCAAGGAGGAGCCCCAAACTGACACAAATTAGACCCCCATTTGATCAGATTTTGTCCCAGGGCCCCCTCATCTGATAAGATTTGAGCTTTTTGTGACGACCCTCCCACTCTCCTGGCCCTGTCTTGCAGGAGCCTGGTGTTGGGGTCGGTAGGCTGATTGGGTGCACCTGGGCATGTGCACTCATTGGGCTCAGAGCTATTGAGATATTAAGAGTTGTGTGTGATCTCCATTCACTCCAATGGACTCGTTTTTAAGGTTCTGGATTAAACAGCACTGTAGAGTTGCAGCAGAATGGACCGTTTGTGATGCGCTTCGAAAGGGTTAGACGTTTAAAGAATCAAATTGTTTAATCAAATTGTATATTATCAGCATTTATTTTATGCAGTCAAATGGCCCACCAGGGCCCTAACCCTGCTTCTGACCCTAACCACAACCAATCACCACTCCCCATGCCTAAACTCAACCCCTAAACCCAACCAATATTTACTCCTCATGCCCCCCTGGCCGATCCATTCTAGCATCAACTTGGAAGTATCTGAAGCTATATGTGAATCAAGCATTTTGGACTTCCGCTCGCCCGACTCCCTCTTCAAAGCTCTGATTGGGCTTAAGAAGAGGCCCTTTTTTACAGCAACTGTTTTGAGGTGGTGTAAAGCATGGAGGAAAGCAGGTGTAACCAATACCATGATGGTTCCATTCCATTTAGGTGGTCCAGTGCCAGGGCCCTCATTTATGTTAGTGGTTACACCAGCTTTACTTCCTGCTTTACCACCTCAAGACGGTTCCTGTGAACAGGGCCTGCAGACCATTAATTCGCCTCAGCGACCTCTGGGGGTCCCCCGGACCCCACTTTGAGAACCACTGCTGTAATAGACCGTATCAAAAACTCTTTCTTGTAAAGCAAGTAGGAATCAGAGGTTGAAAGAAAGGTAATCGGTCATAGAAGATAAAGTACAGTGCGGCTGGAGTCAGTGCCATGGTGGCCCCCTGTGCTCTGAATGGCACTTAAAAAACACAGATGCTCTTCATCACAAGTGATTTCAAAAACAGGCCATAGTAATGAGCTATGGCAATAAGTCATTTCATTATTTACTCTCTGTTCTTTATTACCACATCCACAGATTTAATCAGCTGCTGCCGTTGGACATTTGGCTAGCATTACAAACTCCATGCACACCCCCACTGCTCAACTCGCATTATATTACTTCCGGGTTCGTCAGGGGAAAAGTGAAGTTCTTTTTTATTTTGCTCACTTAGACGTATTCTACTAATTTTTGCTTCTATCGCATTTACTACTGTTTATCCTATGCTATGTTGTGTTCTTATTCTTATTCTTATTCTTCTTACTCTGCTTATTTTGCATTTACTATTGTTTACTTCATGCTATGTGTGTTCTGTGAGCGAGCTACTGTAACTTGTCCCAATTTCCCCCCGGGGATCATTAAAGTCTTTCTGATTCTGATTCTGATTCTGATTCTGATTCTGATTTTAGAATGGGGGTTTCACTTAAATGCATAAAATAAGGCCTGTGGTTAACAAAAGTTCATGGGAGCGTGAATTTGGGTTCAGCTCGATAATCTTGCTGTGATCATTAATTTATTATAGAATTAATTATAATTTGGGCTTTTATTTGTAAATCTATCTAAAGGCGATCCCGTCTGTCTTTCACATATCTCGAGAACTTTTCGTTGAATCGACTTCAAACTCGGGTAGTGCGCTTAGGGAGACCTGATGGAGTGCGGTGCCGAATGTCATGCAATCCGGACACGCGCATAGTCATAGCGTCACCTACTGGCAACACAAATAGTAGTTTTTATTTGTAAATCTATTTGTAAATCTATCTGTCTGTCTTCTGCTGCAGTGCCGAATTGCATGCAATTCAGACACATAGTCATATTACCACCTACTGGCAACAAAAAAATTGTTTATCTTGAGAATTGTTTGTCCGATCGACTTCAAACTTGGCGGGTGCACTGCTGGGGACCCAATAAAGTGCTGTGTCGAACTTCCTGCAATTCAACCAAGCGGTGCACGCAGGGGGAGGATGTGTGAAGAGTGGGAGAGCATGATGTGTGAATGGGGGGAGGGGAGGGAGGAGGGAGGGGAACAGGCACTGCACTACTGAATAATTATGAATGATTTGCATTTAGATCACAGAAAGCATATCCTAAACACTGAACATTGTGGAGCGAGGTATGGGATGTAACGCTATGCAATTTATGTACGCTATCTACCAAAACACCGGTATTTCACAATACTAATCACCCCTTTAATTAAATTACTAATAAATGTACTATGTAGGCTATGTATTCTTGCTTTGAAGAATAATATTGATTTATTGAACTGAAACGTGTGTGTGTGCCTGTGACCCAATAACAATCTTGTAATCTAGTGCCGTTTAATAATGTATTGTAAATTACAAAGTCCACCTATATGCAAATCAATATTGCTAGCAACTTGAAGTGTGATGTTTACATTTTTTCCCCACTAGCTGTCCTGAGCGGAGCTGTGGATATATAACCCTCCACTGTAGTGCTGTGCGGCGCCATGCTTACATTTATACCGTGGGCTCGGTAGCTACTACAGGGAAAGGCTTATACAGTTCAGAACCGTGGTTGCTTAATACCGCAGAATACCTTCAAACGGTATACCCTCAGGTCCATCACACCCCTAACACCTGTGATGTGTGATAGTTCAATGTGAAGTGTCAACGTTGTTGTACATCCCTGTGAAGAAAAAACAATGACTACAGGGATCAAGACAGCGCTTTGATGTGCAATTTAAGTAATTATCACCACAAGCGCTGAATTACGTATCTCTCACAATACGCACTCAAGGATTATAACACCCACAATGTTGAATCCCTCTCCTCTTGCAGTGTACATGAGGTCACTCTCGATGTGACGTGTGTGACATGTGTGACATGTGTGACAAACGTGCATGCCATTCAAGCAGAGGCGGAGCAAGGGGGGGCTACACCATGCCATTATCACCATCCTTGCTGCTGAGTGACGGAAAACAGTCTAACAAGCCCCCGGACTTAGTCATGTACATTAGGTGCATTATGCACACATGCAGAGACGCTCTCCAAACAGCACCCAGACAGGCAGACTGCAGCCATGAACTTTCACACAGTCGTCTGGGAGGAGCAGCCTGCCTTCTGGGCACTGGGCCAATACAGTAGAGGGAAAGACCTCCGCAGGCTTCTGCCCGCCATAGCATGATGTACTAGTGGGCCACATCCGTTGCACACAAAGCACAAAGAGACCATTCTTTCGCAGGTTTTCATATTATGTTTTTAATAATCAATATTAAGCCTCTTTTGGCATGAGGCAGATTCATTAAAACGTGCGGGTTTTGGAGACAGTTTTGTTTGTTGTGTTGGTGTCTTGTGTGGTCTTCAAACCAAGGAGGGGTTGGGCGGTGAAGATGAGCATGCTGAGTCGCTGTGCCACTGTGCCAGGCTAAGGATGTTTTGATAAATGTTTTCCCCTCCCCCCCCCGTTTTGCAGTCTTTCATCCAATCATGAATATGCAGCCGTAGTGCCGTACATCCAAAAACCCGAACACCTTTCTCCCGCAAGTCGATAAATACTCATTTCTAATAATCAACTGTCAAACGATATATCCTGGGAGTGATTTGTTTGCAATGTGTTGCCTAAGAGTGCAACCGAAATTGAATGAGACCATGGAAAAAGCCGTGGTTTAAAAGTTGTTTGTGTGCTAATGTAAATGTCAGAGGTCACTGGTTATCTCTCACACTTGAAGATAATAACTGTACATCTCCCATTGAGTGATCATCATGCGATGCTGGGATGTTGTAGGAGTCTCGTGTACATGTCTCCTCGTGTAGGCTATAGATCTGGTTCAGACAGATTGGGCTTGATCTTTGTTCTACGTTGAAGCTTTCCTCCTCATAACTCATAACTTGGCATTACAATTTGTTTTGTGCTTTCCATAAAAGGAGTGTGCTTCACGTGCCCGGGTCAAGTAAGTAGAGAGGTCAGATCTGAGGGGTCAGATCTGAGGGGTCCGCTCTGCTTTCAAGTGCTCTTGCAGTAACTCTCTTGCCTTCATTTGTTCTAGCTGGAGCCAGCGGTGTTTTTATAGAATAATACACAAACAAGAAAAACAAACTCAGACACAGGAAAGAAAAGAAAAAACAAAACAAACAAACAAACAAAAATACATCATTAAAATTCAACATTACAACATGGTGCTACCGGCCGCATAAGGTGCTTGTGTTTGTAAAAGATATTGCGCGTGGGATCCCACGCAAGGGGTCCATGAAAGACCAGACGGGCGAGCCATCCGCCACCTCTAACCTCAGTCACTCAGTCATTCTTAACCTCATAGAAGTAGGCCAAGAACGGGTCCCAGATAGTTGAGAACCTTCTAAGCGAGTTGGTTCTCAGGCACCTGAGTCTCTCCATCTGTATAAAAGAGGTCATGTCCATCAGCCACATGTGAAAAGAAGGTGAAGAGGCGACAGTTGTCCCCAGTGGCAGAGATTGTTGCAAAGCTGTAGGGAAGTTCAGAGAGGACTCCGAGCATCCGAAGATAGCGAGTTCCGCCTCCAGTTGCAGGGTTATTTTGTAGGCCTTACGCCGGGATTCCACTGAGTGCATTTGCATTGCGTTGCGGCTGTGCTCCGGTTTTGCTCCGTGCTCTGTGCTCCGCAAACACTAACCGGCTGCGTGCAGAGCACGTCACGGCTCCGCTCCGCAGACAGCTGGAGTGACGAGACCGACAGGTTCTCGTGGTGAAATTGCGCGCATTCGCGCGAGACAATTTGTATGTGGGATAAATACAACAACAAACAGGCAGAAGATCATTGTTCCCAACTGGAGAAGCAGAGGAGGGGTGGACTTGCTTGGTGTTGTCCTTGTAAAAAGGATGTGTCGTGTCATATATTATTTTGTGGTTTTCCACAAACTTTTCCTCATCCATGTTTGTCCTCTGGCTTGATCTTGAATGCTGTAAGCACCTCTGACCTGTTGACTCCAGGCCTGGCTAGTGCCCAACTTGCTGTGGCTTTGCTCTGACATCCGTGAAAAATAGAAGCCTTGCGTATCTGCTTCGGAGAGCTCCGGATCGTCGGAGCTGGGACGGAGTAGACTCCGCAACGCAGCGGAGTTGGTGGAAGTTGACACATTGATTAGAGTGGAAACGTATTAGCTCCAAAGACGGACGGACAGACGGACCGAACCCGGACTCAGTGGAATTTGGTCGTTAGAGTAGCAATCAAATATTTTCGCCCAGAACCCCGTTAGTAAAGGGCAGAACCAGAAGGCATGAGATAGTGTGCCCTCTGACACCCGACACCTGTCACACAGTGGTGAGACAGAAGGGTAGATCTTGTGCAATTTATGCTTGGAGTAGTGAAGAAGGTGAGCAACTTTAAATTGGATCAGCTGGTGTCTGCTATTAATTGAGCAGAGTTGTACCACAGACAGACTCCTTTCCCATAATAATGTCAGATAAATCAATACCAAGCTCCCCCCTGCCACGCTTCTCTAATCTTAGCCAGCGGTGGTTTTGACCATTAGGTAAAGGTAGGCGACTGCCTTGGGCCCCAGCAGCCAGAGCGCCTAACTAATGTCAACTTAAAAATGCACTTCTTGAAAAAAGCCAAGCTACATAAATGTTGCAGAAAAACAACAAAAAAATTGCCCTCGCATGCATCGTTTTCTCGGTCCCAACTTGATGGTAATATATGGATTAAGAAGGTAGATGGTTGGGATTCAGGGGGCCCCCATGCTTACCTTTGCCTCGGGCCCCCAAATCATTAAGTCCACCCCTGGCTGGAGCACTGCAGCTCCCCACCACCTGAGACTTCTCATCAAGCTCACGTTCATCGACTTGCATGATGATCGTTGTGCAAACTGATCTAACCCTGTTATATCTGTTATACCTTCACTGCTGTCTTGATCATGCATCTGTCGCACCACTTCCCTTTTCTTGTACTTAATGTAAATGGTGCTTGCTTGTTTTCTTAAAATACAGCCTGTTACTCACCTCTGACCTCTAAGCATTGGATGGAATTCGTGACTTTCTATGAAATATTGACCATTGTCTGTGTGAATCTCTTTCAGTTATTCTCTCAGTTTATCACATGTAGAAACAATGCCTATTATTCATAGTATTCTTGTATGCTTCCTAATTTTGCATCATTATTGTTTTATTTACACTTTTAACTGCTTCCATTTCTCATATGTATGCCCCGCGCCCTGCCCCCCTCCGCCCCCACGCCTCCCGGCAAAGCTCCATGCATTTGTGCCTTAGCGTGCCGACATGTGAGCACCAAAACACAATGTCTGTTTGTAGAAGTGTTCTGCACACCATCCCAATAATCCCAAGTGGCCCATGGCAAAAACAAACAAACAAACAAACAAACAAACATATTATGGCAAAAGTAACCCTTTAACCCATGCCAGACGTAATGTTGCAGTGAGAATAATTCTCTGTGGAATTAATTTTGCTTACTCACTGTTCCACTCCATAAAACACTGTGCTGTGCCTCACAGAGCAGTGGTTTACTCCAACCTAAATAATGTGCTGGTACTCTGGGTCCACTGTTATTGTTGATCTCATGGACTACAGTAAGCATCTGAAGAAAGCTGACACTTTGGTGCTTTAGTAGGCTGCTGTGCTCAGTTTTAGGCATCAATCCATACAGCTTTTCCTTTCAGTCTGATACAGGCCACACAGAGTTTATACAGCATTTGATTAGTGGGCCTATAGACGGTTTTAACTTGACAACAAAAACATTCTAAATTGAACCCCCGCTCACTTGCTGTTGCAGTGTTTGCTATGGACATAAAAGAGAAAAAAACATTCAAGTGCAGGACTGACCATTCTGTGAAAACTGTCTATACAGCTGAGCGGCGAAAACAAAAGTAACGATGTCGAGTGAATATTTCTGCAGTTTGCCGAATGCTGAGAAAAAGGAAGTGCTGTGGGGTTGCGCTCTGGTGAAAACCGTCTATAGTTAGTCATATTTACTCCTTTTAAATGGGGAAAGACTGATGAGTGATTGATCATTATTTATTTCACAAAAAGATCCCTTTGGAAAGGATTCCATACAAACACGCAGCAAAACTGTAAAAACCTATATGAACATCATAGAGAAGAGATGTTTGTTCGCCAGCCAATTTTTGTTTATTTTTATGGTCTGTCCTGGCAGCCTGCATACAGGCAGTCAACTTCATTGCCATATTTCTGTGAAACTGGGCAATCTAAGAGGTCGCTAGAGCAAATGTGAAAGCAGATTCTGAGTATACAGCCTGGGGTTACTTCACACCAGTCTACACACATGGCGCTTTGGACAGAGTCCAGTTCAAATTAAATCAGGTCAGGATTTTCTCTCGAGCCAGGAAACCCCCAACTCAGCAAAGACTTGGTAATAGGTAGGCCAGCAATGAGCGCCACCAGGCCTGGAAAATCTCTGCTTATTTGGCATCCATTATAGGTTAACAATAAAACCCCAGTCTCCTTGTCACTGCGACTAATGCAAGGTCATTATGATATTCCCATAGGAATGTAGCCTATGGCGTGTCTGGTGCTTATTCCTATAGGCTTGATCATTATTTGTGGTATTTTTATGTCCTATGGCGTGTGGTTCTCCATCTTTTTCATATCAAGGACCCCTAAACTGACACAAATTAGACCACAGATACGGTTTCGTATACCAGGGTCCCCCATCTGCTTGCTTTTAGATGTTTTATTAGCCTACAGAAAGTGTATGAAACCAATTACCAAAATAGTCACACATTCTGTCATTGTGTTATTTAAGGATGGAATTATAGTGAAAATAAATGATCCCCCTTGTTGCAGGGGACCCCCTGAAATCCCCTCAGGAAACCCTGACTGGGGGTCCCCAGTGCTCCCCACACCCCACTTTGAGAACCACCATCCACAATAGGACAATCGTCTGAAGGTGAAACTAAACTCCATGTTCATTTTGTAAACAATGATGGTGGTGGGCTATTGACAAGTTTGTCCCTACCCTATTTAGATAAACATAATCCATATAACATTGGCCTTTCTTGAAGGTGTGCTTTCTTTTATCTCAGCACACAAGAAGACATCCTATCTACAAGTTCACGCTCATTCTAAATGTGTCCGTCTGCTGCTGACTGCCTGTCAAAGAGCAAAGTGCTTTAGGAGCAGAGATAAGCGTAGAGACGGTCAAGAATTCATGTATTATTTAGCTCACTCTCCACGTGTGCCGTTTCTGGGCTGGTCTGTCCTCGGCCTCTGATTGGACACACCTTCCTCACTGTTCACGCCTTCGTCCCCATGCACACACGGGGGCGGGGCTTTGGGCTGCAATACACCCGTGATTGGCGTAGAATCAGCAAATTTACAGCAAATTTACAGTCGTGAGTTATAAATAGAGCCTCCAGTGGAGGGGGGTAAATGAAACACTGATCTCCAAGAGACCTGCATCATCTGGCCACCGTCTTATGATCTATGTGAGGAGGATGCTGCAACAAGCGCTGAAAGTGACCGGGAGGAGCGCCTCTCCCCTGCTCAAGTGGATGGAGAGGTGGGCTGAGGGCGCAGCAGCCGGCCCGGCCGCGCAGCAGGCAGTCAGGACGCTGGACCAGATGCCCGGACCGTCCGTCGCCAGCTTCGCCTGGGACCTGTTCGCCAGACGGGGGCTGTCACGACTCCATGAGTTACAGGTAGGCCTAGACCCCCCCCCAAAAAAGTTTTGCAGATAGTCTCCTAGATTAGCAGCAGGGCAGGGGTGAAGTGCAAAAGAAGGAGAGCTCCAGGTTACTGCAGATTCAGTTTACCCACAGTTTTAGCCTGCCTGACTTTGTGTCAAATCTTTTCATAGTAGGCTATGCATCATTGTAAGTTGTAGTAGGCTATGAAGTAAGTTAAAACATCAGTAAACTAAAAAAGAAAACTGATGTTTGAGAAAAACTGATCTGAAACCATAATTTCTGTTAGCAACAAACAAACAAACAAAAAACAAAAAAACAAACAAACAGATGATATAAAAAGTAATTAAAAGAAAAAAATAATATTATTCAGTTTTATAATTTTTTAATTTATGCCAAATGGCTTTTTTAGAGACCCCTTTAAGAAGGGATCATCCTGTGTGCTTGTGTCAATAAATTGATGTGTATTTTTGTGAGAATTTCCAGTATTTCTAGGCTTCTGTAGATCTGTTAAACATCTTGTAAACCAGTTTGGCCTCCAGCCATCAAGTTATGAGTCAAGTATAGAACATGAGGTTATGGGTGGGGGAAGGCACATTATGCCCTCCCTCACTTCCCCCTCCCATAACCTCAGATAACATTAGCCTACTTGGCATGAATTGCCAAGGCAAGTCAATCATTAGTCACATCTAATCCTAGTCTAATCCTCGGTGGATTAGAAAACCGGAGGGCAGCATCAGTGATGCCTCGGTCTATAAAAGTAAAGCTTATGCATCTCAAATGATGCCAATCATCCTGTAGCCTACAGTGTTTCACCAACACAAACCTGCCCCCCCCCCTGTCTGTCCCTGCAGCTGGAAGGCGTGCAGCGCTACGGGCCCATGTGGAAGGCCAGCTTTGGCCCCATCCTGACGGTGCACGTGGCCGAGCCGGCGCTCATAGAGCAGGTCCTGAGGCAGGAGGGCCAGCACCCCATGCGCTCTGACCTTTCCTCCTGGAAAGACTACCGGAAGCTCAGAGGACATCACTATGGACTCCTAACATCGTGAGTGTTGTTCTGCTGGCATCATAGGCCACACTTTTGCACCACCTACCCCTACTCACTACTAGGCATTTCCACTCTTCTGTCTTCTCCTCTCATCTCACTCTGAAAGTAACGTCCAGAAGCCCCCCGAATCACGGAACCGTTTCAAACTGAGCGGAAAATAACACGATTTGTAAATTCAGCTCCTTGATCCTCGTCAATTTTTCACTTGTTCATAATGTGAATTTCATCATGCATGACCTTACTGATGCTGAATGAAACAACTTACAGCAAAAACATTAGTTACTATTTGAACCAAAGATGGCGACTCACAGGAGTCAGTCAGAAAATGGTCAGACCTCTGTCCACCTCACCTCATTCAGTTGAATAAAGACATACATACGACCAAGACCACTCCCAAAGTCGGGCATATGAAAACCAGAACAGTAAAGGTACTTAACCTGAACACCTGTCTACAATTTCACAAAGGGTGATAATGACACGGCAAACTTCCAAGACTTTAAATTATTAACTCTCTTACTGAGTAACATGTCATGGTGTCAAGTTCTTCAATGTGAATGAGGTTGGCTATAGTGGACGAGGCTTTTCAATATTTCAATGAGCGCACAAATGTATGTCAGTATGTTAACTTTCTGTCTCTGTGTCAACCGTGTGTGTGTGTGTGTGTGTGTGTGTGTGTGTGTGTGTCTGCATGTGTGTGTGTGTGTATGTGCGTGTGCGCGTGCGCGTGTGCATGTGTGTGCATGCTCGCGTGTGCCTAGTGAGGGTGATGAATGGCAGGCGGTGAGGAGTCTCTTGGGGAAGCAAATGTTGCGGCCGAAGGCAGTTGAAGCTTATGATAAAACCCTCAACGGCGTGGTCGGTGACCTCATTGCCAAACTTCGCCTTCGCAGGCGTCCCCAAGGCCTCGTCACTGACATCGCCAGCGAGTTCTACCGCTTCGGCCTGGAGGGTACGGTTTCAAATCACGCATCCCTGCAGGGCGTACCACACCATGTAAACATTGGCTATTTGGGTCAGCCACATTCACGCACCAAGATCATCTGCAACCACTGACATTTGTGCACATGTGTTCAAGTCAGGATATATCAATGCTCTAATAAGCTTAGTACGGAGAAATTAATGGTGGCATAAAGAACAAAGGTCAATATAAAAATCCTTTATAGTGACAATAAATAAATAAATAAATAAATAAATAAATAAATAAATAAATAAATAAATAAATAAATAAATAAATAAAGTAGTTTACCTCGTCTATTTTTATTTTTATTTTTTACTTTTAATTAAGTTTGTTACAGGACAGTTTATTGATTATCTAGCAAAGACTTTCTTAATCTGGGCTCCTTTCACTACAGTAGTCATTATTGAATAGAACTAAAACCATGATACAGATCACTTGTGGCTCTGTAATGGATGGAGTTTGCACCAGAGTAGATAATGGTATCATCTGCATAATAAATGCAGTTCTTTGACCTTCATTCACCCCGCTCCTCTGCTGCTGCCACTGGAGGTGAGCTGCCTCCAGGGCGGCGCCGCTGCAACTGTTGATGAGGGAGGAGAACGCATTACTCATTCATTTTCCTTGCCCAGATTTTCTCAGTCAGTCCCCGCAGAGTCAAACCAGCGACCTTACAGTCACACGCCCAGGTCTCCAACATTTTGGAAATGGAATTGGTCCTAGAACTGAACCCTGAAGCATAGCTTTGATTATTAATAAAAAAAAAAAAAAGACTGAATTCCGTAAACCTGCATATTTAGTCCTATTGTGCAAATACTTTTGAAATGTAGTGCTTTGCAATTGCAAGGCAACTAAGCAAAACCAATATTACGGTACTACAGAAATTGAGTAAAACATTTTGAGGTAGGCTATAGGTAAAAAGGAAGAACATGGATTAGGTTAGGGCCTTAACCATTGAACAGAACTGAACCGGTCACCACTAGAGACTTTCAATCTGCACAGCTATACAATTCATATGAAAAATAGCTATCAGCAAGGCAAGTAACACCAGACAGACCATATTCAAGCAGGAAAAACGGTGCATCAAATATCACCACAAGTTGGTGATAAACTGCTGCAGTAGGCAATTTGGCAGCCCCAAGTGGCAGTGAGAGATAACTGTTAAACATTTCAAATGCCTTCAACTTCATTACTCAGAAATCGTGTCACATGGTATCAGTAAAGAAGCTAAATTATGTAGTTGACAGTGCATCCAATATTCGTGGGATGGACCATATATATATATATATATATATAATGTATATATATATATAAAGATGTGGTTTTACCTCTTTGTGCATCCCATCTTCACTGTCAGTCCATGTACTGTATATGTCTTTCTCTCTCTCTCTCTAACCTTCTCACTTTGCCCATTTTTCTTGACAGGCATCTCCTCCGTGTTGTTTGAATCCAGAATTGGCTGCTTGGATCCTGTTGTTCCTGCAGAGACGGAACGCTTCATCCAGTCAATCAACACCATGTTTGTAATGACCCTTCTTACTATGGCCATGCCAAAGTGGGTACACCAGCTGGTCCCCAAGCCCTGGAACACCTTCTGTCAGTGCTGGGACTACATGTTTGACTTTGGTGAGTTGCGCAGTGTCATAGTTATATTCGAAATATTTTTTATTTAATTTAATTTTTTTATTTATTTCTGTGTTGCGTGACTTGATTTTGGTGTCAAAAGAGGGAATGGTAGCATAATCTATGCCTTGTTGTTACAGACAAATATACTTTTCAAGCACAGACCAGACAATGCTTTCCAGATTTGATTTGCTGACCCGATCACACTACAGCAGGAGTTCATTAAGACTTGTCCACCAGTTCAAGTCGTTAAATCCAGACATGTCCCCCGCCCCCACCCCCATTTTCTCCCCAATTGTACTTGGCCAATTTCCCCCTGCTGCCCCGGTCGCTGCTCCACCCTCTGCCGATCTGGGGAGAGCCGTAGACTAGCACCATGCTTCCTCCGACACATGCGCAGTAAAACCCAAACATGTTTTAAATGATTATGCTGGTCCCAACTGGATCGGAAGGCAAGAGATTACAGTCCTAAACCCTCACACACGACAAGATAATCTGTGGACTTAGTCTGATTTTTAAAATCAGCCATGATGGCCAAAATGTGGCTATAATCCCCCTAATACTCATGTAATGTGTTCCCAGCTTTAGAAAGCCCACAAGTGTAATAAGGATTTAGCAAGTCTGTGATATAATCAGTATGAAATCAATGTCAAAATACTGTCAAAATGTTCAAAATACGGGACATAAACCTTGCAATTTGCAATTAAAAATGTAAACCTCAGCAGATCCTTAGGGTCATTTGGCTATCAGGATAACCCTTTGCCTGACAAGGCGCTATTGATGTGTTCAAATGTTCCTATGATCCGTTTGGTCTGGTTCAGTAGGGAATCATCAGTAATATGGATCCCTACCCTCTGTCCCTCTATAGCTAAAGGCCACATCGACCAACGTCTGAAGGAAGAAGCGGAGAAGCTGACCCGCGGAGAGAAGGTGGAGGGCCGATATCTCACCTACTTCCTGTCGCGGACGGGCCTGCCCATGAAGACAGTCTACAGCAATGTCACAGAGCTTCTTCTGGCGGGGGTCGACACGGTAAGAACTACCCCGTTCTCCGTTTTCATCCATTTGCTTCCTTGCCTTAGATAGTTGTCTGTAGAGCAACCACCAGCGTATATATATATTGTATATGTGAATGACCTATCCTGCTTTATAGTGGATCCATACTGTTGCACGGGCACCATAATGCAAAACGTCCTTTTAACAGATTTAACATTTTAACAGTTTAATGTACCTAATACAGTCCTTTTTTGACCAAGTGTTTTTTCAGATTCCTCCCCAACACTGATATCTGTATTCCATTTATGAGACGCCCAAATATGACACCTGGGACACACACATAGCTATTAGATACAGAGCTATAAGTTTCCATTCAGATGTTTGTTTTCGTTTGTTTTCATTTTTTGATCACGGTTTTCCCGATTTTTTTCTCCCATTTTCTCCCCAATTGTACTTGGCCCAATTCCCCCTGCTGTCCCAGTCGTTGCTCCTCCACCCCGTCTGCTGAGCTGGGGAGAGCCCGTAGACTAGCAGCACATGCTTCCTCCGATACATGTGCAGTCGCCAGCCGCTTCTTTTCACCTGACAGCGAGGCGTTTCACCGGCAGGACGTACGTAGCGTGTGGAAGGATCACAATATTCCCCCCAGTTCCCCTCCCCCCAAACAGGCATCCGAACTGAACCAGTGCAGCAACCAGGACTCATACACCACCGGCTTCCCACCCGCAGACACGGCCAATTGTATCTGTGGGAAGTTGAACGTCTGACCAAGCCGGAAGTCCCGCTTCCGGGAATTGAACCCGGGTCTCTGTGTGTTTTGACCTCTACACGGCCCCGGCAGCCCGATACAGTCCTAATAAAGATGCAGCAATTGTTTTTTACGTCTTCACTTAGTATTAAGGCTGACTTTACCCAGTCAGAATATGCTGAAGCTCAGTCTTCCCTCCCTCCATCCGCTGGCACAGTGACGACTTTGTTTGAATCTTCTCTCAGGCCCACTCACCCTTTGCGCTGTTGTGCTCTGTGCGTTTGCAGATCTCCAGCACCATGTCCTGGTCGTTGTACGAGCTGTCCCGTCACCCGGAGGTGCAGGCCTCTCTCCGGGACGAGGTGCTGACGGTGCTGGAAGGTCGCAGCATCCCTGAGGCAGCAGATGTGGCTCGCATGCCTCTCATGAAGGCCACAGTCAAGGAAGTGCTCAGGTATAATTCAATAGGTTGCAGTTATTATTATTATTATCATGATGTTGTTTTTCACAGTATTCGCTGAGAGATGCTAGTGGAACTTACATTATTGAGCTTTGGTTTTGCAGATTGTATCCTGTTATTCCAGCCAATGCTCGGGTCATTACAGAGAAAGACATCCAGGTTGGAGGCTACCTCATCCCTAAAAATGTGAGTATATTTACAAAAAACTACTACTACTACTACTACTACTACTACTACTACTGATAATGATAATAATAATAAAATTCAAGATGCCCCTTGTGGCTGACTGAACTAGTGCACTTTCTTGACAAATTATCCATTTATGGATTCAAACCTGGCTCATGCCCACACTGATTTCTGTTTTTAAAATAAAATACTGAAGTGGGTTGACTCCCCCCCCCCCCCCCTTTCTCTCTCTCAAAAATAAATAAATAAACATCCTTATTATGCTGAATGATTATACAACTGTTAGTGGTTCACCTTTTCAATAGAAGAGATATCTGACATTGAAATCTTTCCACCCAGACTCTGATTACCCTGTGCCACTTTGCGACGTCACGGGATCCAGCAGTGTTTCCAAACCCTGATGAGTTCCAGCCCTGGCGCTGGCTGAGCAGGGAGCAGGGTCACCACCCGTACGCCTCGGTGCCCTTTGGGGTGGGCAAACGCAGCTGCATAGGCCGCCGCATCGCCGAGCTGGAGCTCTACCTTGCACTTGCCAGGGTGAGTAGACTGGATCAGTCCGAACATAATATATAACCCTGACCAGGGGAATACATTTGTGGTTGATTATTTATTAGCTTGTAGAAACTAAGGACTCAAGAGTGGTTTTAGTCTAGAGCTAGGCCTATCCATTTGACAAATGCAATAGTGTTACAATTTTGGCAGTGGTGGGTACCATATCAGTGTACTTGCCGGTGTTAGTTGTGGCTACTCATACTGATACAAGAAAAGGGATACGGCAATATCAGTCAATATCAAGAGATTTTAGGAGCGTACAATTGATCGTTTTTTTCCCCTGCTTTTTGACACCTATCAAAACAACACTACAGGAGGTTGGGAAAGGTTTGAGTGGAGCCTAAGCACAGGTAGCAAGTACCTAGGTAGGGGGGGGGGGGGGGGGGCAAAAAAAAACTCTGTTGCAAACAGGCTTGTTAGAAAAAAGGATGTAAATCTAGTTCCATTTACATTACAGTTAAAGTGCATGATGAAGATCGATTCATTGCTTATATTCGATATTAATTAACTTTTGAAAATTAGAACTGTTTTTCTAGTAGTTATAGGCATCCATTTGCATATAAAAAGCCAGTAAAAAGCAAAGAAATCGTTTTATGCAGTGTAGTGATGATCGTGTTGACAGAACATTCTACTGCTACACATGTACACATATCAATTTAATTATTTTCGCAATCAAAACACAATATTTAGATTATTGTGTTCATGTACATGCAGTCAGGTCTCATCAGAAAGAATTACATTATTTGTGCCTATCTAATTTCTAGTGACCTAATTTGTTACATAATCCAGGGAGTCACTATCAAACATTTATTACGACAAAATTGGAATTGACTTTTTATTTGAATCACCCTGGTGTAAATCTATGCTCTTTTCCCGCTCTCGTCAGATTCTCCTGGAGTTTGACGTGAAGCCGGACCCAGAAGGGGGTGCGGTGAAGCCCATGACCCGGACGCTTCTAGTTCCTGAAAATGTCATTAACCTCCAGTTTATTGAACGATGACCCCCCTCTCCTGAGCTGCTCCGTTACGTGAGCGGGAACGAGAATCTCTCCGAAGCAGAGAGCGCTGGAAGGTGGGATAAGGACATCACAGCAACTGTGCGCCTGTCGCATGCAGCCGATCGTGTCAGAGCTGACCTTCGACCTCCCACACAACAAACACCAAAGTTCTCCACACCTGCAACCTCAACCTAAGTGTGTCGAGGCTGACCTGGGTACTGGGACAAATGGAAGAAGGATGAGGAGCGACTGCTCATCACTCAGCCAGTCCAATGGGAACGTCGATATTCAACACTGTCTTTTTGAACAAATTCCCTAGACTTATTCAGTGCTCATTTGCACAGAGGTCAACAGTAAAGCAAGTATAAGTACCGTCAAAAGATAGTCTCAATGCAGGACTTGAATCTTTATTTTAAACTTCCTTCAAGTGGGTCAGACCATATTATGGCATTTGAAGGAACATATCAGAAATGTTGGAAGCTGATTTTTCTTTTTCTGAATCTGGTCATAACCACATGGGCACTTGCACATTATTTTACAAATGTGGTTTGTGTTGGGCTGTAGTAGAGGACACCCGGAGAGACCTTACTACTGCTACCTTGTTGGTACTATGTTCATAATATTAACATGGTCTACTACCACACTCTCAACTACATATCAGCAATTTACAAAGAATTGTCCTGATCATGCACTGATTATCCATTCAGTATTTCTGTATATGTTACTCAAGGTCAGGTTAATCCTGGTATGGTTCCCCAAATTTGAGATACATATTATGCTATAATTTAGCATTCGAGGAGAGTCACAGATTTGCAGTGTCTGAATATCTCTAGCTCTTACAGAGGTCTTATGAAAGCATTATGTAGTCATGGTGTTCAATGTATTGGTGCTTATGGTGATACGTTTCAGAAAGGTGCTAATGTAATGGGTCCTTGTGGAAATCTCCACAAGAATGGCAGCTAATGAAAATGTTCCTGTTCAGGAATGCATGGGTGCCACTGTTCCAAATCCCAAACTTAAACTGTTCTGCACTCTGGCCTTGTAAATCTGTCTTTATTGTCTTTGTTTATATGGACAGCACAATGCAAATTGCTGTATTTATTTATCTTTAAATTGCATAATATTTGCAATGTTACAGTAACCATTTTGTAACCTTGGTTAAGTTCAGTATCTGAATTCTGTATTTATTCTAATTTAACACATTTTGGAACTGTTACTGCACATGTCATCAAAAGGCTTCAAGCGGGTCCATTTCCTATAAGTTAATGGTATTTTGCCTAACTAAAGACAACGCAGTTTATATCAATTTGATCAACTGCTTCTTTTGTGTTAATGTACAGTCCATTTTTCCTCATTAAAATACATGTCCCCCCTTTCCATGATTCAGAATTTGAATTCTGCTTCCACTTAATCAGATCAGCTCTATCAGATCAAACCATATTGGCACTGTAGTTCATTTGTGGCAGGTGAACAACCAATATTTAGACACGTAGCCAGGCAGCGATTTCTTGGAAATACAGTGCTGAGTATCATGGTTCCAGTGGGACGTGAGCAGGAGGCCAGCGCAGTACGTGTTGCAGTGCACTGCTGCAGGACCAGGTCGATGATTTGCAACACCAAGCCACTCCACTGACATGCACTTCACTTCTAACTCCTCGTTTCCAAACAGCTTCTGAACCTCTTGCATGGCACCGTAACCCCGGCGTTACGTTTCTGATTTTTTTTGCTGTTCATCTGTCATTTATGTGATTAATTAGGTAGTTCATTCTGAACAATGCTGTTCATGCTGCTGTTCACCAAATTAACCGGCTGAATCTTGTGCATCGAACCATGTCTTCCTTTTTCAGATCAGATCAACACAGCAGAAGTTATAGCTGTCTTTGTACAAAGACAACATTTCAGATTATTTGGCTTTTTCAAATGGCTTTTTATAATGGCTTTTTGGAAATCCGCCTAGGTATCTCCCTACAAAAACCACTGCCAAATACTCATGTTTTGGTATTTTTTCATCTTCTTTGAGTTGGGATGTGGTAAGGCCTGTGGCTATGTCTCCATTGGGTTTCTAGCCATAAATACAACAACCACAGGTAACTGTTTACACTCTAAAAGTGTTTTTTATTCTAGGCGAGAATCAACCACTGTGTTTGAGCTGGTGTTACTCAGGGTCAGTAACACACATAGTCATTCTGACACTTGGAACAGAAACTTCAAAGTCTTACCTTTCAGAAAAGGTCAGGCAGTTGTCTGTAACCCTAGCGGTTCAGCCACAGTAAGCATTTTAGTTTGGGTATGTCGTTTTCACCATTTTCTTCAGAAATAGGTGGCTAAGTAAAGATCCATTTCAAACAGAATTTGCATGTTATTTTATGTCAATACATACCTGATTGACTATGGGATGCTGACTTTGTGGACTTTTGTTGGAGCATTTAAATAAGATTAATTTCAATGTAGTGTTGACAGTTCTATACTAGGGGAAAAGGTGTCCATAACCTCAGAAAATCATCCTCATCTCATTCACTGTCAAACAGATTTTTTTTTCTCTTCCTGTTCATAAATTGGATAAAATTCCCAAGGCCAGAGAAATTAGGTCAGTGCCTTCATAACACCTCATCATAGCCCTGCTGAAAGTCTTCTTTGATGCCTTCATAACACATCATCAACGCCTTCATAACACATCATAGCCCTACCGAAAGTCTTCTTCTAGCCTTATTGACTTTCCCATGCCTGCAAGATATAACCGCAAGCACTGTGTCTACGCTGTCAAGGGAATCACAATGCACAATTTTTCCAAGGTGGAAAAGATAAGAAGAGAGAAGAGGGCTTTGTGCTGAAGGTGAGAAAAGATTTGAAGGTTGAAAATGTTGCTGAAAGTCAAGCGACAAGAGAACAGGTTGTCAATGTGTTGAGAACAGAGATCAGTATATCTGGATGAAACAAAGATTTTCCCTTTAGTGCCATCAAAGTAATAAACTGAAATTGAGTACTCTCTGTAATCATGTTGGAACAGAACACACAATTATGCCTCGGGATCAAGACTAACTCAGTTTGGTGTTCAGGTGAGATTTGGAATAATAATAAGAGATTTGCAATGCAGAAATGGCAAGAAGAGTAGTATGAATAGAAATGGGAGAGGAGGCATTATTCAGAGAGGTCTAAAAAGGCATTCAACTCACAATGAATCGCCACTGGGAAAAATTGGTTGAATAATTGTAACTAGTTTATTTGGTTAGGTTGGTTGTTTAGGATCGATTACAAAATAATATTCAAAAGTGCAAACACTTTTATGGGAGGAGCAAACCACCGTATGAAGCACTAGGGACCAGTTCTACTTGGAAAAGGAGAAGGGAAAGCAGTGATGAAGAGGAGAGGAATGGAGATATGGCAGAAAAGGTGGGAGGAAGATCAGATGGGAAGGGCGTATCACAAAATACAAAAGTTGGTCATAACGAAGATGTCTAATGAAAGAAACAGAAGGGAGGAAATGATCATAACAAGCCTCAGATTGGATCACACAGGACTAAATGGAACTAAGTATATAATGGAGAAAAGGAACAGTGATAAGTGTATAGGAACTGTGGAGTTAAAGAAAACGTTGGGCATATTTTATTGCATTGTGTCATGCATGAGGATTAAAGATTACGGGATAAAGTCCAAGAGGCAGGAAGGGAGTGGGATCTGATGGGGATACTGGGAACAGAGGGAAAGGGGGTAGGGATCACCAGGAAGGCATTGTTTACTTAGTTACCTAGTTTGTAGGATTTAAACACCAGAAGGGTAAAATGACATGTTATACACTCTTGTGCAGTAGGTGGCGGTATGCACCGAATTCCTCCATTTAACCGAGAGAAGAAGAAGAAGAAGAAGAAGAAGAAGAAGAAGAAGAAGAAGAAGAAGAAGAAGCAGAAGCAGAAGCGCATTTTAATGTTCAATACCTACTGCCATTTGTAAATAAGAAGAAAAGGAAGAAGACCAGTAATGTTTTAGTAGGGTCAGACTCCACTAGTGCATTTAATAAGTGTCAAGAATGTACAGTCGGAGGGAAGATTGGATATTGTACTGGAAATATCTCAGGCAATTTACAGAGTCAGTAAAACAGGAACAACTGTGAAATGTATTTGGATCCCAGCACATAATGTAATGAACTGGCAGATAAGTATGCAAAAGATGCAACTAGTAAGAGAGAAGTAAATATGGTAGTAAGTTATAGTAAGGCAGAAGTTAAAAGTATAGTCAAAGGAGAAATGAAAAAGAAATGGCAGGAGGAGTGGAATAAATAAACTAAAGGTGGGCATTATTACAATATCCAAAAGACAGTAGGAAAAATGAGAGACATGAGCAGAAATAAAAAAGATGAAGATATCATATCAAGGATGAGATTTGGGCACACTGGGCTTTTCAGTACACTTAAGATCATGGGAAAGCATGAGACTGGTATGTGTGAATATTGCGATAAGCAGGAAACAGTAGAACATGTAATGATTGATTGTCCATACTGTAATAAACCAGCCCAATAAGGGCTCTGACGGAGGCAAACAACACAAACCTCAGGAGTATATAAAAATAGATAGCTTTATTATTACAGGCTTTTAACGACAGAGTAAAACACAGAGGTGATCACAGGTGAGTATCCAATACGCTTCCCAACGGTCCCTGGGGTCTATCATAAGGCAACACCACTACACACATGAAGATGAAATCACTGCAAACTGGGCCACAACAGGCCAATGATTATGCACACACAGCACACGTGAGAAACTCCAGAAGGCACGGTTAGCGTGCAATAGATGCAGTAGCTACACAGCAATTAGGCTACATTTCCACACAGGGCTACCCCAAACCGCCCGGGTTATGCACAGCAAGCAAAGAGCAAACATTCCACACAGGGCTACCCCAAACCGCCCGGGTTATGCACAGCAAGCAAAGAGCACAAGTATGACACTGACCCCCTTGGAACAATTGGCCGCCTACTAGGACCCCCCGGATCATCTGTGGCTATAAGAAGAATAAACAAATAAACCAAATAAACAACCCAAATAAACAAACAAACATAAACAAGATAAGGCTTAAAACTTAACTCGCCCGTCGGCGAGACCCCCCCCCGGGGTCTGAGCTAGGCACCGTCCGACTGGGGATAAACGGCTGGTCGGTGGTGCTGGCAGCGTACGGCGGCGGGCCGGACGCTGATCTTGGCTGGAGAACGGGTGGTGACCGAAGTGGACTGCACGGACTCCCCGGCCCGATATCTGCTGAGAGGGAGGCAGCTGTCCTCCTCTCATGGGCACGGGACACACACAAGCACAAAACTCTCCAGCAACCCCGAATCACTGACAGGCTCTGCTCTTTAACCCAGAGCCTCACCCCCACCCCACGGCTGGAGGCAATCACCCCAATCAGTCCCCAATCAGTCCTGGCACATAACCCCCCCCCCACACAGGTTTACCACACTCCCCCCCTCCATGACGGAAAAACTCGTCCGCGAGTTAGGAATGGGACATGTCGTAGTCTCTGGACCATGGAGGTGGCCTCCTAGTACGGCCTGGATACGGCCCCTGACGTCCTGGGCCCTCAGAAGCCCCCCGCTCTTCAAGAGTCACTGAATGCTGTCCGGGCCTCTGGCTCCCTGAATGTCCCCCATGGGCACCACCTATGCCCGAGTCCTGTGAAGACGATGGTTGGGGTGGTTCACCATCCCCATGCTGATTGAAATGTCTCTGTCCTGGTCCAACCACCGGCGATGACGCAGGCCCCTCAGACACCGTGCGGGGAGCAGCAACTGCTACAGGCTGGGCCGCTCTTGGAGGCTGAGATGTTGAAGCCGGCCCCAGTCGCTCCTCGCCAGCACGGCCTCCCGATGGCCCCGTCTGCCGATGATGGACCCAACTGGCACCCAGGGGCACCTCAGTTGAAGCCCCAGATGGAGAGCCTCTGCCAGGCCCGGCTGGAGCCGCCGGAGTCTCTGCAATTGAACCAGCAATGAAAGGTTTGAGTCTATTGAAGTGGATCACACATTCGGGCCCCCCTTCTTCCAATGCCAAACGATATAACACATCTGTAACCCTGTCAAGGACTTTATAAGGCCCCCTATATCGTCTTTGCAATTTAGGGCACAGCCCTCGTTTCCTTGCCTTATTTTGTACCCACACCAACTCTCCTACTGAGTAATATTGAAAATTGGCACGGAAATCATAGGCAGCCTTTTGGTGTTTTGAGGCCTTAGCCTGATGTCGTTTCACTGCCTCCACCACAGTAGAGAGGGTATCTGCAGTTCTGCTTACATAATCACTAACTAAAGTGAACTTGTCTTGATCGGCCACTCCCAGCATCACATCAACAGGCAAGATTATCTCTCGACCAAACAGAACCTTATAGGGTGTGAAGCCGGTGCTAGTGTGAACACTACTCCGATAAGCCATCATGACATACGGCAGCAAAGCATCCCAATTCAATTGATTATCATTTACGAACAGGGACAACATGGACAACAAGGTGCGATTAAATCTCTCGACCATACCGTCAGACTGAGCATGGTAAGGGGATGTGCGGGTTTTGTTAATATCCAATAACCCACACAGCTCCTTAAACAAATTGGACTCAAAATTTCTTCCCTGGTCGGAGTGAATACTACGAGGGGCACCGAACCGACACACCCATTCCTCTGCCAAAATACGGGCAATGGTGCGAGCCTCCTGGTTGGGCATGGGGAAAGCTTCCGTCCACTTAGAAAAATAATCACCAATAACCAGAACATACTTGCTCCCTTTTGGGGTTTCTGGTAGGGGACCCAGCACATCCAGTGCAATACGCTCATAAGGCCGGGATGGGACTGATGAAGGAACCAGAGGAGCACAAGGGGGCCGCCCCTGATCTTTACGGGATGCACAGTCGACACACTCCCTGCACCACTTCTTCACATCCCCAAACCAACCGACCCAATAAAAGCGATCCTTTACTTTCGCCTGCAATTTCTGAATCCCCAAATGCCCCCCGGTGATGGCATTATGTAACATGGCCAAAACAGCTGACACCATTGACCTAGGCAACACAACTTGAACCCTAGAGGCTGCATCAGAATTGGGGGGTGGGACACGAACCAACCGGCGATCCTGTATGTGAAGTTGGTCCCATACAGGGGCGTATTTCCTCAGACCTGGCTTGCCCTGCAGGTCTACCTGCCCCGCCCCAACACCCCCTTTAAGTTGAAGGATTTGCCCAATGTCTTCATCCTCCTGTTGAGCTTGAGCCAATTCATCCCCTAAATCTAACTCAGGGGACCCTCGCTCCCTCGCTCTGACTGCACGTACTGACGTGGTTGGCACCTGCTGTATGGGTGGAAACTCAGCAGCTACCGGCAGGGCACGAGCCCCCTCCAGGAAGGCTGGCAGCCGAGACAAAGCGTCTGCATTAATATGTTGTTTTCCAGGGCGATGGACAATTTTATAATTAAAATTAGCCAGCTGCTCCACCCACCGAGCTAGCTGCCCCTCTAAACCCTGGAAATTATGCAACCACCGTAAGGAGCCATGGTCGGTGCGCAAAACAAACTCCTTCCCCAGTAAGTAATGTTTAAAATACTTTGTAAACGCTACCATGGCTAAAAGCTCCTTCTTAGTGGTGGCATAGCGGCGCTCTTCCTTAGTTAATGCCCTGCTGGCATACGCCACTACGCGTTCTACGCCACCCTCCTCCTGTGACAGTACTGCCCCTATCCCAGCATCGCTAGCGTCTGTATCTAGGATAAAGCTCTTTTGGGGGTCGGGGTATGCCAGCACTGGGGCTGTAGTCAAGCTAGACTTTAACTGTATGAAGGCCTGCTGGCAGTCATCCCCCCACCTAAATCGCTTTCCCATTTCCGTCAGCCGGTGCAAGGGGCGGGCTATGTCTGCAAACCCCTTTACAAACCGCCGGTAATAAGACGCTAACCCCACAAAGCTTTTTACCTCCGTCTGAGTTCTTGGTACTGGCCACTCCCGCACACTCTCCACTTTAGCAGGGTCTGCCCTGATCCCCTGTGCAGAGATTATATGACCTAGATACTTTACTTGGGTGGAGAAAAGGTTGCATTTGGACGGCTTGACTTTTAAATTAGCGCCACACAGCTTTGACAGAACCTCATCCAAACGAGTGAGATGCTCTGCAAAAGTGCGGCCAAAAACGATAATGTCATCTAAATAGACTAAACATGTGGTCCATTGTAGATCTGCTAATACCAAGTCCATAAGCCTTTGAAACGTGCTAGGCGCGTTACACAAGCCAAAGCTCAGGACATTAAACTCAAACAGTCCCTGTCTAGTGGCAAAGGCTGTTTTGGGCCTGTCCTTAGGATCAACCTCGACCTGCCAGTAACCACTGGCAAGGTCGAGGGTGGAAAACAGGGTGGCATTGGCTAGGCTATCCAGAGCATCGTCAATTCTGGGGAGGGGGTAAGCATCTTTTGCAGTGACATCATTGAGTTTCCTATAATCCACACAGAATCTAAGGGCACCTCCCTTCTTTCGCACTGGCACAATTGGTGCGGCCCAGGGGCTACATGAGGGCCGTATGATCCCATTTCCCTGCATCTGTTTTATATGGTCTGAAACCTCCTGTTGGATATGCAGGGGAACTCTTCGGGGCCCCATCTTAATAGGTCTTGCATCGCCAGTGTCAATTTGGTGTGTGGTAAGATGAGTTCTCCCTAGGTCAGTGTCGCCAGTGCTGAAGACCGAAACATGCCTGTGCAGGAGGTCACGAACAGACTGCACTTGGACAGGAGTGAGGCCCTTCTCGTCCAAACCAAACTCCCTGAGCAAGGAATCACCTGACCAGGGGCATGTGGTGGAAACCCCTTGCCCACTGTCGACTGCACCATCCATAATGGTTATATCAGAGAACAATTTGCCAATTTTCATGCCCTGTTTTAAGGTGAGGGGGTCGTCTGTGACATTAATTACTCTGACAGGCACTAAACCCTGCTTCACACTACAAATGACTCTGGCTACGAAGATGTCACAGTGTTTAGATATAGAGGCCAAAGGCTCCATCATACCAGTAGTACATGCCCCGGGGAACCCTTCAACAGCCCCTGAAATTATAAATTCACTACGGGCGGGCACAATGGTGTCTGTGTGAACAGTCACCAGCTGTGGTGTAACTACATCAGGGGCAGAGACTAGTGGAAACTTTTTCCCCAGCAGATGGCAGCATTGTTTACCCATATCAACAACAGCCCCAAATTTGGACAAAAAATCAAAACCCAGTAATATGTCTGGTGTTGGAACATCAGCCACCAAAAACTCTGTGACCAGGGCCAAGGAATCAAATTGGCAAATAGTCTGCCACCGCCCCACTACACACATGGGACCCCCATTGGCGGCAGATGCATCACCAGCATACTCCATTAACTCCCCCCCATTAGTCAGTTTCAACCATATTGATTTGGGGATAATGGAGGCGTTAGCCCCTGTGTCTACTAACACATAAGAATCCAACCCACCTATTTTAGCACGGAGATACATGGCAGACTCATTCTGGTTCGACAAGGCCATCTTGACAGCAAAAGGAAGGGGGGCGGGCATTTGGCCTGCTGTGCACGCCCCCTCTAGTTTCCCGGCAGATAGGGACAGTCTCGCCGCAGATGTCTGTTGCAGCCGCACTCCCAACACACCTCCCCCCGATTGGGCCCCCAGCTGCTCTGTGTACGGGGAGCTGACGCGCCAGGACGTACAGAAGTAGTGACTGTGGCCCTATCAACAGGTGTTTTAATGGACTGCACAGTGCTCTGTAATGCTTTAACTTCTTGGCGTAGTCCCTCAACTACTCCCAAAAGCAGCTCCATCTGTTTGTCACTTGGGGATTTTTCTATAACCCCGCGCACTTTTGCATCAGGGTCAAGGCGGGTGTGTTCCAGGCTCCTTATAAGCTCAAGTTCTGATGCGAGATTAATTGCTGTCTCTAAAGTGAGGGGCTTGGCGCTACGAAGGTTCACACGCAACTCCCCACTACCAACATGCTCAATGAAGTGGTCTCTAGCAAAAAGATCGCGAGTATCGGTGTCTGCATTGGGGTATGACTTAATTATCAACCTGCGTAATGCGTTGCCAAATTCTCGTGCGCTCTCATTGTGCAAGCGCCGCCGGGCGAGAAAACTCGCCCTGTTCCAATCCCCACTGTCACAGGGCTCTAAGCATCTCCCCAATGCCTCTTTCAGCTGTGCATAATCCGCGCGGGACTCTGGAGAGAGACCATTATAAATATCTCGAGCCCGGCCGGCCAATAACAGAGACATAAATTTGAGCCTCAAATCCTCATTCCAGTGATTCACCTCCGCAGCCATTTCAAATTGACCTACCCAATCCGACCACTCTCGCCCAATGCCAGTAAAAGTCTCGGGCATAAACACAGGGCGTGCGGTATTCATAGTGGAGGAAGGGTGCTGATTTAACGCAGGTGTGTGGTTCAGCTCAGCTGATGAGCTCGCTGCGATTTGTGCGTCGCCCTCCATCATAGTGGGACTGGTCTAAATTAAATCCCACCGCTGCCACCAGTGTAATAAACCAGCCCAATAAGGGCTCTGACGGAGGCAAACAACACAAACCTCAGGAGTATATAAAAATAGATAGCTTTATTATTACAGGCTTTTAACGACAGAGTAAAACACAGAGGTGATCACAGGTGAGTATCCAATACGCTTCCCAACGGTCCCTGGGGTCTATCATAAGGCAACACCACTACACACATGAAGATGAAATCACTGCAAACTGGGCCACAACAGGCCAATGATTATGCACACACAGCACACGTGAGAAACTCCAGAAGGCACGGTTAGCGTGCAATAGATGCAGTAGCTACACAGCAATTAGGCTACATTTCCACACAGGGCTACCCCAAACCGCCCGGGTTATGCACAGCAAGCAAAGAGCAAACATTCCACACAGGGCTACCCCAAACCGCCCGGGTTATGCACAGCAAGCAAAGAGCACAAGTATGACACTGACCCCCTTGGAACAATTGGCCGCCTACTAGGACCCCCCGGATCATCTGTGGCTATAAGAAGAATAAACAAATAAACCAAATAAACAACCCAAATAAACAAACAAACATAAACAAGATAAGGCTTAAAACTTAACTCGCCCGTCGGCGAGACCCCCCCCCGGGGTCTGAGCTAGGCACCGTCCGACTGGGGATAAACGGCTGGTCGGTGGTGCTGGCAGCGTACGGCGGCGGGCCGGACGCTGATCTTGGCTGGAGAACGGGTGGTGACCGAAGTGGACTGCACGGACTCCCCGGCCCGATATCTGCTGAGAGGGAGGCAGCTGTCCTCCTCTCATGGGCACGGGACACACACAAGCACAAAACTCTCCAGCAACCCCGAATCACTGACAGGCTCTGCTCTTTAACCCAGAGCCTCACCCCCACCCCACGGCTGGAGGCAATCACCCCAATCAGTCCCCAATCAGTCCTGGCACATAACCCCCCCCCCACACAGGTTTACCACAATACCAACAGGAAAGACAGATCCTCAACAACAGAATGGAGAGCAATCACATCAAGCTGGAGTTAAAAGAAATATTGCAGTTGAATTCAGGGAATGTGGGGTATAGGGATATATTTTAATTTTTAGAGGAAACTGGACTAAGTAGAAGAATATAGTCAGGATAGTGTAGTGTAGTGTAGTCCATTCTGATCATAGATTCTGATCCACACTCCATTTCAGAAGGTGGCGGTAATGCACCATAAGTTGTTTGCCAACCGCCATAAAACACTAGTAGAAGAAGAAGAAGAAAAGGAAGAAGAATGGCAGAGAAGCTAATGTTAGCAGAATGGTTAGCAGCCAGTTAGCAATGTAGCTAAACCATTTAGCTCAGGTAACCGCCGTTGTATTGATAGTAACAACCAAACGTGATCACTAGCTAGGGCACTCAGAGTCAAAGTAACGGATCAGCTAACGTTACTAAAACTGAGGAAAGTAATACGGAAAGGTAAGTCACAAGACGTAACACTAGCTAACGTAAATTAGCATAATAGGGGCTAGCTAATGTTAAGTTAACCATCGAAGAATGTAGCGTTAGCTAGCTAATGCTAGTTGGCTAACGCTAACTAAGGTTATTTTGAGAATGATGATAACCTAACATTGACTAGCCAAAAACCCTGTCGGTCGAAACGCAGGATACATATTTGGCTAACTATCCATTCAGCCGTACGCTAAACATCAGCAACCTTAACGTTACTTCATACCGATCGTCGCCCCCGAAAGGCCTTGACGCTAACGCTACATGTCAAGTTAGCCAGCCTCTATATTCCTGACTCGTGTAACGTAAACAAAAGAAAGGATTCCTGCCTAACCAACTGAAGTGAGTTAGGACGCACAGAATCGTAAAGTAAAATTGTGCAGGGATTTAATCTATTTCGTCGGGTTATTTGTACGTTAGTTGAGTATAAATACCACGAAGATAATTTAATATCTAACGTAATCAATCTGTTTATGATCAAGAAATCGCATGAGTTATAATAGCACTGGCGAGTGCATGGTATTCCATGCATAGTCAGCTTTAAGGTACGCCCCTAAAATGCATTTTGAGTAACGTTACGTTACCCAAAATGAAACTGCACCTCTATTCTGCTAGCAGACTATCGCCCCCAATTTATGCTGCTGCCAACTACACATGCCCCAAAGTCTACAATGTTACCCTGCCTGGATTGTAATAATCATGGGCAGCCTGAGCCAGTAAGAGCTTGTAACTTCACTCCAGAGAAAAATAAAATGTGGATCATGAAATGACATCCGCTTTATCTTCTATATTAGTAAAATTGGCTAAGTGGTGTCTGTGTCGTATGTCACGATTGTGATGTCATCAGTGATGTCACTTGAGCAATTGTGATGTCATCAGTGATGTCACTCGAGCAAGGCTCTGGAAGAAGCAATATGGAGACAGCTGGGAAAGTGATCAAGTGCAAGGCAGCTGTAGCCTGGGAGGCTGGGAAGCCTCTCTCCATCGAGGAAGTGGAGGTCGCCCCACCTAAGGCCAATGAAGTCCGCATCAAGATCGTTGCCACAGGAGTATGTCACACTGATGCGTACACTCTGAGCGGCAGTGACCCCGAGGGACTTTTCCCCGTCATCTTGGGTCACGAGGGTGCCGGGACGGTGGAGAGTGTCGGCGAGGGCGTCACCAAATTCAAAGCAGGTGACACTGTCATTCCATTGTACGTGCCACAGTGCGGCGAATGCAAATTCTGCAAAAATCCCAAGACCAACCTTTGCCAGAAAATCAGAGTAACCCAAGGCCAGGGCCTGCTCCCCGACAAGACCTCGCGCTTCACCTGCAAGGGAAAGCAGCTGTTCCACTTCATGGGCACCAGCACGTTCTCCGAGTACACCGTGGTGGCAGACATCTCTCTGGCCAAGGTGAACGAGAAGGCTCCGCTGGACAAAGTGTGCCTCCTCGGATGTGGCATTTCCACAGGTTACGGCGCTGTCCTCAACACGGCCAAGGTCGAGCCTGGCTCTACATGCGCTGTATTTGGCCTCGGTGCCGTCGGCTTGGCTGTCATCATGGGCTGCCAGGCCGCGGGGGCAACCAGGATCATCGGCGTGGACATCAACCCTGACAAGTTTGACAAAGCCAAGGAGTTTGGAGCCACTGAGTTCGTGAACCCCAAGGACCACAGCAAGCCCATCCAGGAGGTTCTGGTGGAGATGACTGACGGAGGGGTGGACTACTCCTTTGAGTGCATTGGAAACGTGGGAATCATGCGAGCTGCTCTGGAGGCGTGCCACAAAGGCTGGGGTGAGAGCATCATCATCGGGGTAGCCGGGGCGGGACAAGAGATCTCCACCAGACCCTTCCAGCTGGTCACGGGCCGCGTGTGGAGAGGCACCGCCTTTGGAGGTTGGAAGAGTGTGGAGAGCGTACCTAAACTGGTGGAAGACTACATGAACAAGAAGATGAAGGTGGATGAGTTTGTGACCCACACCCTGCCCTTTGACAAGATCAATGAGGGATTTGACCTCATGCATGCTGGGAAGAGTATCCGCGCAGTGCTGACGTTCTGAAGTGCCTAAAACAGTCATCCATCACATCCGGCCTTTACCCGATCTCCCTTCATCGCTATAGCGCTTAATTTTCTGCACTTATTGTAATGACCCACCTCTCAGTATTAGAAGGTAATTCTTTATTCACAGCATAATACTGATTTGAAAATTGTCTCAATGTGGTCAATAATTAAAGTTTTTCAAATCGCATTGTTATTCTAATCCGTGTTTGTTGCTCATGTACTAACAAATGTGATGTTGTAAATGCTGTTTACTATTAAAATACGTTTACATAAAAAAAAAAAAAAACGAGCAAGGCTGATTCTAGGGTCTAGGGTGGAGACTCTGGAGAAACCTTCCCCTCACCCTTCTTCTTTGGTGTTTTCACAATTGCTCGACTGACAACACTGATGACATCATAATTACTGATTTATGACCTAACATTTCTACATATTCCCATACACAGCATCCCCCCAGCCCACTCAGTGTGTCTCTATGCCTCTGTATGCCTGCCAATTTTATATCAGGATAACATCCAATTGTTGTGCAGTTGGCACCATCGTGTAACTGTAGTAAAAGATCATAGTCGCTCGAGTGACATCACTGATGATGACATCACAACTGCTCGAGTGACATCACAGTTAAACAATTCAGTTGTACAACACACCGACTGACACCCAGACACCAACAATTTTAACTAAGATAGGCCAAAATGAAGATAGGCATGTCTTGTGTTTGAATTAGGGGTGTCAAAAATAATCGATTGTAAGATGCATCGCGATGCGGACGTGCACGATTCTGCATCGATTCACAAATGTCAAAAATCGATTATTAAAAAAAAAAAAAAATTATAATCAAATAAAATATAATGGAAGTAGGCTACATGCAGTTGTTTATTTTAATTATGCATCATAATATAATGCAATTCCAAATGCACTTTTATTTTAAAAGTAGCCACACAGTGAGAAAAAAGAAAGTGAGAAAAAAGAAATCATGTATTGCGGAAAAAAGTGATGCATCGATTTAAGATGCATCGAGATGCATCGATAATCGTAATCGAATCGAATCGTAGCCCCCTAAATCGTAATCTAATCGTGAGGCCAGTGAAGATTCACAGCCCTAGTTTGAATTGGTGCTCACTGCTGTGTTTGCTACTAAATGTTACATTTCCTTATATTGAGCTGCTATGTGTTTCATGCTGTCAATGAACAGATGCAGGCAGGTGCACCTGTGGTTGGTACCTCCATGACAGTAGCTGGTGGTCAGAGTCGCTCAGAGGACGAGGAGTCAATGGGACTAATGAAAAGGACAGCAACACAAGCGTTTGGTGGTGGTGGGCTTCCCAAACGCAGAAGTTCCTCCAGGTTTCATTCATACCTTTCTTTTCCTGTACTGTGCTTTAAAGGATATTGACATGTTTCTGTTAACTCATTCTCCGCCATTGGCGTCCATTTACCTTATATAAGAGACAACGCTTCCCCGCCATTGACGTAATGGAACGTCAATAGGTGTTTTCACCGTCATGTGATAGATGGTGCTCTTGGCCACCTTATGAAGTGCTTACCATACTCGTGTAGTCCTCTGTAAGCCAGAGTTTCCCCCCCCCCACAAAACCAGCCAGCGTTCTCAGCATCGATCTCCCTTCATGGAGGAAGCTCATAAAACACACCCAGCCTGGTGGCTCAAAGCGGTACAGGGAGTTGTTTTCCCCGGGCTCGTGACAGTCACTCAACGCGGAAGAATTTCTTTCTTTAGACTGGTAAACTTACTGCTCCTGTCAGTTAGATCAGTTATCCGCTTGGTGAACCCTCACATAGTGTAAATTTCAGCCGTCAAATATGCTCCCAGACCTCCACACATCGAGTACCAGGAAGCATCAGCCCCACGGAGAACATGAGAGTGCACCCCAGTGCGCTCTCCGTGCGGGGTGAATTTCTCACTCGCTTCGCTGCACAAAAAGGCATTTTCTCAGCTTCCTGGTGAGAGACGCGCGTTTTCAGTGAAAATGACCTACATTCAAGTGTCGATAACTAAAGAATGGAAGAAGGCAGAATTGAAACAAACTTTTTCCCACCCATGAAAGTAAAGGCTTTGTTTTGTCTTTTGGGATATTCGCTGTTAACATACCGTAGTCATAGAAGAAAATATTCTGTGGGTCACGGAAAATCACTAAAAATGCTCAGAAACCCTGGCGCTGGCTAGCGACTTTTCCTTTGAAACTGGCGGGGAATGAGTTAATGTCTGCTCAAGATATTTGATGTAGTATTTCTGTAGTGCATCAGCTTTCTGTAGTGCATCAGCTACTCTGAACTACTTTGACATCTTTGACACAATAATGTCTTCAGGTCGATAAAGAGGAAGAAGTTTGATGATGAGCTGGTGGAAAGCAGTCTGGTCAAGTCATCCACTAGAGTCAAAGGCCCACCTCTCATGGAGCCAGTCCGCTGCTCAGGGAGTGAGCCTTCATCCAACGAGAAAAAAAAGGTATAAAGTATTGAAACACATGGATTCCTGAAGCAAGCATACTGGCTGAGATAGAACTTGTATACATTTGATGGCTGAGGGTGGGAGTGGAACCGAGCACACTTGTCCCCAAATTGACCCCAGGTTCATCAGTGTGAACGTTGCGTTCCGTGCCCGCGCGCGGGACAGCGAACCGTGACAGGGTCCACTTGAACACAGGTGGTCGCAGGCACGCTTTGACGTGCCCGGGCACGGAACACTTGCGAATATGAACGCCAACCGTACCGAACCACAAAGACAACACACACAGGCGAGGATGCACTCCAGGCGTAATTGATGACGCAAGTGTACTCTGCAAGTGTTCCATTCCGTTCCCGAGCGCGGAAGAAATTGTGTAATGTGAAAGCTGACCAGCGGGGGAGAGGGGAGGTGGGCAATCGTACTCAGGCACGGAACGAAAGCAAACGTTCCCAGTGAGAAAGCACCCTAAAGGCTGTTACACACCAAGGGCGATGTAGTCTCTTAGAACAGACGAGTTGGCTTCCGCAATTTTCAAATGCTTCGGCCATACCGTCTGTACTTCGTGGGGGAGAATCATGCACCAACCGGAATGGGAAGTAGAAAGGCGGGTTTTCCGCTCATTAGTCCAATCAGAATCGCAGAAAGGCGGGTCTTCCGCTCATTAGTCCAATCAGAATCCAATATGCCGCATTTTTCGTGGACACACGTGTCGTGATTGGTCGGATTCCGTCGAACTTCCTTCCTGTCTGAAGGTTGTTTTCCCAACTTCCTTGTGCATGTTCTGGGGGTGTAACGTACATACTGTATAGCTTTATTCGCCGGATGTAGATGAGACAGTCTGTTTTAAGAGACTAAGGGCGATGCGAATATACAGCACGGAATTGCAATGTGAATTTTGACCCACCTGTCAATCACAGCAACAGATGGTTACACGTCGGAAGCGAATTTCTGAAAATTTGACCTTAGTCCGAAAAAATAAACACCGCAATAACGCTCAGCGAAACATCGCCGTTGGTATGCACGGTTGCATTGCCTGATATAGGTTCGAGAAATATTATTGACGTCCGAATTAATCGCACGAAAATAGAATGCTCCCGGTGTGTAAGGAGGACCTTAACTCTTCTACCTTCACGCTGCTCTGTCAGGTGGCAAAATCCAGCACTGCCCTCACCCCGCCTCTCAGCATGGTGATGTCTGCTGCACCCATCACCAAAAGGATGAAGAAAAGCAAGCAGCCTCTACAAATCACAAAAGACCTGGGCCGCTGGAAACCCACTGATGACCTGCTGCTTATAAACGCAGTGTTGCAGGTGAGGAGCATTAGACATGAACATCACTGTGAAGAAAGACAGACATAGGGCCAGTAATTGTTGCAGAGATTAGTTTGCTTGTTTGAGTCTGTTGTCAGTCCATGATTTGATGACGCATCAGAAAAGGGCTGTGTCCGCTGATAACTGCTTGTGTTTGTTGAGCAAAACAGTGTTACTAATGAATGAATGTGGACTAAAGTGTGTCTGTGTCTGTTTGTCTCTAGACCACAGACCTGACCTCTGTTCATTTGGGGGTCAAGTTCAGCTGTCGCTTCACCTTGCGGGAGATTAAAGAGAGGTGGTACGCTCTCCTCTATGATCCTGTCATCTCAAAGTAAGACTAGCTTCCCTTTCCCCCACGTGTTTGTGCATTTCTCTTTGTTTACCCCTCTCTCACTGCCCTCACTCTCTCACTGCCCTCACAACACTTTGTCTTTACCCCTCTCTCTCTCACTGCCCTCACTCTCTCACTGCCCTCACTCTCTCACTGCCCTCACAACACTTTGTCTTTACCCCTCTCTCACTGCCCTCACAACACTTTGTCTTTACCCCTCTCTCACTGCCCTCACCTCTCTCACTGCCCTCACAACACTTTGTCTTTACCCCTCTCTCTCTCACTGCCCTCACCTCTCTCACTGCCCTCACAACACTTTGTCTTTACCCCTCTCTCACTGCCCTCACAACACTTTGTGTGTATTTCTCTTTCTTTACCCCTCTCTCTCTCACTGCCCTCACAACACTTTGTCTTTACCCCTCTCTCTCTCACTGCCCTCACCTCTCTCACTGCCCTCACAACACTTTGTCTTTACCCCTCTCTCACTGCCCTCACAACACTTTGTGTGTATTTCTCTTTCTTTACCCCTCTCTCTCTCACTGCCCTCACAACACTTTGTCTTTACCCCTCTCTCACTGCCCTCACTCTCTCACTGCCCTCACTCTCTCACTGCCCTCACAACACTCTGTCTTTACCCCTCTTTCACTGCCCTCTCTCTCTCACTGCCCTCACAACACTCTGTCTTTACCCCTCTCTCACTGCCCTCTCTCTCTCACTGCCCTCACAACACTCTGTCTTTACCCCTCTCTCACTGCCCTCTCTCTCTCACTGCTCTCACAACACTTTAAACTCTCTGTGTGTTTCTTTACCCCTCTCTCACTGCCCTCACTCTCTCTCTGCCCTCACAACACTTTGTCTTTACCCCTCTCTCTCTCTCTGCCCTCACAACACTTTGTCTTTACCCCTCTCTCTCTCACTGCCCTCACAACACTCTGTCCAACTCTCTGTGTGTTTCAGGCTGGCATGGCAGGCCATGCGACAGCTCCATCCAGAGGCCATCGCTGCCATCCAGAGCAAAGCTCTCTTCAGTCAGGCAGAGGAGGCGCTGTTGGCTAAGATTGGTTCTGTAAGTGAATTTGAGGATTTATACTGGAATATTATTTGACATAACTTGTCTAACCCGATAAGGCGAATGAACAATCATAGTTGTAAGTTAACTGTACAAATAAAGATTGACTAACATACCAGTATGTCATTTTCACATGGGTCTGGTACAAATATAGATTATGTACAAGTATTTTGGCTAGTATATGTACTTGGGTTTTGGGGTACATACTGTAGGTGTGCTTGGTTTGACTAGTATGGACTTGGGTTTTGGGGTACATAGGTGTGCTTGATTTGACTAGTATGTATTTGGGTTTTGAGGTACATAGGTGTGCTTGATTTGACTAGTATGTATTTGGGTTTTGGGGTACATAGGTGTGCTTGGTTTGACTACCGTAGTATGTATTTGGGTTTTGAGGTACATAGGTATGCTTGATTTGACTAGTATGTATTTGGGTTTTGAGGTACATAGGTATGCTTGGTTTGACTAGTATGTATTTGGGTTTTGGGGTACATAGGTGTGCTTGGTTTGACTAGTATGTATTTGGGTTTTGAGGTACATAGGTGTGCTTGGTTTGACTAGTATGTATTTGGGTTTTGGGGTACATAGGTGTGCTTGATTTGACTAGTATGTATTTGGGTTTTGAGGTACATAGGTATGCTTGGTTTGACTAGTATGTATTTGGGTTTTGGGGTACATAGGTGTGCTTGATTTGACTAGTATGTATTTGGGTTTTGAGGTACATAGGTGTGCTTGATTTGACTAGTATGTATTTGGGTTTTGGGGTACATAGGTGTGCTTGGTTTGACTAGTATGTATTTGGGTTTTGGGGTACATAGGTGTGCTTGATTTGACTAGTATGTATTTGGGTTTTGAGGTACATAGGTGTGCTTGGTTTGACTAGTATGTATTTGGGTTTTGGGGTACATAGGTGTGCTTGATTTGACTAGTATGTATTTGGGTTTTGGGGTACATAGGTGTGCTTGGTTTGACTAGTATGTATTTGGGTTTTGGGGTACATAGGTGTGCTTGATTTGACTAGTATGTATTTGGGTTTTGGGGTACATAGGTGTGCTTGATTTGACTAGTATGTATTTGGGTTTTGAGGTACATAGGTGTGCTTGATTTGACTAGTATGTATTTGGGTTTTGGGGTACACATATGTATGCTTGATTTGACTAGTATGGACTTGGGTTTTGGGGTACATAGGTGTGCTTGGTTTGACTAGTATGGACTTGGACATAAAAGCCAAACCCAAGTCATGTGGTACACAGTGGTTCGATACAACTGGCGAGTACTGGCGCATCCCTCGGGGCTTCGGTGTCAGACGTAACATCACTGGCTGTCACCTTAAAATTCAGAAAGAATTTGTCATTTAAATTAAATTAAAATTATTTAAATACTTGCGATGTGCAGACATTCTTTCTTTAAAAAAAACTGTGTGTGTGTGTGTGTGTGTGTGTGTGGGGGGGGGGGGGGCAGCTAAATAGTTGTTGTTTTTTAACAGCTCGTGAGATACAGCATACCATTTAACGTATGCGTTTGGTTGCTGTGTATGTAATAATAACAGTTTTCATGTGTCTCTCCTCGTTGAACAGACTACTCAGCCCAAACTGGAGGTGTTCCAGGAGCTCCTGAACAAGCACCCCAGTGTCTTTCACCCTTCTCGCACCCACAAGAGCATGCTGGTGCACTGGCAGCTGCTGAAGCAATACTACCTTCTAGACGACCAGAGTGGTGAGTTGACCTGGCTGCACAGAGAGGTTCCTCTCTCAAGCTAACGAGCATAATACTCCAATCATCAGGAAAAGTTAAATTTTCCTTTAACATTCAGGCATATCATTTAAAAAGATACGCCTGTTAAGGGGGTTCTTGAACAGTGAGCCACCGACACCACCATCCTGTAATCTATAGCAGTGGTTCTCAAACTGGGGTCCGGGGACCCCCAGGGGTCCTTGAGCGGGCAACAGGGGGTCCCCATCAAAAAGGGGGATACTTTAATTTCACTATAATTCCATCCATAAGTAACACGACAGAATGTATGACTGTCACAAAATTTTCTTTTCTATTTGTATGAAAATCATACATTTTGAACATAACTCATCACCGTCCCATTTGAAATAATCATCAATAAAAAGGTGGAATGTTGGTATAGACCACACACTAAGCAGATAACGTCCAGATTGACAGCTGACTAAGTCCCACTGAATTAGGGTTGCCAATTTCATGCATTTTAACCGATAGTTGATAACGTTTACAATCAATTAATCGGTTAACCATAAAAAAAGAAGCTTCTAGAAGCTTCTCAACACAGCTACTGGCTAGTAATTGTATCACGCGATATGCTGCCTTCAAAAGGGGTCGTGTTTACCTTGTTTACGACATGAGTCCATATGAACGCCGCCCCCGTCCCCATGTGCTATTCACGACTTGGTAAGCGGTCGTTTTCTGAAAGCTCCGAGTAAATACGAGTTCCATTTGTAGGCAGCAATAGTCTGGTTCAATGTAATTTAGTTCAGCAACTCACCACCACGTTTATCGGCATCATGTCCTTTTGGCGTCGCAATATTTACATTTCGCATTGTCCCGTTTACCGTGTAATGCTCGGTAATGTTCCCACGCTGGATTAACGTTAACGTTTTGACCGCTTCTTGCCTCCACATTTCGGCCCCGTAAAATGCAAGTATAGACTGTGCCCACTCGTTTGCGTGAAGTAACGTTACGACCTCTGCTGGTCTAAAAGTTAAATTACAGTAGGCCTATGTGAGCTCAGAAATTATACACAGAACATGTCAGTTAATCAGTTAATACATTTTTAATTGGTTACATTTTTAACGGCAACATCCCTACACTGAATAATTGCATTGAGTATTGAAAATGTCCTGGGATATTGCCAATGAACAAAAAAAGGAACATTTGATCTATATTTGGCACTAACACACTCGCACTCAATAGCCACGGTGCCATATTATTTTATTACTGTGACTGTGAAATATGTGCTTAGGTGTTCTTTTCTTAAAGGTACTGATGATTGTAGCCGCTCTATATTTGAAACAGTCTTGCTTGCTCTACTTGTGTTTTGCAGTCCAGCCTCTCCCCAAAGGTGACCAGGTCCTCAACTTCTCCGATGCTGAGCAGATGGTTGATGATGCAAAGTTAAAGTATGAACGGATAATACAAAGAAATATATATCTTTTCCATATTCTCACTGCAAGTCATCCATGGATTTCAGGGGCTCATCAGTGACTCTGTTCTTCTCTTTACCTAGGGAGAGCAGAGATGAGGTGTTGGAGCACGGTAAGCAGTCTAGATTGTAAACACATTGCATGAAATTTCACTTGCAGGCTTGCAGGGCTGAGATAAGAATGCAACTTGAACTTGCAAAAGTAAAATAAAATGTACGTAGCTACTTTATTGATTTGAAGATATGCGTATTGGACAAACTAAAGACACACTGTGTAATAGTAGTTATTGTTGGAATGGTAATTGCAGTGGTTGTGCAGTAGTTGTCTAACCAGAAATTGTTTGTGGCTCTTACGCTTAAATTATATTGTCCCAAAGGATTTATTGTGTGTGTGTATATTACACTAGGAATCGAGCGCGGCTCGCCCACTACGCAGCCTCGCCCGTCCTGCAGCTCGCATTCGCTCGGCTGCTGTGTGGCCAATGAGACCAGCATCACTGATGATGTCAGATTTATGACATCGCTGATGATGTCACAGTGGGATTTATGACATCACTGATGATGTCACAGTGGGATTTCATCAGTGGGATTTATGACATCACTGATGATGTCAGTGGGATTTATGACATCACTGATGATGTCACATGATGTCACAGTGGGATTTATGACATCACAGTGGGACAATCACAGTGGGACAGAGAAACGGACAGACAGAGCCCTAGCTCCCATTTATATACTTATGATGATGATGGTTGTAAATGTTTGGTTATATTTATTGTGTCTGTATATTACATGGTTGTAAATGTTCAATGATATTTATTGTTTACACAATATACCTGTTTTTCCCCATCCTCCCGTTCAGAGCTGATGATTTCCGATCGTCACCAGAAAAGAGAGATTAGACAATTAGAGCAGGAGTTGCCACGTTGGCAGGTCCTTGTGGACAGCATTACAGGTCAGTAGACTTTCACTCACTGAGGACGGCCACACAGCACTTTGTTGTCTTCCATGGCTCTGCAGAATCCTTGTTGGTGAAACCGTGTGTGTGTGTGTGTGTGCGTGCGTGCGCGTGTGTGTGTGTGTGTGTGTGCGTGCGCGCGTGTGTGTGTGTGTGTGTGTGTGTGTGTGTGTGTGTGTCATCAGGGATGAACTTGCCAGACTTTGACAACCAGACACTAGCAGCACTAAGAGGACGAATGGTACGCTACCTCATGAGATCCCGAGAGGTAAGTCATCGTCATTCACAAACAGGTGGCACAAAGCAACACTGCTGAGGTGCTGTTTGTGAGCAGAAACATGATTTTTTTTTAAGGAATTTCCTATTCTGTGACACCCCCCCCCTCTCTTCATCATGATGTCTTTCTATCCATGGCCCTATAGATTACCTTGGGCAGGGCGACCAAGGATAAACAGATAGATGTAGATCTGTCACTAGAAGGGCCTGCCTGGAAGATATCGAGGAAACAAGGTGACTTAACTCTTACATTATCTTGCATTATACCGGCAAAATGCTTTTCAAATAATTTATGGATTTTGGATATAGCAATGCTATATCCAAAATCCAAATGTTCCCATCATCATCATTACATTTTATGGTGTATTCACACCTGTCTCGTTTGGAGCAGTTGTTCCAAAACAGGGACCGTTTTCTCCCTTGGTCCCTTGTTTGTGAACACAGCAATCAAAACAAGGGACAATACAAGCGGGCCGAGATTGCCAAGAAAAGTCACATGACAAACACATGGCATGAAGGTGTGTTTGTCATGTGACTTTTCTTTTGTGGATTTGTTTGTTACTTCCTGCTACATTTCCAACTGATGATGGTGTTTGGATGAACAACGAAACGTCTTGTTTTATATACTTTTTTAGTCCAGTGTTTATTTTTTTTTATTTAATTTTTTACTTCTATTACCTGGATGTCTGAGAAATGAACTTACACTTACAAACATGCACCGCCACAAAAAAACAGAGCAAAACTTTAAAAAGACAACCACAAAAAGCCAGACTACACAAAGTATAAATCATACAGTGTTTGAGCCTGTATCCCTCCTGGGTGCTGGCTGGTGCAGTAGTTTACTCTTTCTTGTTTTTAAATGTAACCAAATAAAAATAAGTGTCCATCCTACCCTGGTGTGCTCTGGAAGATGCGCGCTACTTACTCCCTATCACAATTGTTGATGACATCATCCAATGTGGGACAAAAATGGAAACAGAGCGCACTTCCTCCCTTTTATATATGATGATGATTGATGATGTATGTATGTATGTACCGTATGTATGTAGATAGATAGATAGATAGATAGATAGATAGATAGATAGATAGATAGATAGATATGGCATTTCGATGTTTTTTTTAAACAGACCATATTCATCATGTTATGAGCATCTGCCTGCATCTGATCTAAATTAAAATCTTATGTCCATACATTGATTTGCAGGGATTATTAAACTGAAGAACAATGGCGACTTCTTCATTGCCAATGAGGGCAGACGACCCATCTATATAGATGGCAGACCAGTTCTATCAGGCAACAAGTGGAAACTAAACAACAACTCTGTGGTGGAGGTGTGTGGAGTGCCGACACAATGGGATATGATCAAAAAAATAAATCATAGGTTTGGGTGATGATAAGAGCTCTAACAATACTTCTGTCTCTTCAGATTGCAGGTCTTCGCTTCGTTTTTCTAATTAACCTAGAACTCATTTCACTAATCAAAGCTGAAGCAGCCAAGATGACACAGCAGTGAATATCCTCCATCCGGCACAAGACTGGGAGCACAGGCAATGGCAGACGGATGGAACCAGGCAGTCCACACCGACCAGTAGTTGTCCTCATAAACCAGGCAGTCCACACCGACCAGTAGTTGTCCTCACGAGGCACATGAGTCCTCACAAGACCGTGGCTCACATTGGCCATGTTAACAAACTAAAATGTGACACTTAAGCAGCCCATTGGGCTAGAAGTTCATCCTGGTCTGGAGCAAGACAATCAGGGAACCCAGAGTCTATTTCGCCACGTAAATGGACTCTGGGACAGCCGTATCTTTTTTTTAAGGCTTGCTGTACAGCGCAAATCTTCCGCCCGGGACTTCTGCCTCCGCGCAGTGTCGCTCTGTTGTTGTACTGGTGAATATAAGAGTTCCGGTCCTGAACGCTAGTGAATATATACAAATTTTGACGTTTAGCATTAAAAATAAAAGCGACGCAATGTACGTTTTTAAAAGGCACCGCTGCACGGAAGTGGAAGTCCCGGGCGGAAGATTCGCGCTGTACAGGAAGCCTCAAAAAAAGGTACGGCTGTCCCAGAGTCTATTTACATGCCGAAATAGACTCTGGGTTCGCAGATTGTGAGCAAGATAATTGCAGGTTTTGCTGGATATTTGGGTGTTTTCCATGTTGTAATGTACAGTAGATACTTCCATGGTAGAGCCTTGTTTATCCAATTTTTCAAAATATTGAATTGTATTTAAATTCTGTACTAAAGTTTTTTCAAATATTAAACTTGTATACACATGAATCCTGAAATGCTCTGTACTTTCCAATTCCACATTTAAACAGGACACATGGTCCAGAAGAGGTAAGTATTGGGCAGCTGCTCATTTGGACAGCTCTCTGAATACAAAATCATGAAGGCAAAAACCCAGGCACTAGGACCCAATTCATACAAGCAGACTACAGGAAAGAGTAAGACGTACGTGTGTGTGTGTGTGTGTGTGTGTGTGTGTGTGTGTGCGCGCTTGTGTAGTCTGCCTTGTTTCCAGATGTCGATGCTGATAGGCATGGTTACAGTATACTATCTCAAACTCCAGACTGTTTAAAACGTCATCCAAGTGCAGTTGAACTACTTTTTAAAAGTTGTTTGAAACACTTTGCATAATGTATAATTTGATGTGTGTTAACGGCACAACAAGTATCCATTTGTGGGATAGAGGCAGTCTAAAAATGACGTTAGTCTTTAAAATTAATTTAGTTTCAGTTACATCAATGGCTATGGTCTAGACTTGAGTATTTGCCTTCCCTGACATACCACCTCTACAGCTGCATGAGAGCATCTCTGTTTAAACATGGAAACATATATTTGGGGGTAAATGAACTGCCTTTTCCTGTACAGTTAGTCCCATATAGACTGCTAGAGAGGCAGACGGGCTGAAGATTGGGAGTCTAGGTGAGTTTTGTGTATTTGATTCAGGATCAGGGAGGCAGATGTGAGTCAACAGAATCAACTAGTTTACACTGACAGCTGCACACTGGATGTTCTGGTCCAATTCAAGGCCTGGCTTGCAAGGTTTGAGGACAGTGGTTAATCTAAACACCTACAGCATTGGGCCTTTTTCACAGCAGTCATATTGTGTCTAAAAGGCATGGTAAACCGGTGCAACAACAATCAGACACACCTAAATGGATTGGGAGTTGGAAACCCTCAATGTTTTGGTTGCACCTGTGTTTACCTTGCCTTTTAGACACAAAATCACTGCTGTGGTCAATTGCATAGACAGAAATGTACTTGGAAAAAGTCTGATAAAGACCCTCATATAAAAAGTAACAAAATGGGAGACTTTGGGTTGTCAAGGTTCATAAAGGCATTTGAAGTCTACAAGGCTATACGCAATTGTTGTGCAAACTGTATAGCGGGTTATGTTTTGTTTAGACTCTCCAACCATCTCAAGACCCACACTGATGTATTAACAAAGATTAGGCTTCCCGAATGGGCTTCCCAATTATTAATAATTATCTACTGTAGATCAGCATCCACTTGCCTTGTTATCTGAATTTGTCTTATCAGAGCAAGTCATAAGGAGATCATAAATTGTCATTACAAAGACAGAAAGATGGTAACCCTAAACCCTTTATTTTACAGCCCGCTAATTACAGTGTAACTATTATTGGGTACTAATAAAATAATGTTGTAGTTACAGGGTAAGATAACAAGTCTGGAAATGAGCCTATTTCTCTCTCTCTCACTCTCTCAAGCAGCACCCAACAACAGCCACAAAATGACAGTTGCATAAGAAAATACAAGCTTTTATATTAACAGTTTTGAGGGGATTACTGTGAGATTAGCAAACAAATAGAAATTATATATTTTTTTTTAAATAATAATCAATATGTATAAATAAACGTTTGTGAAATCAACTTTTTATATTTGGGGTGGGGGGGGGGGTGTAAAAGCTCCAACTGTAACTACAGTTTGTCCATCTGTCTTTTAAAACTGACCGGAAGACTCGGTGAAGTTAAACCAAAGAGTAGAAGGCAATTAAGATACGTATTTTTTTTACATCCGCGCTGCCGCCATTCTGGCCTGAAAACACCTTGAGCCAATGGGACAACAGCGCAGAAGCATGACAGCCTTGATGACGGCCAATCAGAGGCAGTGTAGGGAAGGCGTTGCTTGTTAGGCGTTGCTAAGAAATGTCGTGCTGTCATTATGCAGATCTTATCGATGCAAGTTCTTTGGATAAACTCCGGTTGAACTGGTGGGCCGAGGTAAAGGAAGCAGCAGTGGCAAGAAATTCTGGTCAACAAACAGCATCCTCGGCTCTTTACCAGTTGCCCTGAAGGCCTCTTCATCCATGTGGTCAGTCAACACATTACAAGCTGCGTCACTGTGTGAAGAAGATACGTGAAGAGCATCTCTGTATAATCAAGCGTGGGACACAAGTTAGAAGTGAGTAGCGAGTTTGCTTTCATTTGGCTGCAGAAACAGAACCCAACGTTAAACCGATGTAGCGTTATGTTCATACAGTCTCTGAACGGAAAATCAGCCGGCCTATTGGAAACAAACCATCGACTCTCCGCAGATGGTCAGGCTAACCATGTTAGCTGGCTGCTGTCAGCTTTAGCTCAAGCCACATTACTACTTTCAGCTTCACGACATGTCATAAAACTGAAATGTATGCCTGCAATATAGCCTGGCTACACACACACACACACACTGTCCATTAATTGCATGTTGTAACTCAATGCTGCCACGTTACAGTCAGATGTTGAACAACAGACAAAAATAAATAGTGTCACTTGCTTTTTGTAATAAAGTTAGCTAGCGTTTTGACCAGTGGTTTTGAAAGTGAGTGAGCTCTATGGCTATCCAATACTAATTCAATGTACATACATATTCTGTAAAACATATAAATGCTTATATTAACTCAAAACATTAACTCTAAATTCAAGTGTTACAAATGTGGGTTGTTGCACTGTTTCCTAACTGAGAAATCTGCTCACTGGCTGACTTGTGTAAAAAACATGTCTTCTTCTGAAAGGTACAATTGTATTCGTTCCAGTTGGGCCATCATTGGTCTCACATTTCATTCTAACTGGCATTTAAACGGTTTTTAAAAGCCTCAATTGTAACTTGATGAAGCAGACACTGTATTACAAAGTGGCACTAAAAGGTTTGTGGAGGAGAAATGAGTCTCATCACATCGATTTAACTGTGGTAGTATATTAATTAGCATACCCTCAGTGAGTTTTTCTAAAAACGACTTAAAACTGGTGTAAATACCATGGTCAATAAAAGTGAGTTTCTCCACGTTATCTGTAGTTTTATGAGAAGTTGATTGTCAAAGCTGTCATCTAATCATCTCCCATTCAACAGTCATACACAGCATTTTGCAGCTGACATATTTCAGATTTATTTTCTGCTGTTCTTACTTACTAGAAAAGCATGTACTTCCATTCAATTTAGCCGTGAAGCTGGAACATACTGTTATGGTGTTTTTAACCTTACGAGAATATCTTACATCACAGATTTAAATAACATGAGGACTGATGTAGCGGTTAGCTTTGACAAGTGATCAAGGCTCCTGTTATGCCCAAAGATGTTCTACTGGGCTTGGAAGACACTTTTGTCCATGCCTTTACTTCAGGCCGGAGTTTTATTTACACTCATAACTTAATTTCTCTACTGTCACCATTACAATACATTGTTTATGGAAGAAAACAAAACCCTGTCTATCAAGATTTGTCCACTAGATTATAATCTTTCTGCACCGAACTTTCCCTGGTTATTTAATTGTACACCCGATAAACTTGAAGTGTTTGGAGTACCATTAAAAGACAAACTATTTATATATTATATACTATTTCAGTGGTCAGGAAAGAGTCAACAGAAGCTACCATTCTCTGCACTGAAGCGACCCGCCCCTCTCTCTGTTCACTTCACACCCCTTGCGCTGGTTGGCTTGTTTTGAGTATAGTAACTGCTGGTTGGTCAGATGAGTAGGAGTAGGTGGGATTTAAACATCCAACTGGTCCTTCTAACAGGAACATGTGTTGACAGTGACGTGAGAAAAGTAACAGATAATGGTAAGTTTGACTTGTGCTGAAAGAGCTGTATCTTGTGATGGGGAACACGTCATGCTGCTAAAATATGACTGCAGTTAGTTTTTACTAGCTATCCCAGGTTTCACTCGGTGTGTACTAACATGAAGTTACTGGAGGCTTTAATAACAGGCATAGGTTTAGGAAACGGACGCTGAAACCCAGTGACCTCTTTACACGTGGGCTGGTGTTCTAGACAAACACTGATAAACTCCCCATTCCCCACTCTGGATCATGGACAACCCAGGGTTAAGTTGACCCATGGATTGTTTGGCAAAAGAAAACCTTTGTCAATGTGAGTGATTGAATCAGAGTCCTCGTGAGTCCCGGGTGCTAGCTTTGGTAGAATTGTTGCTGAAACTACTCACTCCCCAGTAAGTAAGCATTTGTCACCTTGAAGAGACCCTATCTGGGTCTCTGGACTCTATCTGGACCCAGATACATCTGGACTCTATCTGGACCCAGATATATCTGGACTCTATCTGGGCCCAGATATATCTGGACTCTATCTGGACCCAGATATATCTCTGGCTCCAGATAGAGTCTCTTCAAGGTGACAAATGCTTACTGTCAATTATTGAGAGACACTCCCACAAGAGACTGATTGTCCTACACATGTGAATACATACACAATGTGTCCTACACATGTGAATACATACACAATGTGTCCTACACATGTGAATACATACACATGTGAATACATACACAATGTGTCCTACACATGAATAGATACACAATGTGTCCTACACATGTGAATACATACACAATGTGTCCTACACATGTGAATACATACACAATGTGCGGGATCTTCTTCCATCAAGAAGACCATTGTGTCATATCAAATCAAATCGATGGGAGGCATGCCAATTGTTCAAATAGAAATCTAAGCTGTTTTTTTGTGTACTGGTGCTATTCTGAATTTGCAGAATGGGTTCAATAAAGTGCTATCTTATCTTAACTTATCATATCTTATCTTATCTTATATCACAGTCAGATGATTTTCTTTTTCACTTTTATTTCTTCCCAGATCATCAATGCAATGCTGCTTCTCAAACACTGCCAAAGCCTGACTAGAGTTGGCCCTCTCAAGACTCAAAGGTATGGTAACAAAATGGGGTCATAAAAAGCATTTTCGGACAGCTTACTTTCTTTTGAGTTTTTTTTTTTTTTACAACTTTATAAGTTTATAAGTCTAAACGTTTTATATACCTGACTTCTGCTTTGTCCTATCACTGCCATACAAGGAGATGAATTTACTCCAGTCTGAGCCGCACCTAGCCAAAGGTCTCAATTTAGTAAAGGTTAGTGTGGCGTTCAGATGTACTGTGACAGAAGACCATGTCAATTGAACACAGTCAGGCAGTCATGCTCTGATTCACAGGCCGTTCCCCCCCACTTCAGTTTCACTGTTCAGGTTGATCATTAGCTCGCCGGAGGAAAGACAACCATTTGCTTCCTTATCTGGGAGCTTCTGTAATACACTTTGTGCCAACACCGTTTTGTAGATATGCTATCAAGAAGATGTAAAGCAGTGAGAAAGCTTAGCGCTATTAGGCAGAGATAATGAAGGAAGAGTGTAAGTGGCAACCTGCAGCGAACAGAAGGAATTGGGGAAAACAATCTAGTTGGAAGGGTTTATTTTCCTGGCCCTAAAAGTGAATGACCAGCTGACTGGCCACAGATTATGCATTAACCAGTGAATGACGCGTTGTAAGTCAAACTATAAACGCCACAGACAGCAGAGCAGACTATATGGTTTGCTCAGAACATTATTTTATTCAGAGACAAGTTGTTCACAAACATGTTGAGGCCTATTCCCAATGTGTGGGCACCTTTAGTTTATTCTAAAATGTGCTCTAGTTAGTTTGGTTCCTTTTTGGATTGGACTTTTGTTTGGATACAAATTGAACTTAAAGTCAGTATAACTTCTGGAAGTATGACCCATATAGAGCCTGAGACTTGTAATATGACTTGTAGAAGTATGACCCATATAGAGCCTGAGACTTGTAATATGACTTGTAGAAGTATGACCCATATAGAGCCTGAGACTTGTAATATGACTTGTAGAAGTTGTTTCAGTGGCAGACGTTGAATCTGTTACAGGATTTTCTGACCTCTGACAGATAATTTACTCTGGTATTTTTACTACATGGTTGACTCGAGTGTATGTATATGAGTTTTCCAAGGGTGTCAATACTTATGTAGTAGAATTGTGTTCGGTAGAGGCCACTCATTACTTAGATTTTCATCTTGAATAAATAATGGTTATGCAGTCGATGGTCTTTGTAAGGACAGACTGAACTTTTTTTTACGATTTTCTTTATTGTATCTTTTATGTGCAGATCACACCCTTGTTTATCTGCTCTTTGCACAGTTTCACTCCAGCCCTTATTTGCTGTCCAGTTCAATTTCCATTTTTCAAACGTAGGCAGCTGCGAGTGGCGCCGTGTGCAGTTCGTCTCTGGACCAGCAGCAGCAGCAGTGAGGACCGGAGATCCCGGGAATCGTACCAGCGTGCCCACAGTCCCACCTGGAAACATGTGCTGGCCGGGCTGCTGGCAGGAACGGGGGCTGTGTTGGCTTACGGCCTCCACCACAGCAAGGTTAGATCATCATTCATGACAATCCTGTCATTCTAGTGTTTGATTTGCATTAGTTCACTCACAACTATAATTCTAATAATGAAAAGTAGACGGACCTTTTCTCCCCCCCCCCCCCCCCCCCCCCGGTTCTTGAAATAAAATGCCATTTCAAAAAAGCTAGGGACGTGTAATATGCCATGACATATATTTTGACAAATGGCCATTGTTCTAGAGCTTAGTTTCTCATAAATTAATTCATTTAATATCACACCGGTGTTAACCGTTAGAAGTAGATCAAATGTTGATTCAGTATACAAAAAGCAGAATTGAGACGCATAAATTATTATATATATTATATAGACTCATAATTATAATTATGATCATAAAATAATCAGAATTACCATTTACAATTATGCAATATTTACATTCAGGGGATAATCATTTTCTCTTCTGGGAAGAAGATGGATTGACTTTTTGGGTGTAAACTGCTGGAATACTGGTTCCTCGTTGAAATGTCTCATAAATGCCTTTTTGATTGACCACCAAGTCGATTGGACCTCTCCTCCCTCCTGTGCAGGCTGAGCAGGCGGCCACCGTAGGCAAGGTCTCCTCTGTTCCCATCTTCAGCCAGGAAGAAGTCACCAAGCACCGCTCGCTGGAAGATGGCGTGTGGGTCACCTACAAGGGCAGCGTCTACGACATTACGCAGTTTGTGGCCATGCACCCTGGTGGGGATAAAATCCTGCTGGCGGCAGGCGGGGCCCTGGAACCGTTCTGGGCGCTGTACGCTGTCCACAGCCAGGAGCATGTGCTGGACATCCTCGCAGAATACAAGGTGGGCTAACTGTTGGTTATCAGTGCTGCTGGGTAACGCAAAAAGAGACTTGTTTGTGTCAGATTGAAAAGTTACGATTTTTTTCCAGAAGCGTTTTTACTAAGAAACTTTTTTTTTTTATGTGTATGTCACTGACACACCCCCCAAAAAAATTATGGATTTCTTTGAATGAACTAGAAAATGAAGAAAAGCTGTCGCGTGCCGGCTGATTTCCTGTCATTCACACAGACAGTACAAGTTTCATCACAGCAGGACACGGTCACTCTACATCACACTTATTGTATATAATGTAAATATGTAAATATCAGTTGATTTGCTTTATGCACCTTTGATCACTGTCCTTGTTTGTTGTTTGAGCTTCTATACATACCTTTTCTTTTTCCCTTGTAAGTACATTGAGAGCACCGTATACCGGAGTCAAATTCCTTGTATGTCTACATACTTGGCCAATAAAGCTGATTCTGATCCAACACACTGCGGAAATGAGAATCGGACAGACTAACGAACACTAAAGCGCAAGATTCTGACAACACTAAGCATCTATTTAATACATCCAAATCTGTATCCACCAAACAATGTTTGCCATAACGTATTTTGAAATGATAGTAGAAATATTGCACACTTCACGTCCTCATTTCTAGCATGCCTGTAGTATAGAGATTGTGAAGTCATTATCTGGTGTCTGATGATTAGCTAGTTTTACCTCAGATCAGCAGGAATTTTATCCCATCATCCAGAACAAGCATGTCAGTGATATTCTCCTTTCTTCATTTTGGTCACCAAAGATAGATATGACATGAGTGCTGTTTTCAAAACTGGATGGAAGAAAAAGGGAAGTTAGTGAATTAAGAAGAACCATCAACGGTAGATTGAATACTGGCACTCCCTCAAGTGGCGAGGGAGAGGCATGTTAGGTTGAAGATTTTGTTCAGCAGCTTCACGTCCCTGCCAGCAACACAACATAACTGACAGCAGGCAGTGAGAGAAAAGAAGACCTTGCTTACAGAGTAGGAAGTTGAAGAGCATTATGTGCTTGCTTACACAGTAGGAAGTTTGCATTGGTATGTGCAGCAAGACATATGCATCTGATTACATTTTTGGCCATTTGAGGGATGAGAGAAAAGTCTCTGGGCTATCTGAAAAGTCTGTGGGCTATCTGAAAATGCGTGGTGGTTTGTGGCTTTGTGTTTGTCCCATATGACCCAGTGAATTTGTATTGTGTGTTTGTGGTTAACACAAGGTTGGCGAGCTGAGTGCCGAGGACCAGAAGAAGCAGCGGGCCATCAAAACATCTGACCCCTACTCGTCCGACCCCGAGCGCCACCCCGTGCTGCGCATCAACAACCTCAAGCCCTTCAACGCCGAGCCGCCCCCTGAACTCCTCTCCGACAGCTACATCACCCCCTCCGCCATCTTCTTCAAAAGGAACCACTTGCCAGTGCCGCACGTGGACCCGGCCTCATATCAGCTGCAGGTGGAAGGGCTGCCTGGAGGGGCGCTGACGCTCTCTTTAGAAGACTTGAAGACACGCTTCCCCAAGCACACGGTCACCGCCACGCTGCAGTGTGCAGGTAACCGGCGCTCGGAGATGAATCAGATCAAGCAGGTGAAAGGCCTCAACTGGGGCATCGCCGCGATCAGTAACGCCACCTGGAGCGGCGCGCGGCTGAGGGACGTGCTGCTGGCGGCCGGCTACGGGCCCGACGCGGCCCGCTCGGCTCGCCACGTGCAGTTCGAAGGGCTGGACAGGGACGCGACGGGGACCACCTACGGGGCGTCCATCCCGTTGAACAAGGCGGTGAGCGAGGAAGGCGACGTGCTGCTGGCTTACGAGATGAACGGCGAGGATCTCCCCGCCGACCACGGCTACCCCGTCCGAGTCGTGGTGCCGGGGACGGTGGGCGCGCGCAACGTGAAGTGGCTGGGCAAGATCGTAGTCAGCGCCGAGGAGAGCAGCAGCCACTGGCAGCAGAACGATTACAAGGGCTTCTCCCCCGGCACGGACTGGGACACGGTGGACTTCAAGTCTGCCCCGGCCATCCAGGAGCTGCCCGTCCAGTCGGCCATCACCCAGCCGGCGGACGGCGCGGCGGTGGATCGCAGCGCCGGCGAGGTGACGGTGAAGGGCTACGCCTGGAGCGGCGGCGGGCGGGAGGTGGTGCGCGTGGACGTCTCTCTGGACGGAGGACGGACGTGGCAGGTGGCCGAGCTGAAGAGCGGCGAGAAGGGACAAGCGCCCGCCGCCCCCTCGCCCCCGCCGGGACGGGCCTGGGCCTGGAAGCTGTGGGAGCTCACGGCCCCCCTGCCTCCCGAGGCTCCAGAGCTGGAGATCGTCTGCAAGGCGGTGGACAGCAGCTACAACATGCAGCCCGACTCGGTCGCGCCCATCTGGAACCTGCGGGGTGTGCTGAGCAACGCTTGGCACAGGGTGAAGGTTAAGATCAAAGAGGATGAAGAAGAGGAGGAGGAATAGACTCAAAGCCCTTATGTGACGCTGAAGAGAAAAAGACCCTTTTTAATGCAAAGAGCAAAGACAGCACATTTAGATGCATCATGACATTTACATTACGTCGTTGGCAGGTATGCTTTTATCCAAAGTGACACACAATATCACGATTTGTCAACAGTAGAGAAATCAACGATGCAACGGTCTATGACAGCCAAGACTTTTTGAAGGAATACAACACACAGTATTTTGAGAAGGAATAAGTAATTAGTTGGATTTATTATTTTTTATTGTTGTTGTTTTTGTTGTTTTTTGTCTCGTCTGACAAATACATACACAGCCTTATAATATTGATACACTCATGTTGTCTGTGAAACTATCTCAGCAAAACAACCAAGATGAAGCAACCAGGTGAGTGGAAGCAGGTCAATAACTGCTTGAGCTCAGACCCAAACATTATTTGCCAGTCTGTCTATTGGTCATTCATTTATAGCACTTATAATAAGTGATCAATTGTTTAATGATGTCTCACAAAAGTATATATATATATTTTTATAAATTATGTCATGAAATTTCTGAAATATAATGGCATTTTGAGAGGTGTATTCAAGCCATTATATTTCATCAGGAATATAGGGCACAGGAATTTTCCAAAAGGAACGCTATTTTATAATGATTTCTTATAAGGACTTTTAATAATAACTTTTAATCTATTTGATAGATTTGATGAGCTCATTCATATACATTACAGTTGGAGGGTTTGTTTTGTTTAATTAAACATGGATACTTTTCCATAGAGAGGACAACCAGAACCTGAGGCCACTATCGACTAGGATTGAGAATATTATTTGTTTATATGAAACTTGTTTATGTGCTCTGCTTATAAATTACTGTAGCTCTGTAACTAAGATAAATGTAAAAAGCGATTTTTATTTTTATTTTGCAAGAATTTGACACAATTAAGTCAGATGCAGCTGACGCAGCTGATGCAGCTTATTGCTATTATATTAATGCTGTTGTGGAAAGCAGAATATTTACCTGTTTTAGAACTTTACTGAACACTGACTGAACAGACAATTGCATTAATGTTCAGAAATACAACATTTGAACTGAAGTCATTGATATGCTCACTCGTTCACATTAAATCATTCAAGTCACATTGATATGAATTCAATAAAGGTTGAGGCGTGTAGGTTGGCTGTTGAAGTTGATCAATAAAAAGCTCTCATACTTGATGCACTCATTCTGCTGATCAATAGCAAGCTAATCCACTAACAACGACATTGTTTAGAAATAGGATGTTGCATTGTTGTTTTGTTCAGAGAATAAATTGCTTAAATTATTCAGTTGTTGCTTTGAACCAGAACGGAAGTGTTGGTCAGCTTCAACAGCTTTCTCTACACTATAATCCCTGAGCTAAGAGACACCACCCTGAAGACACAGCATGCATTAAACGTTTTGTGTGTACAGAAAAAATAGTTTAAGGCATATGCCATAAATAGATAAATGACATGCATTTATACATGTTATTTATGGCATATTCTTTAAAATATGAATTCTTAAGCTTTGCTTTGAGTGCATGTTGGTCTTGACTCAGTTTTTCCACTCTGTTAATAATACACTGACTATGATTATGACTCTATTGCCAGTTAACCTACTAATCATCAGGTCAGACTTGACTCTTCTTCATGGAAACTTTTCGGCAAAACCGGTGCAGTACGCTGGTGCACAGGCCCAGTCACAGTCAAAAAGAGAAAACTGAAGTCGGTTCTGCTGAATTTCAGTTTCACCTTCCTAAGCTGTCAAAAATATCTCTGGATTCAATGATTTGCTGTAGATGTTCTTTTGAAACATCTTGGTCTCATTTAATGAATAACACAATATTTTTGGCCATTTTTCCATGCCAAAGAATATATAGAAATCAATTTTCAACTGGAACCGATTTATCCAGTAAAAAAAAAAAAAAGTCAGTTCAGTTACATCGTGGTACTAAACATTACATTTTTCTTCTATAGACAGACGGTATATCCAAATTCATCTGTCAAACTATATTGTCATGGCTCTGGTACCAAATGCATAATTGTGGTTTTAATTACTGTCATATTACTTGCTCATGCATGTGACCTCTGGTTACATGTATCTTGCATCCATATATATTAATTATGTGGCCTAATTGTTTCTACAGGTTTTTATTTACGTTCACTTGTGTTATTTTCTCCTACTGTATCCTGTGCCTTTTGCTGCAGGTACAGTCATGAATGGAGCCTTAGAAAATGGGATGAGGTCAGATTCACCCAAACAGTGTGCAGCAGTTTTCCAGCAAAAATAGGTATATTTGGCTGCAATATCTGGTCACCCTTTTTTCTTACTTTTTAGAAATGAAGGTAATGAAAGCTTGGTAGCTTCTTCTGCTCTTCCTGGCAAGTAAGGAGGTTTACAAGCTGTTAGGGAAGTCAACAGGAGGGAGGGAGACAGGAAATGAAGGTGGATGTTAGCAGTCATGAGAGAGAGTGTAAGACAGGATGGAAAAAAACTCATAGGAAATATCCAAAATAAAACAAAAAGCAATGTAGACAAATATATAATCTGCAGACTGCAGTAATCACAATAAAATACTTCACAGGCTGACTGAAAGAAATCAGAATCATCAATTGTTTTTCCCACATTGTTAGTCTGTGACTGGACCTAAAAATCCTATGTACAGTATCAAAGTCCATATAAAGCATGCAACTGCCTGATGAAATGCTGTGAATTGGGACTATGATGTACTCGTGCATTGCAAAAGACAGAAATAGAGACGTTCACTGTATGACACTATGTTGCACTAGTTTCTGTGCAAGGTTAAGGTTTATTTATTTCATATCTCAAGGGGAGGGAGCTGCCGGGAAACTGTTATAAATCTGTGCATCCTTCCTTTTGCTCTGTCTCTGCTCTGACTCATAAATGACTACATTTTTAATAAGCAGAAGTGCGTTGAACAGATAAAGAAAACATGTTCCAAGTGATTTGTTTTGTTATTACACGGATACAAAATTCATGACGCTGGTATGAGTACACCGATCTCTGCTTTGGACTACTCACCGAGTCTTGGGATAGGACAGAAACGTCAGCAAAGACAATGACGAACATCCACCGACTTCAAAGCTCTGCTTTTATAAATATTTGTAAATTATTTGTTGGACCGGATGTTATTCATGCTTAGATCATCTACTGCTGCTTATATTTCTGCTGTGTGTGTGTGAGATAGTTATCAGATATCAGAATCAAAAGGTCACCGTCAGCTTTTGGGGTTTAGCTTTAAAATTCACCCAAAAAGAACTTCACCCAAAAAAGGATGTGCCTGTGTCCATGTGTCTCCTCCTTTTTCTGTTCCTTTCTTTCCAAGAAGTGTTGATGATGATGATGAGGATGCTGATGCTGATGCTGTCACCACGATTACACATAGCCTACACTAGATACAGCTGACTCGTAGTTGTATTGCTTCGTCAAGTCAGTCAATGTATAACATTCTAGCACATGGGTGGTACATGCAAACTAGTGCACTACATTTTAAGCTCCTCTTGTTATTTGGTTACTTGCCAGTGTGGTAAGTTGGTGCACAGTAAAGAATTTGCCGTGTGTGCAGCTGCGATGTAGACGGAGGCAGATTCGCTCAGTTTGAGCTTCCATGGCAACTCGGTCTCTGATTCATGGATAGTTATTTGGACATAAGAATTTCTCACAAAAACTTGAACATATGGGGAAATGTGGGCAGTGGTGGTGGTGGTTGGGGGGGGGGCATCCGGGAATTGACACTATACTATAGCAACAAATGCACATTTTGGTTATGGTTGGTAATTTTGCTTACCAGACAGTTTAGCGGGTTATCAACTGGGCTATTTCTTATTACAACATTAATCGTCCTGATAAAATACTGTAGACGAGGTGCCTCTTAAATTTTGGATGTTGGATAAAAAGCGGTTTTCTGGTGAGGATTGAAGTCCTGCTCATGGTATACTAAGTCAAGCATTTATTCAAACTCTTATATGTTGTCTTCAGGTTTTAGCCTGTGTGAGGTGGCTGGGCCTGTTTGAGGCCAGCCCAGCACCCACCAACCCTGCCAACAGTCTGGGCATCTTGAGACCAGCTGTGACCAGGTAATGCTGCGGTAACAGAAACAAAAAACAAAAAAACTCAACACTCCCAACTGAAGGGGAAAAAAGGTCTGCGAATGAATGTGAGAGCAATAATGATAGTGATAGTGATACTGACAGGACAATAACTGACCATTAACTATAAATTAGTTCCCCCTCACTCATTTCTCAATTAACTATCTAATGTTTGTCTACTCTATGCCACTGAGTAGGAGTTACTCAAGAACCAATAACTATTCTCCTGCAATGGTCAGTTCCACTAATTAACACATTTTTAAATTAATTCAATGAACTAATGATTAGCTACTCATTAGTTCCCCTCACTCAATTAAGTAGCTAATGGGTAACACTTTCTATGAAGGGCATGCCTGTAATGTAGGCCTATTATGAACACATTTATAAGACATAATGCATTTATAAGGCTTTATAAAACTATAGATGTTTATAATAATGCATTTATAAGGCTTTATAAAACTATAGATGTTTATAATAATGCATTGGCAACTTTGAACAATGTGTATAAAGTATTATAATAAGTTCAGCAATCGGCATTCATAAGGCTTTATACCTCCATGCCAAAGTGACAACAGTCTTTGAAAGAATAATCTTTTTTCTTTTACACTTTACTTGCAGCCAGCAAATACTGCTCATAAGTCACAAGTCATCATAACTGTCACTTAAAGCTCACAAAGTCGTGCTATAACATAGCCTATTATTGATGTTTATTATAATACATTATGTCCACCACTTTATAATACTATCCTACTTAATAAACCTTGTTATAAGTTGCCATGCATGATTATAAACATTGATAGAATTGTATGCATTATAATTTCTTATGAATGTGCTCATAATGCATAGACATGACCATCATAGAAAGTGTTACCGTCAGTTCCACTAATGAACTCATTTCTCACATAACTAATAATAAACCAATGAATAACTAGCCTACTGTAATGATTGATTAGCTATACTCATGAACTGACCATTAACTATAATAGTTAGTTCCTCATTCGTTCTTCATAGTTCCCTAGTAGCCTAACTAGGCCACTCAACATTGTGTGTAGTAGCTAGGCTACAGTGTTACTCACTCTGTTCAGAGGTTTACACATGAAAAGAAAAAAATGTGACAGGTCTGGACAGGTCTGTAAAAAGCCTGTAGCGTTGCAGCCTGTGGTCGGGGAAGACCAGGCCCTACTGGAGCAACGGTCTCTCTGCAGATGTTGATATATTATGCGCTCATCTGGCTGCTCTGTGAACCTCATTCCTCAGACGTGGGTCATCGTGGCCGCAAGGAGGATGACTCACTCATCCGCTAGTTTGAGTTTAAAGTGCCGCAGCGCACGGTAGAGACGGACACAGTCTGCGTGGCCTCTGCTGAGGACTTTGTGTTGGAGGTTTTTAGCGGACATTTGCTTCGGAAACTGTCGGTGCACGCGTGGAGATGGACTGCTGCACTGTGCCGCTGGCGCTGCTGATGGCGCTCACAGTCTGCGCGTTTTCCGCAGTGGTGCAGCAATGGACGGAGTTAAATGAAGCGCAGGTAAAATTAAAGTTTTCTCTGTTTGGTTTGAAAACACACACACACACACACACACACATTCATTAGATACATGCCTGTTTTTCCTTTTTACAGCCTATTCTATTTGCATATATGTCTAATGATATGATAGGCTATACGCCTAATATTGGCTATATAAATTAGTTTTGTAGGCTAGTAGTCCATTCCTGTCTGTTGTTCACCCCAAAAGGTCTCATAGCATGGTATGACTGATTTACTTTCTACATTTTACAGGCTTATCTAAGGAAGTATGGCTACTTGAGTAACCACGGTGACACTCTAGATGCATCTTACCTGGAGGAGGTTATTGAAGCTCTTAGGTAAAGTACAATCGTCCCTCTCAAGTGCTGAAAATGAGGTTATATGTCATTATATTATTATATTATATTATTATAGTGTTGGAGTGAAGCAGCAGTCAGTCCAGACTCCAGACTCCATGCTCGAGTCTTTGTATTTGTGCAGATGTTTGATCTCTTCTGTTGCCCCCAGGGTGTTCCAGAGGGTGAGTGATCTGCCTCTCACTGGAGAACTAGATGAAGCCACCCTGCAGGTGATGAGGCAGCCCCGCTGTGGCCTGGAGGACCCCTTCAACCAGAAACTTCACAAATACAGAGTCCTGGGTGAGAAGCTGTTTTGTATAGTGTGAAGTGTGAAGATTAGTGGCTGTAACATTTATTTAATTGTATTAACTTCAGTAAAAATAATTGCATGTAAGAATGCCCGAATAGTCCCAGAATAAAGTCAGAATTCCCAGAATCTGACTTTTTCCTTATAAGTTGACTTTGAAATCAGAATTTTGAGATGAATCTCAGAACTCAATACATTTTTCACATGATGTTACCCTAATCCTCTTTCGTAGCTACATGTACACCTATTGCCAGCAATAATGTTTGTGTCCCTATTCAGACTGATAGAGGGGTGCAAGTTTCTACTGAAATAGTTCGATTTTTAGAAGAGCAGCTTTACAAGACTGTCAGCAATTAGTAATAATTGTTTTTTTTCTCTTTAATAATTTTGTTTATTTTACAATCAGAACAATTTAACTACACTGTAACATTATGTCCTGTAGTACGTAACTCTACACAAGTTGGCAATATTAAATTCATTATCATTTGCCATTGCAGTCTGTTATGGAAAATGTAAGAATGCCATGTTTTTTGGAAGCCATTTATCACAATAGTAGTTGGATCTCAAAAGGCATACATTCCCATCACCTACAGTAGTTTATACTCCACCTCGCCACTATCCAATCAGCTTTTGACTGTGGAAGGACCTAATGGTTGAAGTATGGTAACTCTATCTCAACCTGTCCCCTTTGAAATAACATTGAAGAGCCATCGTCATCAAATTTGGGCAGACTTATGGAATAATCTCCTGGGCTGTATGAGCATTAGAGGTCTGTGCCAAAACCTATATGATCAATAAACAGCGGGCTACTTGCTGTGGACTTGAAGTCTGTGTTCCTCTTGAGAACTGGAATGCATTGGTTCTGTAAAACTGTGAATGTGCTAGGTACCTGTAGACATTTTGTGGTCTCTCTTAAAGGTTACTGGCGCAAGCGGACTCTAACCTACCGCATCTACAACTACACACCAGACATGGATAAGTCAGTAACGCAGAGGGCCGTCCGCTCCGCCTTCAAGTACTGGAGCGATGTGACTCCACTGAGCTTCAGAGAGGTGGAGTACGGCAGAGCAGACATAAAGATCTCCTTCCATAAGAAAGATGGCTGCTCTGTCCCATTCGATGGACGTGGTGAGTTTGGTCTTTCCCTACTGTCCCGGTCGTTGGTCCACCCCCTCTCCCGATCTGGGGAGAGTTGTAAACTAGCGCCACCGGCTTCCCACCCGCAGACACGGCCAATTGTGTCTGTGGGAACGTCTGACCAAGCCGGAAGTACCGCTGCCGTGAATTGGACCCAGGTCTCTGCGGTGGTAGACAAGCTTTTTATCTCTACACTACCCAGATAGATGCCCGAATGTTTTTTGTCCTACTGTCCTCTACTGGGCCTAATGCCATTGACCCCTGGAATAGGCCTACTAACTCAATCTCTATATTATTTGTATCCCCTGCAGGTCATGTACTAGCCCATGCTGAGCCACCAGATTCGGGTATTGTCCATTTTGATGATGATGAGTACTGGACCGAGGGAGTGTACTATGGCACTAATCTGCGTATTATAGCTGCCCATGAAATAGGCCACGCCCTGGGCTTAGGTCACTCTCAGTACAGCAGCGCTCTGATGGCGCCGACCTACACCGGTTACCGTGCCAACTTCAGGCTGCATTGGGATGATGTGCAGGGCATCCAGGCATTATATGGTGAGTCACAGCACGCAACTGTCCAATCGATATTCACGGTGTAGAAATATTTTTGGAATTTTCATGCGTCGGTACTCATGATTGGAGCTGGGACTTTGTAGGTGCTTCTACCCTGAACTTCTTGTTGGCAGTGGCATTGTCATTTCTAAAGACACCAAAGAGGTTATATGTTCTATGAAGAGACAGAAAGGTATTATAGGTTATGGGAATTATTGTAGTCATGTTTCTACGATGTAAAGTCAATAAGGAATGTATATACAGTATGTGTGTGTGTGTGTGTGTGTGTGTGTGTGTGTGTGTGTGTGTGTGTGTGTGTGTGTATATGTATATATATATATATATATATATATATATATATATATATATATATATATATATATATATATATATAATATTAAGATTGATGATTATTGATGGGCCCACTTGTTGAAGTCTGCCCCACCAGTCGTGAAGTTTATCATTTTAATATGAACGATTCCCATCTTTCATACCCAGAGCCCAGAGCCTTTGAGTTTACGCTTTCAATGGTAAAACATTTGATACACCACTCCTTTTTTTATTCCTTGATTTTGACCATACATTGTACATTTGTATGATTGTCACATTTCCAGGCAGCCACCCCAGCCAAAACACTTTTGCTTTTTAACTTTCCATATTGCTCCTTATATTCTGATAATTAATTTGTGACAACCGGGAATAACAACATTATTACTGTTATTTTCACATGTCAACTTACAGATATATATATATTTTTTTTGCCTAATTTACTTGTTTTCTAGGTGAACGTAAGCCCAGCAACTCAGTGGATTCAACACAGCCCCCTACAGCCTACAGCCCCCTTCCCACAGTCAGCAGCTCTGCTACTGGGAACATCCCAGACCCCTGCACTGCCACCCTGGATGCCATTATGTTGGGTAAGTTATAAATATACACATACACTCTTATTTATTAGGGGAAAGGAGATACTTTATAAAATAAAATAAATCATATAAATACACTGGGATTGATTAGGCTATGTTTATATCCGTACATGTACAAACATGCTCCAGAATTATTTGTGTGCATCAACATGTCAATGTTTGGTATACAATCATACAATGACTTTGACTTTAAAGTAATGTAGAGTACTGTCAACAAGGTGTCAATAAATACTCGTTGAACTCTTTCTCAGGTCCGTGGAGGAAAACCTTTGCTTTCAGTGGTGATTACGTGTGGACGATCTCGGATCTGGGACACAGTGCTCCAATAAGGATTGACAGGCTGTGGAAGAGCCTGCCTGGACACCTGAACGCAGCTGTGTACTCTCAGAGAACCAACAAGACATACTTTTTCAAAGGTCCAAACATTGTTATTCTTAGACTAATCGAGTGTACTTCTGTTATGTCTGCTGTAATGACCAGCTGTCATTTAGTCCAGAACTTGTGTCACTGTGTTCTTTGAGCTTCACTCAACACTGTTTCTGGTCACACAGGCAATAAGGTGTGGAAGTACAACAGTTTCAGACTGGAGTATGGGTACCCCAAAGCGGTGAAACGGATCCCCGGTAACATTGACGCAGCCTTGTACCTGGAGAGGAACAAGAAGCTGGTCTTTATCAAGGTACAGTAGATCAACACAAGGGGTTGGGGGGATATTATTTGAATATTTCTGTTTCGTTTGTCACACCTATAACCTACGGTAACATTACCATTCGGTTCAATGAGATGATTATTTAGCAGGATTCTGCATACATGAACCCTATCGTGATACATATCGATATTGAGAAAAATCGTTATGATTATCATGATTATCTTGATTTCAACAATATCGCCCAGCCCTACCTAAACCCATCTAAAAGTTGCTTTTGTTGCCTAAACCCAACCCGTTATTTTATTTGCCTAAAGTTTAGGCAAATAAAATAACCAACATCTAAGACCAGACCATCAAAACCAGATATGGTCTTAGATGTTGGATAATATTACAATATGAGACTAGATATGGTCTTAGATGTTGGATAATATTACAATATGAGACTAGATATGGTCTTAGATGTTGGATATGGTAATATGGTGATACTAGACTAGATATGGTCTTAGATGTGTTGGATATGGTAATATGGTGATATGAGGCTAGATATGGTCTTAGATGTTGGATGATAATACTACAATATGAGACTACAGACTATAGATATGGTTTTAGATGTTGGATATGGTAATGGTGATACTAGACTAGATAGGGTCTTAGATGTTGGATATGGTGATATGAGACTAGATAATGGTCTTAGATGTTGGATATGGTATGGTGATATGAGACTAGATATGGTCTTAGATATGATTTCCCATCTCTGGTCGTAGTTCAAAACTGACTGAGGCTTGAACCCACGACCCTCAAAACTGACAGAGGCTCAAACCCATGAGCTCAATACTGCTGGGCAGTAATCCAACTCTCTGAGCCACTGGGTCACACTTCTTAAAACAGGTTTTCTCAGAGCTTTTCAATCTTTCGTGTGGGTGTTCACTTTCAAAAGTCTCTGCCTGAGACCCCACAACCTCAAAACTGTCACGCAGCTGTCAAACTCTGCGAGCCACTGAGTCTCACAAGGTCAAGTAATTTCTGTCAGAGCTTTTCAGTCGTCACTTGAGAAGTTCTTCAAAGTCCAAGCTTTCACTGAGGCTCAAAATATGGTCTGACAGAGAAGTATACAGTAGAAATTTGAGTCTGGAAAAGTATGGAATTTTGAAATGGAAAATGTGTAGGAACCCTGACAGTCATAATTACCACGCTGACTTATAACTTATAATAATCTACCGTTTTTGTTCCATCTCTGCAGGGTTCAGATCACTGGCAGTGGGACGAGCTGAAGTACAACGCCTTAAGCAGTTACCCCAAACCGCTCTCGCTGCTCTTCAGCGGTGTGCCACCCAGTCCCGACGCAGCCTTCACCTGGACCAACGGCAAGGTGTTCTTCTTCAAGGGAGACCAGTACTGGCGCGTCAACAAGCAGCTGAGCGTGGACAGAGGCTACCCGCTCAGCACCAGGGAGCGCTGGATGCGGTGCTAGCGGGGAAACAATAGGGGGCAGCAGGTACCCAAAAAAAGTCCAAAGCAATGATAGCACATGAACCAGTCAACCTCAGCTGGAGCTCTGTGTGGGAGTGCTGACAACACATGTGGTGCAGACTTCACTCGGGCACAAACAAAATCATGCGTTCTTGTCTCCACTTTAAATGCAATTTGAGGAGAGTTGTCAGTGAATGATTGAGTTGTGCTTTATCACCTACTGTACAGTGGAAAAAGTAGAGTGGGATTTGAATTTTCCACCGGATCTGACGACCGCAAGCCACTGCTACACTCCAAAAGCAGGCTGATTTTGTGATGTTTAGTTGTGTTTGTGTGACTGCAAGAATTGTGTAAGTTTTTATATTATGATCTCACTCAGAGAGAGATACCATGGGAGGCCTTCTCTCTCTCTCCGACCAGATGTGCAGGGTTATTTACTCCTCACAGTGAGATGATGTTGATAGTGTCTGATGTTCTTTTAGTGTTGTGTAAACCAGTCATGAATGTAATGTGCTTAGTTTTCTCATGCCTTGTGTTCAGTCCTTTTTAACATTTATGATACTGTTACTGAACGTCAGAAATTCGATTACCTCATGACTCACACTGGTCTGTGAGAAATCATGTGACTCATCCTTGACCTGATTTTCGTACACGTGACGATATTTCCATTTTGTGCTATTAAACAAAGCGGACATGATGTCGGCAGTAAAGTCTTGATTGATTGATGCGTGCTCTCACCAGGCTCGCGGATCACCACCAAACATAAAGGCCAGAAAAATACTTTATGTTCAATATGATGAAAGGCTAGTCTGGCATGCATTAAGTTTGTCTGCAAAAAAAACCCCTTGGGACTGCCATGGCAACGCCAACCAGTTGCAGAGTAGGAAATCCTCCCCCATGACCTCTTGTCTTGCCATTGAAAAAGAAATCTGGTGAGTAACGCTGCCAGTGTTGCTAGGTGCCCAAAGAGACAAAACACTGCAATTTATTTGAGCTGACTAATGAGCAAAACTGATTTTGTATCAAACAGATTTATTTATCTTCGCAAAATTCCTATCAACAGTTATGTACAGATTCAGGTGACGAGAGCGTTTGTCCCTGCAAAATCATTCACACAAATAACAAAACAGATCATTCTTTAGAAATCTACAAATTAACAGCAAGTATGTGTTAATTCTTTTTTCATCAATCTACTGATAACTTGTTCATAATATAAATTAAATTATTAAAAGATGTTTCAGATACACCACAAGTATACTCGACAGTCTAAAAAACACATGAAAGTCATGTCACCTATTTTGACAAAAGCTACATTGCAAACAAAAAAGGCCATAGCATTAGAGTTGTTAAAAGCTCTAGAAAGGAGCTAAAAAACTATTTCAATTGCACCATTTATTTTACTTATTTTTTCCACTGTCATATTTATGGACCATGTATCTGTCTACGTCATGTGCTGTATTTCTGTTTCATCACATTTCATCTAAAACACACACAAAATGAAAGGACATGCCCTCAAAAATAATTCAACTAAACATACAAACAGTAAGACAGGTACCCACAACAAATAACACTTCATGGCACTGATTAAGAGTTTTTTTTAAGCACAGTACTCAGGTTGTGTCATACAAAGTACTCATGTGATGTCATGACCATAATCCATCACCAAACACAAATACATCTGTCTTTGAGGCATGTACTTGCTGTTACGTATTTAATACTTGACATGAGGAAATGTATGACCTTAGTTTATTAGTATCTGTTTTTTTGAGTTTTCTCTCTCTCTCTCTGAGAAACTCATTGCTGCAGTGGTTATAGTATTCATCAAACAGTGAGCTCAACAATCTGGGAAGCCAGAGTCTTCTCAGTCTGACGACCAGTAAGACGGACGTTATTTCGGGGTTTTCGGTGCAGAGCGAACGCCCGCGCCAAGACTTCCGCTTCCGTCGTTGTTTACAGTCCGACGACGTCTCATATGCGGTTATCTGTTTATAGAGATCAGCCAAAACGTCGTCTGGACCTAAAACACCTACAAAAAGTATCGATCGATCAACTCCAAACTCCATTCTCGCGTCAATTGGACTGGAAACAACGGCCGCGGTGGACAGAAGCGGAAGTCTTGACGCGGACATTCGCTTTCCACCGGAGACCCTGAGATATCAGCCGTCTTATTAGCCGTCAGACTGATAAGGGTCTGGGTGCCCCGATTGGGGGCTCAACATCTCGTCCTTCTCACCCCAGAAAAGCAGCATACCAACAGGGAACCCATGCCACTGAACTCCAGGTTGCTCTCTACAAAACATCCAGGATGGACACACTGGTTAGAGGTGCGCTGGTATAGAATGTTTCCTCCCTCCGCCTCATTTGAGGGACTTTAAAAACCCTTAAGTTTATAGGATCTAGTGGACGTCAGGAAGGCCGAGGGCGTCGTCCCCTGATCCTCAGACCCTGATGACCGGTGTGGTGGCGGTGAGCGGCACGGTGGAGCCCGTGTCATAGTCCAGGTCGATCATGGTGTGGTTGGCGGTGCCCACGCTGCTAAGGGAGGTGCCCGTGCCCGTCTGTCTGTCCCGCAGACTTTGCAGGTAGCTCTGAGAGAAAAGAACAAAACGAGGCAGAGACATGAGAGAGAGGCAGGAAGAAAAAAAGGGGGCTGTTTGAACTTGAAACGGATCTGGGAAGAATAAGTACGATTCACGTTTAGCAACGTTCTTTGCGCTGAGTTTCACAGGGCAGGCTTCCCAATCCCTGATTTGCTGATCAAGTCATTAATCATCATTATCTTGATTGGTTTCCCAAATCTGATTTGGGAGTGTGTCCGCACTGCCACAAATCTGATTTTCAAGTCGGATCTGTGTGTCCAGACCTCCATATGTGGTTTGGGACAAGTGACACAAATCAGACTTGGAGCGTCCAGACCACTTATGTCGATGGTCCAGACTCATAAAACCAATCTGGATAGAATCATAGGTCACTAAAGTTCACAAATCAGATTTGGCCTCCTAGTCTGAACATGGCCTTTGAGATGAGACACGGATCAAGATTCATTACTGTTACATTTTTATAATGAGAAGTAGCAGGCTTTACCGAAGCTCACAGACAACAATGAGAGAGAGAGAGAGAGAGAGAGAGAGAGAGGCTTAAATGTGTGAACACTTCTCAACTGTGCTGTGTTAAACCTATTTACGAATGTTAAGTAAAAGATCTCAAAATAACTTCAATTTCTATAATTGCACAAAATATATAAATTCAAGCACTTTCAATGACCCATGTCTGTTTTCGAAAACTTTCAAGGCCTTGAACACCCCCCCCCCCCCCCCCTTTCTTTCAAATGAACAAACTTTCAAGAGATACATGTCATTTCTAGAACTATCATCTCTAACTACAGCGTGTGTCATGTGGGGGTGACACTGACCGGTGCCAGTAGGTCCCCAGCGTAACGTTTCACTGGGGTGGCTTTACGGCGGTACGTGCCTTCCTGCCCACCTGGCTGCTGTCGCTTCTTGGCATCCTTCTCTCTGATCCGCATCAGCTGGACTCTCTTCTGTCTCCGGCTGATAATGACTAAAAGAAGGCAGGGGAGGGATTGAGAAAGGCAGTTTTACAACAACGGCGCTTTTATTTACTATGACTCATAGTCACTCTGGAGGGAATATAATGAGCTCGTAATGGAAACGTGTTCCATCCAAAATCCTAACTGAAACGTTGTGTGAAAAACATCTTTACAGAATGACAGAGTCTGCTCACACTTTAGTGTAAGCTAAAGCTAAAGCTGGGGCTGGGCCACATGGACAAAATGAAATACCGGTAGCACTTCTTCTTTTGATCACCAAACACTTTACTGCGACAATATTATTTGGAGGGACGACTATTGGTGTTTTCACAAAAATATTTACACAATGAGATTTTCGATCAATAATAATCAGTAATGCGGATGATATAATGACTACGTGTGGGTAAAGAGAGATAATAGAACAGCTAGAACAGTCTGGTAAGTTGACAGTACTGCAGCCTTTAAAACCAGGAAATGACAACACTTATGCCATATCTCGATATCACGATATCCAAAGTCTAAGTCGATATCTAGTCTCATATCGCGATATTACGATATCCAAAATTCTCGGACGATATCTAGTCTCACATCACAATATCGATATAATATCAATGTATTGCCCAGCCATAGTGTGTAAGCCTGACGATATTATATATATATATATATATAATCCTCACCCTCAGTGTGGGAGAAGCTGTCGTCCGTCAGTTTCCACTGGACCAGTACTCCCATCATGCTGAGGGCGGGCCAGATGCCCAGGATGACCCAGCTGTACCAGCAGAGGGGCGGCCCGGGCGCCAGGCGCAGGCACTCGTACACGTGCGTGGCCAGCGCCAGCATCTCCACAAAGTAGTCGGCGCACACCGTCATGATGGCCGCCCCGAACACGGCGGTGGACAGCATGGTGAACAGCTTCTGCCACTGCAGCGTGAGCACGGCGAACAGCATGCCCGCGCCCAGCAGCGTGCCCAGGGGCACCCACACGCTGCCGGGCGTGTAGAACTGGTGAACCACCAGCAGGGCGGCGAGGGCCAGCAGGAGCCCCAGCAGCAGCCCGGTCATGAAGAGGCCCACGCTCCGCACCAGCATGGTGACCAGGCCGCACAGGAGGCCGATGCCCAGGCCGATGCCCGCGCTGGCCTCCACGCTCAGCTGGGTGTCCAGCACACGCTCCTTGTGACACAGCAAGAAGATGATGACGGAGCCAAACATCAGCCCCGACAGGAACATCACCGCCTTGAAACAGCGGTAACCTGGAAGACACGGGACGGGATCAGTGGTACGATGACTCACGATGAACACCACTTTTATGATTTTTGAAGCGTGAATGTGATCGGCAAAAATCGAGATTGCCAGAAAACGCTTCGAAAATAATCGGGTTCATTTGTGCAGATGATCTTGCTGAACACAAAGATCTCAGTGTCATAAATTGTTGTTAACCACAGACCTTATTTCAGGCATAATACTGTAACCCAAATGGGAAATCCCCACACAAAAAGCCCAGTGACTAGCAGACGAGGGGACCAGGCCATGCTAACTTCCGGGTTTTAGGATTCCAGACAACTCAGAGGTGACAATTTGCCAGTTGAAAAGTCCCACCTCCAACTAGGTGTTTCCAGCTGCACAACACTGTTGTGTGTTGGGTGACATCAGACAACTGATTCTCTGTGAAGTCCCCCCAACCCACCCCCCACCCCCGAGTTTACAAGTCGCAACTCCGACTCTGAGTGGCGTTCCAGTGTACTTTTTCTAGTAGGAGGTCAGAAAATCCCAAGGTCTGAGTTGTCTGGAATGCGGCATCATTCAGTCGATAATGAGGGAAATCAATGCGATCATTATGCTCAATCTATTGGAAGAAAAGGCAACAGCCTGTTCATGAAGGCTGCAGGCTTGACCAGTAGAGTCATCCTCACGGGAAATGATTCATGTGTGTGTGTGTGTGCGTGTGTGTGTGTGTGTGTGTGTGTGTGCGTGTGTGTGCGTGTGCATTTGCGTGTGTGTGCACATGTGTCTGTGTGAGGCATGATTATAACACACTGCACAACATCACAGTGGTGGATCTCCGTCATGCGTGACGATAACATAAATGGCCCGACGTCTTCAATATCTCAAATCAGTTGGCTGTGAAATTGTTGTGACATGAGGGAGTTTCCAACGACTGACAAATACACAACTTTCACTTTTTTATGTTCCAGCCTGATTCCATCACATTTTTACAAGGAGGAATGGCGCCAATGCATGTTGCAATCTGCTCCTAGAGGAGAGCAACCGAATAGCCGACTTGAATTGGCAAAATCAAACTGTGTACCATATAGAGCAGTGGTTCTCAGGGGTCCGTGGCACTTTGCCAGGGGGTCCGCGAAAAGTTTTCAAGTAAAAAAAAAAAATTTTTTTTTTTTTTTTTTTTTTATAAAATGCTACATGTTACTTATTCCTTCTCAAACTACTTCCTACATGGTTGCTAGTCTATCAAAATATCTTGGCTGTCATTGATTGTGTTGCATAGTGGTTTTCTGTACTGTTGACAAATTGTGATATTGTAAGTCACTTTGGATAAAACAAAAGTGTCTACTAAATGACGTAATGTAAATGTAATGTAATAAAAAAAAAAAAAAAAAAAAAAATCAAAATCTTCATAGTTCAACGAAAATAGTTTATGCTTTAAATCTAAAATGGTTCATGGATTACATTCTAATAACAAACCTATCAAATTAAAAGTCAAGCACGTTACCGTGGAAACAATTAAGCTTAGCCCAAAATCACAAATCAGAATGAGGGGGTCCCCGGTATATTTTCTATCTTGTAAGGGGTCCTTGGCTGAAAAACATTTGAGAACCTCTGATATAGAGCACGGGGTTACGTACACATATGTTCAGATGCTGTGTTGTGTTATAAGAAAAACATGAGTTTTTAGCAGCACGTTTGGTGTCTTACCAAAGAAGCAGTAGATGATACCGAACAGGCAACACATGGAGCAGATGACGGTAGGGATGATATCATAGTTTCTCTCGATCTCCAGGCTACAGGCGTCCAGCTCAGCCGGGCCCGGCCCCGCCCCGTCAGCGCCGCCCAGCCCAGTGGGATCTGCCATCTTCAGCCAATGTCAGCGGGTTTTGGGGCTGCTGGAAGTTTGGGACAAGGCTCAGAGCGACCGACTGCGTTATCTTAGATCCATCGGAGCGCGTGAGGTGACTGCAAAAGAAGAGAAGAAGAACGTTGGTGTAAATCAAAGATCACCACAAACAAGGAGGAGAACCCTGTTTGAAACAAAAACAAACGTTGGAGAAAAACAAACTTTTGATTATAAAAGTTTTGATAGTGTAACTCTAGTGGAGTCATGTAAACAGAGCCTGAAGGCCGGTCCCAGTTCCTCTAACAGACATTCTCTAGCCAGTAAGAACAGAACACATTTGAGAAAAGGAAACGCAGTTGAATGAGTGGAGAATTAAATACGGCATGGCCCCGTCAACACAGGGACTACTCGGGCGTCCGGGTAGTGTACCGGTAGATTCCCTGCCTACCAACATGAGGGTAGCAGGTTCGCACCCCAGATCAGCTGTGACTTCTGCCTAGCTGCATGTGTGACTGTCATAAGCTTCTACTGAATGCAGCACTGTGTGCGTGTGTGTGTGTGTGTGTGTGTGTGTGTGTGTGTAGCACATTTGGTTTCTATGGGCACAGACAGAAACCATAAACATATCCAATGAACCATAGAACGGCTCCCCATTTTAAACAATACTGAACTTAACACAAAAACACGTAATCGATCACCGCTGTTATATTGTGATGGCAACTAGCTGAATCTGTATCTGATTGCACTACACACAGAACGAGTGTAGAAAAGCAGATATTGTTATACTGAAGTACAATCTCATGTGTCTTGAAGTTTCCCCTTTTCTGTGATTGTATGCCTGCAAAACAGTGCCTACAAAGTAAACAACTGGTGCTGTCCAAGCCAACGGTTATAATATGCTATTTAATAGGTTGAGCTGGCAGGCGCAGAGCCCCACAGAGGGTAGTAGAGTTAGCAGGGGCTCAAGGCTTTAGGGTGGACTGCTCTCTGTGATGCTGCTGGCAGGTCCTCCTCCCTCAGCTTTAGGGTGGACTGCTCTCTCTGTGAGGCTGCTGGCAGGTCCTCCCTCAGCTTTAGGGTGGACTGCTCTCTCTGAGGCTGCTGGCAGGTCCTCCCTCAGCTTTAGGGTGGACTGCTCTCTGTGAGGCTGCTGGCAGGTCCTCCCTCAGCTTTAGGGTGGACTGCTCTCTGTGTGCGGCTGCTGGCAGGTCCTCCCTCAGCTTTAGGGTGGACTGCTCTCTCTCTGAGGCTGCTGGCAGGTCCTCCCTCATGATCTCACCGCGGTCCAGATCAGATTACAGCTCACTCACGTTTTCAGCTCAGAGGAACAGTCCGTCCCTCCCTGGCTTTTCTCTTCATCTGCTTGCCAGCTCCCTCTCTGTCCCCCTCCTCCTGCTTATCTGACGCTTTGTCTCTGCTTCATTACCCCAAACTTTACACACCTTTCATCTACCTTCCCTTTTACACCAGACGCAAAGCACTTTCTTTTGGCCTTTTTCTCCCACACACAGGCTACATACTGTACGTAGTTATGACCTGCCCATGACTTTACATGGAAGAAATGATAGACCATTGGAAAGTTCTCTCTCTTTCGCTTGCCGAGTCCTTTGGTACCTGTCTCTCTCTCTGTCCCCCATCAGATACAATTGTGATGACAGACCGAAATGAAGAAGAATGCATCTTGACACAGTAAAATTGGCTGTGGATGCAATAATATAGTTGTGTGAGTGATCGTGCTAAAACACATTACTGTATTTATTTTGATGAAAAATGGGAACTATTCTTCAGCAACTCTTACATTAAAACTCTTTACATTATTAGACAAACACTTTTCATAACCGTGTGAGCAGCAAAGACGCACAGAACCTCCCTGTTAGGGGATTAGTACTACGCACAGAACCTCCCTGTTAGGGGATCAGTACTACGCACAGAACCTCCCTGTTAGGGGATCAGTACTACGCACAGAACCTCCCTGTTAGGGGATCAGTACTACGCACAGAACCTCCCTGTTAGGGGATCAGTACTACACACAGAACCTCCCTGTTAGGGGATCAGTACTACGCACAGAACCTCCCTGTTAGGGGATCAGTACTACGCACAGAACCTCCCTGTTAGGGGATCAGTACTACGCACAGAACCTCCCTGTTAGGGGATCAGTACTACGCACAGAACCTCCCTGTTAGAAGATCAGTACTACACACAGAACCTCCCTGTTAGGGGATCAGTACTACACACAGAACCTCCCTGTTAGGGGATCAGTACTACACACAGAACCGCCCTGTTAGGGGGTCAGTACTACACACAGAACCTCCCTGTTAGGGGATCAGTACTACGCACAGAACCTCCCCGTTAGGGGATCAGTACTACGCACAGAACCTCCCTGTTAGGGGATCAGTACTACGCACAGAACCTCCCTGTTAGGGGATCAGTACTACGCACAGAACCTCCCTGGCTGTTAGGGGGTCAGTACTACACACAGAACCTCCCTGTTAGGGGATCAGTACTACACACAGAACCTCCCTGTTAGGGGATCAGTACTACACACAGAACCTCCCTGGCTGTTAGGGGGTCAGTACTACACACAGAACCTCCCTGTTAGGGGATCAGTACTACACACAGAACCTCCCTGTTAGGGGATCAGTACTACGCACAGAACCTCCCTGTTAGGGGATCAGTACTACACACAGAACCTCCCTGTTAGGGGGTCAGTACTACACACAGAACCTCCCTGTTAGGGGATGCTGTTTTGCTGGTGAGTGTGTAAACCCAGACCCGGCTCTCCATGTTGGGCTTGTTCCTTCCTATCATGTTCCTCGTTCCCCTCTAATCTGCGTTCAGTCATATCAGAGGAAGCAGAGGAACAAGATGACATCTTCCTGCTACAGTGGAGCTTTCACGTTCAAGTGTGAATACAATGGCTCATTTTCATTCACGTCTGCAGTTTACGGTGCCAACTGGGAGATATCAGAGCCTAAAAAAAAAAGTGTCTGCCTACTTGTATTAGGAGGTTGACAGCTTGGATATTTAATTTGACAGTAGATCAGACATGACATGAACAGCGCATGTGAAACACCTGTGCTGGCCAGTTGAGTTACAGTATGGTGTCTTCACTTGGAGAGTTGCTCCTATAAAGCATGCGTTTCCCCAGGGTGCCTCTCACACCACGGCCTAAAGCCTTTTGGACTGCTTCCGTTTGCCTGTTCAGTTGCCTTTTGCCATTTTCCAATCTGAGACAATTGTAAAAAAAAAAAAAAAAAAAAAATTTTTTTTAAGGAGTATGAAACATGAACGTGCAACTATATCAAGTGAGCTATATGAGGTGAATTTCATTGTCCACCACACAGAGAACTAGGCTACATTTTGGCAGGAACATGCTTGCATTGCTTGCACAGTACAAGTTTCCTCCAACAAATGACATCATGTGTTTTTGTAGGACGTAGCAAGCACTTCAAAGTTGCTGGAGACCTATTAATGATTCTATCCAGATTGGTTTTATGAGTCTGGACGCTCCAAGTCTGATTTGTGTCACTTGTCCCAAACCACATAATATGAGGTCTGGACAGACACGCAGATCCGACTTGAACACTTGCCCGAATCAGATTTGTGGCAGTGCGGACACACTCCCAAATCAGATTTGGGAAACCAATCAAGATAACGATGATTAATGACTTTAGCAGCAAATCGGATTTGCCTGTAATGTGAACATGGCCTAAGACTGTTAAGACGACCAAAAAATTTAAGTTTTCTAAAAGAAAAAATAAACGATTAAATATTTAGTCAAGAGATTTTTAAAAATCCAACTTATTTGAACCCTTCTACTGCTGTTCTGTTTTCTTTCCCTGAACACAAAGCAGTTGATTCATGCCTCCGCCTCTTTATCGGTTTCGTTTTGCTCTGTTCTTCCGTACACCACAATATATAGCTTGACTTTTCAAGTCGTAGTTTGACATTTTGTGGGAGATGGTAACATTGTAACACATTACATTATACAGTAGTTTTTTTTTTTTCCATAATTGCACTATAATTAGACAATAACAAAATTTGCCACAACTTCCTATGCTGCTACTAGCAGGCCAAGACCTCGACTAAATATGTTGTGGTCACATTATTGGATCTAGTTACACATCGAGGAAAAAGTCACCAATGCTAACTTTTTTTTTTACTACAAGTCTCATCCTTTCTTGCAGTATCATCTCTATAACAACTCATAAATCCACGTGTCATAATATGTGGTTAGTGTTAAATTACATTATAATTTTTGAAATAAGATTTTGGGGTTACCAGTAAAACTAGCAGCTAAAATTCTTTCAGTGTGAACTGTGGACTAGTCTTTTTTTTTATCAAGTTTTTCTCCCCAATTGTACTTGGTCATTCAACTGTCTTCTACAATCTGCCCATTCGAATTGAGCTAGAGGCAGACTGGAAGGAAGTTCAATGGTATTCGACCAATCACGACACATGTAAACATAACCGAGGCAGGTGATTGGCGAAATGAGCGGATGTCCCCGCCTTGAGCGGACGTCCCGCCTTCCGTTTTGACCAACTGTCAACGTTCGTAGTTTACACAGCCATAAGTGCAGTTTCCGCCGTTCTTCCGAGTGGGTTTGGATTGGACTGGATCCGACGCTGATTGGCTGAAGGACTGGATTTGGCGACGTTGATTGGCTGAAGGAGTTGTCAGTCAAGGCAAGTACTCTCACTCATTGCTGTGGATGGCTTGGAGTCCAGACGGACACGTAGAGCCAAACGGAACGTGAGATCACGTTATCAAGATGGTTTTAAGCAGGCTAGTACTAGTAGACAATAGGGCTGGGTATTGGCAAGGATCTCACGATACGATACGTATCACGATACTTGGGTCACGATACAATTGTATCACGATATATTGCGATGCGATGTTCTACAGAATTTACTCAAAATTAAATAATAGAGCTAAAGATACAACACACTGTGTACCACCCAGGTAGTGTAATAATATGTACGGTACATCACTTTATACTGATAAGTTAGTGGACAAATTTAGTCAAAACTACTGAGTGTTGAGTGTTACTGAACGCATCGATATGGGAAATATCGATACAGTATCGATTAGGGGTGGGAATCACCAGATGCAGAGAGGCCTGGCATGGCATGGCCTGGAAAAAAATAATAAAATAAATTATATCGCGATATTATTATATTATATCACATGCTTCCTCCGATGCATGTGCAGCCGCCAGCCACTTCTTTTCACCTGACAGCGAGGAGTTTCACCGGCAGGACGTAGCGCGTGGGAGGATCATGCTATTCCCCCCCAGTTCCCCTCGCCCCCGAACAGGCGCCCCGACCGACCAGAGGAGGCACTGGTGCAGCGACCAGGACACAACTAGTCCGCTTTTTAAACTACATTTTAGGAGTAGTTTCCTCAAATCTGTACACACACACGCACACGCACACACACACACGCACACGCACACACACACACACACACGCACACGCACACACACACACACACACACACACACACACACACACACATTCACAATGGTGTCCTGTGTGCAGGAGGCTTGGAGGTCCACGCTACTCTGGGAGAAAAGAGCCATTATACAGCATGACAAAGACTCTGAGGCCCCAAGCCGTGAGCTCCAGTGGCACTCAGAGCAAACCATGCGCAGGAAAAAGGGAGACCACCTAAAGATGGCGAAGAGCACCAAGGATACTGGTCGATACCAAGTGTTTGCTTAGAGAGAGATACAGTAGGTGCCAAGTATGTATGCCCTGAGAGAGTTGGTGAGTGATGGAGGGAGGGAGGGGTGTCTTACTAAGAGGCACAGCTTTTTTTTTTATCTCAAAGAATTATGTCATTCAACTCACTGGAGGCCCCAAAAGCCCCCAATGCTTCTTCCCAGCAGAATGTTCAATAAGCTAATGTCGCCTGGCAACAAATACAATACCAGCAAACAGTGTTTGGCCACCATTTTCAGTTCCAGGATGTGACCGCCTGATCGTTAAGTTCCAGATCCCTTCAACGACGGACTGGAGGTTTTCCATGAAAATCGAAAAGTTTTATTGAAAAATGCAAAATGTTCTCCAGGATAGAACCGCTAATAATGATGACCAATGGAGAGAGTTAAAACGCAATAAGCATCACAGCTGTAGATGAGACACTAGAATATATAGGTTGTGTTATGCTTGAAACTAAAACCTAGGTAAAGAGTGTACCCTTCCTGAACAAACAGGTCACGGGGGGCCCGAGGAGCTGACTGAGAGACCTCAGCTGCTGAGGAATAAGGCGGGGCAGAGGACACGTTCCCCACATAGCTAATGCGGGTGTGTTTAATCAAGGGGGTGGGGGTGTGATTACAGCCCAGGATGGGGTGGGGTGGGGGGGGGGGGGGTTCTGGCTTGATGGCCAGGACCAGCTGAGAAGCTGGAGAACCTGCGGTGTTATGACTCGACTGTCTGAAGACTTCACTTGGAAGACTCTCCAGTGGACCATGGGCTGGGCTGTCTCTGAATGTGAGAGATGCACAGGAGCTTTTACACACCACAGCTGTAGCCGTAGATCACGCCACCCTCAGCTGAGTAGCCTGACCGGCTCAAAGACCCAACAAGTAGAGACAAGAGCGAGCATGGGCATGATGGTGCTGCGATGCAGAAGAAAACGGACAGAATCATGGAATTCGGTAATAAAAATGGACCCAACTGTAAAACATGGAATATTGCAGAATTTTCCATAATTTAGCTGAAATGAGTCAACGTAGGCCTAATTATCAAAATCAAAAGTTCGACCTGATTATTGCAGTAACCTACATGACTTCATAACTATAAAATAGGGCGAGATAAATAATAATGTTTTCGATTGGGGTGTGTTGGTCTTGCGTGGGACCCTTACGTCACCTCACAACTTGGTGTTCACTTTGAGAAACATGTGGAATAGACTGTCTGAGAGAGCCAAGTCATATTATTATATAAAAATAAATAAAAAAAAGGCAGGACATCACATCCTATGGGCCACTACTACTGAGCTTCCTGCCTCCCCACACCAGGAAGCTGGGGCCCACAAGAGGAAGTGGGGCTCATCAGGTTGCAGTCTGTTGGAACTGACTCTTCTCTTGGGGCCACAGAGCCAGAGACAGAGTGGGGTTATCAACACAGAGCCTTCACGTCACTACCCCAACAACACACAATCTGCCTGGGTGTCATCCAAAAACACAACGCTCACTGGCTACGTCTGTTATGCTTCCATGTATTAATAAGCCTAGCCAACAACTGCAGCACAGCTGTAATGGCTGAAGAGCTGATTTGTGAGGTGGACTGGGGAAACGCGAGGCGGTTGCCAGAGAATTTGCACTCCGAGTAAAGTTATTTTATTCACCTCGTGTTCCAACACAGGGCTCAGCCATTATAGAGATAAAGATGGGAGTGCTGCATTGGGTCAAGACATCAATATAAGTTAGCAGAGTAAAGAAATCAGGTGCTCTTCCAGGATGGGGCATATATAGATACAAGATCAAAAAGAGAGGTAGCTGTCCAGTATGGTTGCAGGGAGTTCCTCAGGTGTTGAAGGCAGCAAAAAGGGAAGACATCCGAGGCACTCTGAGTTCTATTAAGAATCCTTTCTTCTACAGGGATATACAGCCAGGGCTCAGCCAGTGACTTCCTATTGTGTTGACACTTCCTGTGACAGTACAGCACTAGTGTGACCAGGAAGTCATAACACAACTGGGTCAAGTGGGCGGGGCTACATAAGGTGAATACCACAGTTAGTTCCGGCGGAGCAATTTGATTGGACAAGAGGGATCCTAGCCGTGCTGATATTTCACGATAACATCACGGGCGCTTCACTCTGAGTATATCACTCCGCTTCACAGCTGTTCTAAACGTTTCCTTGATTAGGCTGCGTTCAAACAGCGCTCGCTACCCAGCAATATGGATTTAACCTGAATTATGAACGGTAAGCTGAAATCATCTGTGCTAACCTCAAAGTAGCTAATGCTAGGTTAGCTAGCTTGCAGTCAGGAAACTGCAGGCAGGTAGTTTACCTATTGTTGCTTGCTTGGCAACACTTGGTAGTGCAATCCTGAGGGAACTGTTTTTGTTGCCGGAGGAGAATAACTAGGGGTGGGGGAAAAAATCGATTCACCTAAGTATCGCGATTTTTAATGTCACGATTTTTTGGATCGATCTTTTATTCCAGAATCGATAATCGCAAATTAAAAAAAAAAAAAAAATTTTTTTTTTTTTGGGTGCTTGCAGTCAGGCCACTCACTGAACAGCAGGCCAGGCGCCGCCTACTGGTTTACTAGTGGTTTTATTACTTTATTAGTTAGTCTGAAGTAATAATTACACTTCAGGGTTAAAGTGGGTGCATCTCATTGTAAAATTGGACTTCAAACGGCCCAAATCTGGCTTCAAACGGCCCAAATTTCACGCGGGTTGGCCCATATCGGCCTGGCCTGCTTGGTATCTAATGCCCGGCCTGAATTATGATCCCAGTCCGCCCCTGTTTTTAACTATATTGCCCAGCCCTACTCATGATATATAATATACAGTCTCTAGTGTATGATTCAACTTTTCCCATGTTCTAATCTAGTGTAAAAAAGCAAACAAACTGAAAAAAGAAAAGAAAAAAATAAACAAAAATCGCAATAAATCGTAATATCGAATCGCAATAATCGTAGAATCGCAATACTTAAGAATCGCAATATAAATCGAATCGGCACCCAAGAATCGTGATAGTATCGAATCGGGAGATAAGTGAATCGCCACAGCCCTAAGAATAACAGACATAAATCATCTGTTGTTGCAGATTACTTAAAACAATGCTATTATTACTTGATTAATAGCTTTGTTTATGCTGTACAACTGTTGTATAAAAGCAATATCACACTCGAGGTCGTGCTGTTGTTGTCTAATGTCGTCACGGCTGTGATTATCTACGACCGAATCACAGCCGTGACGACATTAGCACACAGCAGCACGACCTCCAGTGTGATATTGCTTAAATCAGCATGGATGTCATGAGTGTTACTCATTCCTGTCACTCTTCACTGCACTGGCAATGACTAAAACATAGACGCAACCAAAATAATGGTATTTATATCATTAGCCCAAATACAAACCAGCTAGATCAAGTGATGAGGCCTCTATGCTACCTCACACAATAGGAGTTCTCGCTAACTTTCAGCATGTTGTGGAGTCAATCCAAATCTTAAAGGGACGATCCCTGGTCCATTCCCAGATTCGCTCCCTCCAGTCAGCTGTCTTCCCAAGGTGTCACATGATCTTTTTCCAGGTCGTCAGCTGCTCTGCTCACAGCAGTCACTAGACAAATCCATTTGAGACAGTTACCAACACGTTAGCGGCTCCGATGCTACTATCTGTTGTGCTATTCTAGGAGGACCACCTGTGTAGAAAGGATGTTAAAGGAAAGAGTCACAGTGGGTAGTCTCTTAACTCATTAAGTGCCATAGACGACCTAACTCGTCTTACATAATCCAGCGCTTAAGTGCCAAGGACGAGCTAACTCGTCTTACATAAACATTTTTTTTTTTTGACGGTGGGACATCAATCAACCCCTTTTACATCTTCGAGATAACTATTTGGAGCAAGAGCATGTGTGTAATCTATTTTACCGACCACTAAGTGGCGACAGAGACCGAGAGAAGTCACAGCCACGGGACCCAAAAGCCACAAAAGCAGCCGCCTCCCGCGGAAATGGCTTGGCGATTTTACAGTCAGAAGCCCGGACACACACACACAGAACGGACAGAGATCCCTTCCCCCCAGAGCCGCGCAGCAACGCGCGAACACACACACACACACACACACACACACACACACACACACACACACACACACCGCGGGAGCAAGCCATTCAAGGAAATGGCGACGCGATTTTACAGTAATCCATTTCAGACTCGTCTTGCCCGACAGGCAGACAGGCAGGCAGGCAGCAGCAACGCGCTTCTGACACGCCCGCTGTTAGAGCCAGGAGGAAGGAGGAGAAGACACACGGAGGGAGGAGTTTGAATGAGAGGGGTGTTTCCTGTTGTTATGGAGGAAATTACTGTTCAAAACTATTGTTTAGAATGTCTGACGGTCTTACTGATGCCAAAAATGAATGGTTAAAGTGACTGTTTCACAAAAAGCCATTTATCTCTGAATAAATTTCCAGACGCTGAAACCATGCTGTACTCAACGGCTAATATCTACATAACTACTAACTCTGCAAACTAACTCTTTTAGACAGAGAAAGCACACATTCTATTAGTTATTTTTAGATGATTGGTGTTCATGAATTCTTAACAGAAAAGAATCCTCGGCTATTCTAAAATGAGCCAGAATCGTCAAAAACACCCCTGGCACAACTTACCTACAGGAATGAAAACATGGCTGGCATTCAATGTGTTAAAACAGACTGTCTCATCTACATCCGGCTGTACGTTACACCCCCAGAACATGCACAAGGAAGTTGGGAAAACAACTTTCAGACAAGAAAGAAGTTCGACGGAATCCGACCAATCACGACACGTGTGTCCACGAAAAATGCGGCATATTGGATTCTGATTGGACTAATGAGCGGAAGACCCGCCTTTCTGCGATTCTGATTGGACTAATGAGCGGAAAACCCGCCTTTCTACTTCCCATTCCGGTTGGTGCATGATTCTCCCCCACGAAGTACAGACGGTATGGCGGAAGCATTTGAAAATTGCGGAAGCCAACTCGTCTGTTCTAAGAGAATACACAGTGGGTGGATGAGGGCAGGTAGGCTATGTCACTGGGGTTAGTAGGGTGGGGGGTGGCGTCTCACCCATAGCTTACTGTAAACAATGTAAGACATGCACAGCGTGAGAATGAAGATCAGGGAGAATATAAGTCACTCCTATGTGCATTTCAGCAAAATTGTATCTCACATCATCAAGCCTAGACGCTAGATTATATTAGGCAGGAAGGCTGACATCTGAGGACTAACACAGCACAACAACTCATTCATGTCTGCAGTGTGGGAAGAGCGTTATGTTGAAAGCGACGTGATGTTATAGATGGGTCAAACTTCTCCATCTTGTCAGAGCACTTTATGAAAGGCAGGAAATGCATTGTTGATGTTGATGACAATCCAAGGCCAAGAGACTGCGCGCACTTTCAGGTGTCCGAATATTTTTTGATCAGAATTTCTAACTTCCTTTTCCCCTCATAATCTCTCCAATCCACAGCCAAACTCTGAGCTTAGTGAAACAATAGCAGCCTTTCAACTGAAGCTTGTGGAGACGAGAGCTCCTTACAGAAAGTACACAATGAGATGCCTTCTGAAGGGAGTCACATGTCTGCTGCATCATGCATGCGCCGCATACACACATTCATATGCTCATATTCAGAAATGTACAAAAATTATGGTCAAACTCAGCGCACAGCGCAGCAGGGAGGGGCAGGTACGCCTGCAGTAGTGCTCTATTAGGGTTTGTGGTGAGGACAGCCTTCAGTGTGGGGGTGTGGAGCAGCGCGGAGGTCTGTATGTCTTCAGTGTGGAGGTCTGTATGTCTTCAGTGTGGAGGTCTGTATGTCTTCAGTGTGGAGGTCTGTATGTCTTCAGTGTGGAGGTCTGTATGTCTTCAGTGTGGGGGTGTGGAGCAGTGTAGAGGTCTGTATGTCTTCAGTGTGGGGGTGTGGAGCAGTGTGGAGGTCTGTATGTCTTCAGCGTGGGGGTGTGGAGCAGTGTGGAGGTCTGTATGTCTTCAGTGTGGGGGTGTGGAGCAGTGTGGAGGTCTGTATGTCTTCAGTGTGGAGGTCTGTATGTCTTCAGTGTGGAGGTCTGTATGTCTTCAGTGTGGAGGTCTGTATGTCTTCAGCGTGGGGTGTGGAGCAGTGTGGAGGTCTGTATGTCTTCAGTGTGGGGGTGTGGAGCAGTGTGGAGGTCTGTATGTCTTCAGTGTGGAGGTCTGTATGTCTTCAGTGTGTGGGTGTGGAGCAGTGTGGAGGTCTGTATGTCTTCAGTGTGGAGGTCTGTATGTCTTCAGTGTGGGGGTGTGGAGCAGTGTGGAGGTCTGTATGTCTTCAGTGTGGGGTGTGGAGCAGTGTGGAGGTCTGTATGGTCTTCAGTGTGGGGTGTGGAGCAGTGTGGAGGTCTGTATGTCTTCAGCGTGGGGGGTGTGGAGCAGTGTGGAGGTCTGTATGGTCTTCAGTGTGGGGTGTGGAGCAGTGTGGAGGTCTGTATGTCTTCAGTGTGGGGGTGTGGAGCAGTGTAGAGGTCTGTATGTCTTCAGTGTGGGGGTGTGGAGCAGTGTGGAGGTCTGTATGTCTTCAGTGTGGGGGTGTGGAGCAGTGTGGAGGTCTGTATGTCTTCAGCGTGGGGTGTGGAGCAGTGTGGAGGTCTGTATGGTCTTCAGTGTGGGGTGTGGAGCAGTGTGGAGGTCTGTATGTCTTCAGTGTGGGGGTGTGGAGCAGTGTAGAGGTCTGTATGTCTTCAGTGTGGGGGTGTGGAGCAGTGTGGAGGTCTGTATGTCTTCAGTGTGGGGGTGTGGAGCAGTGTGGAGGTCTGTATGTCTTCAGCATGGGGTGTGGAGCAGTGTGGAGGTCTGTGTGTCTTCAGCGTGGGGGTGTGGAGGTCTGTATGTCTTCAGCGTGGGGGTGTGGAGCAGTGTCTTCAGCATGGATGATCTAATAAAATGTGCTGCTGGTGGGCAGCAGGGTGGAAGAGAGTTCAAGGTCTCTTCAACCGGAGGAGCAGAATCCAACCAGCAGAGTCAACCGGCTGGAAGCATCTGCCCTGCTGAAGAGTCCAACGCGCTGAGCCTCGCCCAGCTCCTCCTAATAGAGACTGTGCCACAGGATGAGTCCTCAAACCCAGACGTTAACATCGCCTGGTTCCCTTGTCTGGAAGTCAATGGGTTTTTTCCTCTGGGGATTTTGGTTAGATCAGATGCCTGAAATAAGGTCCACCACAAAAGTCCATGAAATTGAGACCTTTGTGTTTAGCAAGAGATCATCTTCAGAAATGAACCAAAAAAACATGATTTTTTTTAAGCGTTTTCTGCCGATTGCACATTTACACTTCTAAAATCATAAAAGTTGTGTTCACAATTTTGTGAAGATTAGCTCGCTGAACACAAAGCTCTCAGTTTCATAAAATGTTGTCAAACAGGTTATTTCAGGCATGCAACCAAAAACCCCATACAAGACGAGGGAACCCAGCGCGATGCTAACTTCTGGGTTGGCGTAAAAAAACGGCGTCATCTCTGCGGTACTCTATTCGTAATAATCTTATACTCTATTAAACTTTGTGTTCCTTGTTATCTAAATTTGACACGTTCACATTCTTCTGTTGGTGTGCAAGAAATGCGACGTTGCTCACGCAGACTTCCAGAGAAGAAGGAGTCAAAACTGAAATAAAACTAACAGACGACTGAGTGAATTGTGGTCACGTGTAGCGCTAGGTTAGGTCTGTGACGAGGCCTATAGACAGTCAGTCTGTGTTTGGCACGTCCACTTCAGCTCTGTCATTTACAGCAGTGAGGGCCGTCATTGAAGCCTCTTTGTCAACTGCCAGCGAAGAGTAATTGTACCTCCTACAAGGCTCTCATGAGCCGAAAATATCTCATAATGTCCTTCATTTTCCAAGACATCTCGACACCCCCTCTCCTGCCACGGGGGGGAACTGCAGCATAACCGATATTTAAAGTGCTATAAGTAGTCTGTGGACGGGTGTTCATGTTGCTCCACAACTTCAAAACCACTGCTATCAGTTCTTATGTGGTTGGCCTGCTGGGACAATGGGGTTTTCTTACAGCCACAACTCTTTGCTCCTTCCATCTCTGAATCTACCTTCATAACCTTCTGCTGTTCCATCTCTGAATCTACCTTCATAACCTTCTGCTGTTCCATCTCTGAATCTACCTTCATAACCCCAGTCTAACACTCAGTTTGGGCAGTGGTGGCCTAAAGGTTAGAGAAGCGAGCTTGTGACCAGAAGGTCGTCGGTTCAATCCCCGGGACCGGCAGGATATATCGGCGTGGGGGAAAGTGAAAAAGCAGCGCTTGCCCCTCCCTCATGACCACCACTGAGCTGAGGTGCCCTAGAGCAAGGCCCTTAACCCCAAGGTTGGAACTGCTCAGTGACCAGCAAATCAGACTGTGGTTGTACTGGTCAGCTTCCAGGTGTGAGAGAGAGAGAGAGAGAGAGAGAGAGAGAGAGAGAGAGAGAGAGAGAGAGAGAGAGAGAGAGAGAGAGAGAGAGAGAGAGAGAGAGAACAGGGCACTCCTGAAAAAGAGAGCACTATCTTCTGCTAGTTAGGCTAACAATGCAACAATCTTCCAGATTGCCAGTCCTGACACTCCTCAGTATGCTGTGTGGATTAAACTGCCGATCAAAGCCAGTCCTGACACTCCTCAGTATGCTGTGTGGATTAAACTGCCGATCAAAGCCAGTCCTGACACTCCTCAGTATGCTGTGTACTGTAGATTAAACTGGCGATCAAAGCCAGTCCAGACACTCCTCAGTCTGCTGTGTAGATTAAACTGGCCATCAAAGCCAGTCCAGACACTCCTCAGTATGCTGTGTAGATTAAACTGGCGATCAAAGCCAGTCCTGACACTCCTCAGTATGCTGGAGGCTGGAGCGACTCAGGGCCGGAGCACGTGGCCGGACAGATCTGGAATGCTAATCTACAGATCTTTATAAGACTTCAGAGCGAGAGACTTTTCAATAGTCATTGTGAAACTGCAATGCATTTGTCTGCATTTTCACCTCATTCTTGCCAATGAATGACCACAGGATTACAGAAAACAAGGCAAAAGTACACAGACAGTATTGACTGCCCACTGTATAAACTGTACAGCTGTCTCAAGCCAACAGTGTTAAAGTCTGTATAGAGATAATGAGAGGGGAAAGAGCAGTAACTGACAGCGTGTGTGCGCAATGTGCATACACTGTATTCACATGGCAGCAGCGCAGCGCTGATCTGAGATCAGATAAGATGCCTCTTAAATCATCATCGCGGAGGTGCACACTTGCAGTCAAGTGACCTGAACGGTCGGCAAGTTTGATGGATTGTGGCCCAGACTTGTCAACTCTACGACAGGTGTTGGCAAGTCCCAATAAGGGCCCATTCAAAGCAGATTCACACGGATGTGGTGATGATGATGTGATCATGAAGTGTGTTTTCATTTCTTTTCTCTTTTTTTTGTTGCAAGGAGTTTAAAGTTTAAAACCTCAATTAATTGTAAAACAAGAACACGTTTACCGTGGAGAAGCTTTTACTCCAGCAAATAACAGAGTTATAATAGCGGTTTAACCACTTTATCTTCTGCTTGTTTTCAGCACAGGGGGTTTTCAAAGTCTGAGACTGTGGGCCTCCCCCCAGACAAAGATTAGAAAAAGGTGCCCCCCCCCCCCCTCCCTGCTCAATTCCTGGATGCCTATGGGATCATGATTACTGTATTTTATTTGATCCCATAGACACTAAGTGATAGACTGATATTGCTGTTTGACATACTTCAGACTACACCCAATACATAAAAAGGTCTGTTTGAAGCAGGTTTGACGCCACTTATTTGTTTCTAACTCTGGGAAACCACTAAATTCCTCAAAACTATTGTATCTCAGTCTGAACTATCTCTTCAACCAAATCAGACACATTTAGATTCGGGCTATGCTATGTGATCTGATCTCCTTTTGATAACTAATGTAATATATTTTACTTCCATTGACTGAGTCTCCCCTGAAACTGCTTGGAGCAAAATGTTGCATTCTCTTCTCAGTTACACTGCAAAAAAATACCACCTCTGTCATCTCAGGGGAGATCTAATTGGAATATATAGCAGTGATAGTGAAAGCCAACTAGGAGAATCCACCTTAGACTTTGGCCCTCTTGTCATGAGCAAAACGCTAGTGTGTTCTGTAGGAGAAAGCAGATCCCAGCACACGAACAGCCTACACATCTAATTAAACTTTGCCTGGGGGTGAGTGAGTCTGTGTGTACAACACCCACCGCCTCGCCCCAACAACGTTCCCCTGATAGCGGCTTACAGTATCTCAGGACAATATAGTGTTTTAGTACAGTAGGATTTTAATAGCTGCCATGTTGCTTGTTTGTTTTAATCACTGGCAATGAAGGAAGAGTCGGTGTGGTTCAAGTGTGTTTTACTAACAGAAGATCCCTAGGGAAATGAGACTCTTACATTGCATGTGTGCTAATTGAAAGGCAACATAAAAAACAACATGTGCGCTGCAATAAAGCTCACAAGAACCCCCTGCCTCCCCCCTCTCTCTCTCTCTCTCTCTCTCTCTCTCTGATGCAGGGATGGGCTTCCTCTGCGTTTTCAAACGGCCAGAACCATCTGGCACAGGCTGATAGACTAGCTTTGGAGTAGGTCAAGTAGAGAGGGGTGCGTGGAGGGGGTGTAACTACAGACTTGGAGCAACGTCTCTGTGAAGGCAGGACCTGTAGGCTAGGCTGTCACCACACTGACCCAAAAACCAAGACGCAATCCCAGCCTGGAACACCCACCACCAGCAAGGCCAGGCCGCCAGGCCTGGTCACACGCTATGAAGTCTATAATGGAGAGAAATTAAAATGCTCCTCTCACAAAATGAAGGGTACTATCTATATACAGTTAGAACAGACACACCATGGATTCTATGCAATTGTTTGTTGAAGTTGACAGACATGAATGTTTGACAAATCCAGAAATGTAAAATAAAAGAGTTGGTTTTACAATGCTCGAAAAACAATAAGTACTTAGGGCTACCATTTGTTTTCTCTGGCACTACTATATTTTCCAGCTTTAGGATTGTTATATAATATAACTTATATTAGCCAGTAATATCTAATGCATATTGTGAGGGATTTTTTCCATTCTGATTTTCAATGTACCAATAGAGCCTTTCTGGATCCTTGTGTCATTGTCCACAAGTGGTTAAACATTAAGTTGCTTTATGTCCCTTAAATGTAGGCTACTTTACAATAGGCTATTAATAAGTAGTGTAAATGGCCTTGTGCTATTAAAACACACCCCTCATCTTTAGCTAGTTTTGGCACGGTTTAGTCACGATTTGGGGTGGAATCGTTCAAGCAGCCTATAATCCATCATCATCAGTAATAATGAAGTGTATGAGGCTATTGTTGGTAATAAACGGTACTGAAAAGGCCATTGTCAGTGGATAACAAACATGAACCCGATCCGTAGTGTGTAAGAAGCATAGCAGAAGAAAGGAGCAGCTTATAATCATGTAGACGCGTCCGCCACACAGACCCCCCCCAAAAATGGTAACTTTTGCTGTAGTAAAAAGTGTTTGAAACTTACCGATGAGCCTGTGCTCGGCGGCTGTAACGTGACGCACGGTGACGGGCCTGTCAAACAGGAAAAACAGACACAAAGCGGCGGCAGGCAGGCAGGCAGGCAGGCAGGCAGGGTCCCAGGGAAAACCGGTTTTCTCCCAACTTCACGCTAGAGCTCTTTCTGAAGTCGCAGGCTGCAGTATAAGCGGACACACAACTGCATCGCTTGCGTTACGTTATCCCAAAATTGTTACAAAATCTGGTCAAATCTTGTTTTGAACAAATCTGTTACCACGACGACGACGACGACGACGACGAGGCAGTGTCTGTCTGTCTGTCTGTCTGTCTGTCTGCCCGTGGGCGGCTTGGAGAACTTGGCGTCTATCTGTGACTCGCGACTTTTGTGTCCTGTCCTGCCAGCCTGTGGAAACGCTCCTCCACACACCTCCTCCCCTCTCTCTCTCTTTCTCTCACTGAATCAGAAAGCGCTTTAAAAAGAGAGAAACGTTTTTCCTCTCTCTCTCTCTCCAGCCGAGGCAACCCACTACTTGGGCAACCAACCCCCCCCCTCTCTCCCTGTCCCATCTAGCGTCGTGTCAGTCCGCCCGCCCGCCGTGGGAAGGGGAGGGCGCACAGCCGCACAGTGTCACGATTCAAACTTTTACAATTTACCCAGAGGCCATGCACTGATTATTGAATGTGTTTGTTTGTTTATTTATTATTTATGTACCTATTACATTAAATTGGACATCATTAAAGGGCGCATTATGAAAGGAAATACTTAAAAAGGAAATACTTAAACCTCTATGAAGAACTGGTGTGGTCAGATAGGCTACCATGTAGCTACATTTTCCAAGCAAGCTTGTAGCTAGTTTTTCCAAGGACTATTTGTATGTTATGACTGGGGATGTCGACCAAGGAAGATATTGGATACATTTCATTATGATGATTAGCTACTTTGATGCAGGCTATCTAGTATAAAACAGATACAAATGATAGAAAAAAGAGATACACAAATACAGAAAGATACAAATGGTGTTAAAGGCACTGCTTATGGACTAGTGCAGTGATTTTCAAATGGGGGTCCGGGGGCCCCCAGGGGTCCTTGAAGAGGGTTCCCAGCCAAAAGGGGGGGGATTTATTTGAGCTATATTTCCATTCATAAGTAACACAGTGACTTTTTGGTCATGGGTTTGATACACTTTCTGTAATAAAACATCTAAACGCATCAGTCTTATTGGGGGACCGTGGGACAAAATCCTATCAAATGGGGGGGGCATGGTCTAATCTTTGTCAGTTTAGGGGTCCCTCGTGTGAAAACATTTGAGAACCACTGGACTAGTGAACTGAAGTGTTTTGGTGTGGATGAAACTGTCCTTTGGAGATAGTTTGACATTTTCTCCCCCCCATGCTTGTATGTGTTTGTCAAGGGACTTGAGGATTTGTTGAGATAACGTGCCAACTGGTGACTCAGACTCTCTGTCTGCATGCAGGCTTGTGGTGTGCCTGCACGGCACAGAGAGAGACCCAGCTTTGAAGGCCAGGCAGAGGGAATGAGCTACAGCTGATTGCTGATGCTTTAGGAGCGCTTCATTCCCATCACAGAGCCACCCGGAATAGACTGCTGTGCACCAGAGACTTTGGAACAGAGGAGACTATCAACCTTTATTTGAGGGGTTGTCTAACCACATTCAAGAACTACAGCCAGTTCTGTTCAGGGTGCCTTATTTGGAGATCATCTTGTGCACTGGTCATTAGTATGCAGTCAAGGACTTCTAAAAGGGTTCCTAAGCATAAACAGCCCTCGACACTTAGCCAGGTTCTTGGTTCTTTCCCAGGCTTTTTGCATTTTATAGGATTCTGCAATCAATGTTCTTGGTTATTATGAGCTCCTCAGAGAGTAAAGTCAATTATTGATTAAATTAAGGGAGCAAGAGTATGAGCTATTAAACCATTCTTGGATCTTTATGCTACTAACATGCTTTAAGATTGCCATGCATAAGTTTCATGGTTGTTTCTTCATACCTTTTTCCAATACAAGTAAATAGGTAAGTATCAGAGAGAAACAAATGCAATAAGATTATTGAGAGATTATAGGCCAGTGGTTCTCAAAGTGGGGTCCAGGGACCCCCAGGGGTCCTTGAGGGGGTCCCCAGCAAAAAGGGGAATACTTTATTTTCACTAGAATTCCAACCATAAGTAACACAATGACAGAATGTATGACTATTTTGGGCATGACTTTCATACACTTTCTGTAATAAAACATCTCAAAGAAATATCTTGATGGGGGACCAAGGCTGGGACAAAATCCACAAAACCACAAATTAGCGACATATGACAAATCCAACTTGGTGGAGAACTGATTGTGGGTTTGCTCTACATCTTTTGGTCAGAAATTCAAATATTGCAATGCAATCCAGAAATACACATCTGTATAACTGGGCTCTTCAAACTTTGCAGTTTCTCCCCGATTGATCAAAAAGTCAATTTTTGCCACAGAGCAATGTTTTACAGTATGTCCAGTCAAATTTTGTGCATGTCTGAGGAAGAATGTTGAGTAGTCCCACCATAAAATTGCTGTGTGGATCCCTTTTATTCATCTTTTCAAGGTACTTTTGATCCTCGTTGGCTTTTGAATGCGCACGTTTTTTTTTTTTTTTTTTACCATGCTTAAGTCATAGTTTATGTTCACTTCACTCTTGACACCCTTGGGTTTAATGCCCAAAGTGCAAATTAAAACTAAAACCCGTTTAAACCTTTTGCATGCAATTGAGAGCTCTTGTCCTCACTGACAATCTGCCTACATAATAGTTTTCCAACTGACTATACGTTGTTAACAATGAGTTATTGTAGTAACATGATATTAATGGCACTCACCACAGACAAAAGGGTACTGGGCAGGTCCTATTATGACTACAAGTAGATCCTTCAAAAGAAAGGTGAAGCCGCACGGCGCACACTCATAATGCCTTCTTCTTCTACAGTACAGGTGGAAGTACAGGAAGTGACTTTGAGCAATCACTTTTTACAAGAATTATAACCAATAATGAAATTAGTATGAGAGATAACCAGTGTTGGGGAAACTCATTACAAAAGTAACATATTACATGTAATATATTACTTTTAGCACTAACTCAGTAATATAACTTATTACTTATAGGATTTCAGTAATATTATACCAGTTACTTTGTCAAGTAACTCGGTTACAATTTTTTTTTTTTTTTTTTAATCAAAGCACATATTTAAATCAAGATACAATAATTTCCTAATCAAACTGTCTGTTTTTATGCATATGACCACTATAGATGACAATAACAAAGGAAAAGAATAACATTTGGAATTTTGGATTGTTTACACTGACTTCAAGGCGGGTGACATTATTTTTCGGGATGTTCCAGGGCAACGATGTCATTCTGCTGCTGCTGTTTTGGTGAAAGTAATGCAAAAGTAGTGTATTAAGTAGCAAGTTACTCTACACAGACAGTAATATTGTCAAGTAACTTATTACTTTCAAATGAAAGTAACTAGTAATATGTAGCATATCACATTTGGAAAGTAACTTGCCCAACACTGGAGATAACCCATGTAATCCTGGGACCCATCACTCATCCTCATTGCAGATGATTCTGATTATATACATCCATTGTAGGATTCCCTATCATTTTCCGTTGTTTTGAACATTTCTCTGCTGAATGAGCCAACATAAACATGTAGCAGGGTGGCCGGCGGGTAAAAGTGATGCTCTGTTTGTCGTCTTATTATGACATGTCACTGAATAAATTATTGATCAATGAGAGTTCTGGGGAGAACAAACTATGTTACATCAAAATTAGGTGGATATGCACGTAGATTTAAGGTACCCAAGCGTTGGAAAGCAGTGGTGAACAAATCACTGCATTATTAATAATATTGTTAATATTGTTTCTACTGTCTGTCTGTGACAATGATTTAAAACTTCTTTTAAAACAGCTTTTGCATTTCTTTCTGTACAATTTAAAATCAAAGAGTTTATGGTTTCAACCAGTGCCCTATGAATGAAGTGTTGTTTATTTGAAGAGGTTTGATCAGTCAACAAGTCCAAGCGAATATATTTTTTCAAAGCACAAAATATTTAGGAACTGGGTTAGGGTTATAGGATATCGACACAAACCAGTCAAAACATGTCAGGACTTCTGGTTATAGCTCTTATCTGGTCTGGTTAGTAATGTATGTATGCATATTGTACAGGTTCCCCAAGTCTGGTTTGGGTGAATTTGTGGAAGAATATTGCATCGCCATTACTCTGTGCTCCGTGGCTTCTTAGCGTCTTGATCCCCACCCACCCACCAACGGGCACACATGCTTACACACAAGCGTTTGTAGATGTTCAGGTCTGCGGGATGGGGGTCTGACCAGATGCCGTGAACAGGAAGTCACTAACATGGTCCAGATGTGAAGACAAGAGAGACCACCTCCAACACAGCTGGAAAAAGTGGGAGACTTCAGGCTGTGACTGGAGACATACTACGGCCTCTTAAGACTGTGTTGGAGAAAGATTGATCAAAAGACTCTTTTATGTTAAACAACACCAGCACACAAAACAATTTGCTGCATTATATGACAAATACCAAACCATTGTTCAAATTCAGGTCATATTGTCCTCTGTCCTCACTCACTACAGAGGCTAGAGAGGAAAGGGTTTGTTTAAAAAACAACCTTAAAAAATAAGTAAGTCCATGTTAGGTTTTCTACATGAGTGGCGTTTTTTTAAATCATTATATAAGATTAAAATTCATTCAGATCAAGTATAAAATTAAGGCATATTTCTTAAAATAGGGGGGGGGGGGGACTTTAGATTGCATGAAATCTCAGTACAAGGCTGGCAAACCCCAATGTAATCCACAAAAAGTAATTATTCAACTTTGTGCCCTCTAGTGATTAAACTGGCATGGTGCAACAGTGTGACTAAGAAAACCAGCCGACAGGCCACTAAGTTGACAACAGTGCTTATTTATTTATCAATATGCAAGAGTTTTACTCAATTCAACATGAAAACAACAGAAAACTGCACAAATATGATTGTAACCAAACCATGAGACAATTAACCTACGTGTTTCCAATTACACCGGATACCGTATATATTTTTCGTTTATAGAAGAAGTCCCCTGTCCAATGCAACACGTTCTTTAAGTGCATTTACCTGCTGGCTGGTCCTCGAAAAAAAAAAAAAAAAAGACTTACTTAATCTTAAGTAAGTCTTCTTTTGTCTTTCTTAAGACAAAAGAAACAACTGGCAGATCTTACTTACCATACATAACAAACTGTCTGAAGCAATGGCTTAACCCAAAATAATAATAAAAAACATATGCAGAACTGGATCTTGGTAGAGTCATTATTATTTCCAGGGTTTTCTTGATTGAGAGCATTCCCATTGTCTGGACTTGGGCTCACTTCTCCTCTTAGGAAAGTGAGGGAACTTTAGATCTCCTGTGTCTACAGCCCCTTACAGGCTTCTCCACTAATCCTCATCTTCTTCTTCGTCATCGATTACGGCCCTCTGTCTCCTACGCTTGGCCGGAGCAGAGATGTCGTCCTGGTCTGAATCCGCAGCACCGTCCTCGTCTATATAGAGCGCGGTGGTGGAGTCATCCTCTGTAAACGCATAACTGAGTCAGCCCAAATGATACATACTGTATATGACTACCTTGGCTATTGCAACCATTCAGTTGTGATTTGAAGGCCCCACTCAATAATACTACAGGTCTGACAGTTGTGTGAAATATTACAATATTAATTTGGACTGTTTCTAGGAACCATCTTTCTACCATCTACCATCGATTCAGTTTCACCCTGAGCCCTCTTGGCTGCGTGCCCACTTGTTCATCATTAGAGGAAAAGCAGCAAAAGTGAAATACCATCCTCGTCATCGTCGTCCATCACTCTGCTTCTTTTAGTCGAGCTCTTCTCTTTTGCAGTCCTGATGTGAAAAAAAAGAAGTTAAAATAGGCATTTCTATTGTGCGTTTGCTTAAATGATTAACAAACAGATATCAAACATCAATATCTCACCTCACACGCACATTCTCTGACTCGGTATCCTCAACAGGGGTTGCATCTGTGACTTGGGAGAAAAAAACAAAGTTTAATTAAAGATTAGGGATGCACGGATATGAAAATGTTGTCCGATGTCGATATGATCTGCATAAAAGCAAGTTTCTATGATGATCAAATTCTGTACATACTGAAAAACACCTGTAAACACTGAATTTGAAAAAGTGAAATACCATCCTCTTCATCGTCGTCCATCAGTCTGCTTCTTTTAGTCCGGCTCTTCCCTTTTGGGGTCCTGATATGAAAAAATATAAGTTAAAATAGGCATTTCTAGGCTATGCTTTAGCTTAAATGATTAAAAAACAGAAATCAAACAAACATCAATATCTCACTCACCTCACATGCACATTCCCTGACTCGGTATCCTCAACAGGGGTTGCATCTGTGAGATAGGAGAAAAAAACAAACGGTTTATTTTTTATTTTTTTACAGAATTATTGATAGATTTCTGTCAACATGGTGGGCGAGGCAGAAATACCATCCTCTTCATCGTCGTCCATCAGTCTGCTTCTTTTCGTCGAGCTCTTCTTTTTTGGGGTCCTGATATGAAAGAACTGAAGTTAAAATAGGCATTTCTAGGCTGTGCTTTAGCTTAAATGATTAACAAACAGACACGGTCAATATCTCACCTCACACGCACATTCTCTGACTCTGTATCCTCAACTGGGGTTGCATCTGTGATATAGGAGGAAGAAGAATTTTTAGAATTATTGATAGTTTGCTGGGCAGTTCTGGGACGTCAATATGGTGGGCGAGGCAGAAAAATAAATAAAGACTTTGCTCATAAGTGGTTATTCATAGAAAAAAGAAGAAACAGACCGTAGAGTATAAATGAAATAAGAAACTGACTTCATCACAATCATCACAATGCTATACCAGACTTTCCCTATTTGATCTTTGCTTTGGTTGTACCATTGTCTCCATGTTCGACGTTATCCTTTCCAAAACAAATGTAAGGAAGCCTCTAATGCAGAGGTTCTCAAATGTTTTTCAGCCAAGGACCCCTTACAAGATAGAAAATATACCGCGGACCCCCTCATTCTGATTTGTGATTTTGGGCTAAGCTTAATTGTTTCCACGGTAACGTGCTTGACTTTTAATTTGATAGGTTTGTTATTAGAATGTAATCCATGAACCATTTTAGATTTAAAGCATAAACTATTTTCGTTGAACTATGAAGATTTTGCAAAAAAAAAACGATATATATATATTTTTTATTACCGGTACATTACATTTACATTACGTCATTTAGCAGACGCTTTTGTTTTGTCCAAAGCGACTTACAATATCACAATTTGTCAACAGTCCAGAAAACCACTATGCAACACAATAAATGACAGCCAAGATATTTTGATAGACTAGCACCATGTAGGAAGTAGTTTGAGAAGGAATAAGTAACATGTAGCATTTTCTTTTTAATTATTAAAAAAAAAAAAAAAAAAATTTACTTGAAAACTTTTCGCGGACCCCCTGGCAAAGTGCCACGGACCCCTGGGGGTCCGCGGACCCCCATTTGAGAACCACTGCTCTAATGGGCAGAAAAGCCATTCTGACCCCCACACTAAATGAGACTGTCTGTTGTGTTGTGACTGGACAGCAGCCAATGAGACTGTCTTTTGTTGTGTTGTGACTGGACAGCAGCCAATGGCCTGGCAAGTTCATATGTGTATCACATTGTTGCTTTGCCAACTACAAGTAGGTCAGTACATAAAAAAACAATGCACCCAGTTTTGATAAGCTGCCATATACATCACATAATTGGCTGTTAAGACTATAGATATATCTCCTCCTGCAAACTATCAATGAGCATTGATCTCACAGACAAGACAGACATGACCGGCTTAGCTAAAGGCTATTCAATCAGTTATATGTGCACCATGTAACCTAATGGTTAACTAAATAAAATTGCAAAAGTACGTAATTGACTAGATTTGAGGTATAAGGGACGGAATATGAAACATGGTGTACCAGTACCTGACCTGTACATATAAAACATGTATGTATGTAAATTATATTCCAAACCTACCTGTGTGCTCACTTGAGTGTTGCTTCCTCTGGCGTGCTAGCAGCAGCGCTCTGAGAGCCTGGGCTCTGTGTTCGTTTGAGGCCGGCTCCCCCTGCTGTTCGTGGGTGGGACTGCTGTGTCCTTCTGGCTCCTCAGCCCCTGTCCGCTCCTCCTCTGTGGGGCTAAGGGCTGCCGCTGCACTCCGCAGCTGGGATGGACTCATCTTTTCTGAGATCCTCCAAAAGGACTCCTGATTACCAAACAGAAAAGAAATACAAGTGTTTTAGTATTTTCATTAATTATAGCAAACTCCAATAAACTAAATTATTTATAAATTATTCTGTGATCAATCAAGCCCAGAAACTCAAGATGACGGGGCTAGACTCAGAAAGAGGCATCACCACTGATTTGACAGTGAAATATCAGTAAATAGTACCGTAAATTCCGGACTATAAGCCGCACCGGTGTATAAGCCGCACCTGCAAAGTTGACTATTTTTTTCTTATATAAGCCGCACCGGACTATAAGCCGCGGGTGTTTTAATGGTATTTTTTTTTTTTTTATTGTGTTTTAATGTTTAATTACCATATGTAAGGGTTCATGCACAGAGGGGATTGTCGGGAAAGAGATGGCTGTTTGAGGAAGCTCCCATTTATTAACATTTCAACAAAACAACATAACACAACACCACCTGTGTTGTTTTTTACAGTGCACACAGTGTCATACAGTGTCATACAGTGTCATACAGTGTGGTGAAAAGAGGGCAAGAGAGGAAATTAAAACTTATTATAGTTATATAGGATTTATAGTTAGAAAGAGTGCTAAAAAAAGAGAGATTTTTTTTTTTTTTTTTTTGAAAAAATCCATAGATAAGCCGCACCGTTATATAAGCCGCAGGGGCCAAAAAAGACCAAAAAACGGGAAAAAAGGTGCGGCTTATAGTCCGGAATTTACGGTACCTGTTCGTCTGCAGGTGCTCGTACTCCCAGTTTGCGAAGAAGCTTCTGGAAGTTCTTTCTCTCCATGGCTTCTTCATTCTCCTCCGTGAAAGGGACAAGTGGCACAGGCTGAGAAAAGCCTGGAGAAAGAACCACAACAAATCAATAATTAACATATTGCATTCAACTATACTAAATAGCTATCCACAGCATTTACATAGTGCTTTCTCCAGAACTACAACCTCTTACCACGATAATAGACAATAGCAATAACTTAAATAATAACAGACAAATAACAGAGGAAGCCAAATGTATTGCTATCCCCCCCAGTTACACTTACCGTCTTCTTCCCGGTCATCTGCTGTTCTGTTCAGGCAATTCTGCAGCCACAACAGGGGTCCCGACAGACCTGGTTTAAGAAAACACAGCAGTAATCAGCTGGAACTTTAAGGTTAAGTAGTCAAGAATTAAAATGTCATCCCTGAAGTGTCAGGCATGCCAATGTATTTGCAAACATGGCAGATTTGAAAACCCTACAAAAATCCACCATTGGTGATGTAGATAGTAGATACTCTAAATCAGAATAATAGTTAGCCATAGTTATCTGAAGTTCTTCTGAATTACATCTTTTTGCCAAGAAAGTGTGCATTCCAAACAAATTACAAAGGGGTGTATTGTATTGTAAGAGAATGATTTTAGGCATAGATTTATTTTCTGACAATCAGTCCACAATCTAACCATGTCAACAAGTCTAAATAGTGAACTCATTAGTGACATGGCACCAGTAGGTCTGGTGATTTTACCTCAGGACCATGGGAATTTTATGCCATATATGGAATAAACATGTCAGCGATTTAGCTAGATATAGAATATAAAATTAGCAATAAAATTAACTACTTAAGCACAGCTTGGTGCACAGCAAAAAAGCAAAATAGTGGGAAAGACGCCAGGAGCTGCTGCATCTGGCATTACAACAATGGAGTCGCTTGATGTTACCCCAGCTTTTGAATAGTAGAAAACAAAGTAATGATTTGATGATTATTTAGAACAGGGCATTTTTTAGCTGTAGATGCCGATTTTAGTGCTGCGTGACTGGAGAACATTGTAATAATTCTACCAAGCAGATTTGCCTTACTTATCACATTATTGACCACTTTACATTTAACTCCCACCAAGCTCGACCCTCATAAACTGGCCTGGCCTTCACAAAGATGGTCAGGACAGTTGGACATTCGCAAAGATGGTCAGGACAGTTGGAACCTGCTCTCACCCTCGTTTTGCAGAGCGTACACCATGCTGCCAACATCGGCCCTCTTCACCACTGTCACGTCCAGGCTTTTCCTCCTCCTTCCTCCATCTCCCGATTCTTTCCTCACCGGCTCTTCTACCTCTTCCTCACTCTCTTCAGACCCATCCTCTTCCTCCTCCTCTTCGTCGTCTCTGTCCATGGGATCATCTGTGACATCTTCCGTTATGCCAGCTAGGAACTCTTCTTCAGTCTGTGGCAGAACAAGCAGGACTTTTATTCCAGAAATACTGTATTTTATGAATATTACATCTGTATACACTTCAATTCTCTTAGATCTATTAGTGACAAACACCAGCTCCTTTCATGTGAAACACACCCTTTCAAAATCCTTCATTTTATATTAAAGGAGCACGCCAACATTTTGGGAGTTTTACCTATTTGCCATCTCTTTTCAAGTCAACTTGGCATCTCAGGGCTTGTGTAGAGTTGGATTACACCAGGCGAGCAGTATGGAAGCATTTTATGTGTGTGTGTATGTGTGTGTGTGTGTGTGTGTGTGTGTGTTTTTTACACTCGTGTTAACGGGGGTAGGCTAGCCAGTAGCCAGTACCGTTGACTACCATTCATTGTGCTATTGTATTTGCTATTGTAGCTATTTTTGTACACGCACAGAGAAGAGAAGGGCATCTATCCTCTCGTCTTACTCGAATCTCCCAAAACGTTTGCGTGTTCCTTGAAGGCACCAGCTAGTACTTATGTCACCTGAGCATCTTCATCTCCAAATTCTCTACGTGTTTATGGTCTAACTATCAAAGCACAACTACGAAAAGAGAGCGAGAGCGTTAAGAACTTTACCATCCCCTTTCCAGAGCTCTTCCTTTGAACGGGACGACTTCCAGAGCTCTTCCCTTGAGCAGTGTGACTTCTCTTCTTATAAAGTTCTCGCCTTTCAGACACCAGGCCCATACTGAGCAGCTTGTCCACCACGCGCGCACGGGAACGCTTGGCCGTAAGCTTCTTCAGGATGTCCCCCAGCACATCTACGGACGAACAGACCGTTTTAGTCATCGCACAAATGCTGAAGTAGCCATGAGGCTACTATTGTATCAGCGCTGACACGTTGATATGGCCTCCAGTACGTACTGTCAGAGTCTCTGTACTCCTCATGGAGCATCTGCAGCTCCTGCTCCTGCTCCTCAGTCCAAAGAACAATCTGGGTTCCTTTCCTGTGTCGGGGATATAAAAACTCGGTCTCTATCCACCTTATTTCTAGATGCCATGATGCCTTACGTGTTTGGTTTGGTTTATTTCGGATCAAGAAATGCATAAAAACCATTACAAATTTACAATTAATACAGTAGTAAAAAAGTACACAATATGTAAAACAAAGTAAAATGATCCAAGGATAACCCAGTAAAGCAGCTTAAAGTTACAAACTAGAAGCCTGCTTATTTCCACTGGGGTCCTTCAAATATCAAAACCTTAATATTACACAATTGTACTTTATAAAATAAAAACAGAAAAAGGAAGTCTATCGATGACACATAAAATATATGATATATACAAATGAAATCTCAGCGAAGGTGTTGCAATTACTCTCTAGTCAACATCTAATTTTTTAGATGAGTCTTGAGAGCACGTTTAAAGACATTCACAGTGTTTATGCCTTGCACTGAAGCAGGTAAATTATTCCAAAAGTTGATAGCAGTGTTACAAAATGACGTTTGGGTTTGGCTTCCTGCAATAGGTTTCTGAATTGAATATTGGGCAGATCGTGAAATATGGGTGCTTCTTCCGGTGTAATCCCCCCCCCTCCCACCATTACATTGCCGACACAGACACAACATACTGTAGCCCGTAGATCTCCGTGAAGTGAGCAACAATCCCCCACAGTTTGACTTCCGGTTTAGCGATTTGAACCCTAAACCCCCGTAGCGCGTCCAGCTTGGCAAAAATCTCGTCGATAAATAGTTGTTCAAAGAGCAACAGAAATAGCGGACGTGATAGATAAAATTATTACATTCCCTCAAATAAGTCGTCAAACGAGTGTATTTATTGTGACAAGCAACGTTTTTTTCCCCCAGCGTCGGAATTTTAACGAGGAAATGCGCAAGCTGCAACAATCAGTCACGTTCTAAACCGGACCTTGCACGCATAATTATTTTACAGCGGGGCATTCAAAAATAAGGTGGATTGGTTTGCAGTACATCATGTTATAATCCCAATCTATTCTGGAGTTTCCCACTTACTTCTGTTTCTTCAGGTCTTTGGCGCTGTCCACCAGGCCCATATGCACCAACTGTACCACTACCTGGCGACGTGTGCGGGTGCTGTTGCTTAGCAGTGGCAGCAGGGTCTCCACTATGTCTGGCACTAAGCGCAGGAGTCAAGAGTTAGGAACAGAATTTGGACCACAGCACACTGCAAAAAACGTCAAAGGACGTGTCAACACAGAAAACAGAAGCAGAGAGAAGGTGCACCTTCAGAGTCACGGTGCTCCTCATAGAGCTTTCGCAACTCCTCTTCCTCCTCTTCTGTCCATGATGCTTTTTGCTTTCCTCTGACACATGGAAGACAATGAGATATTTCAGTGTGGTGCATATAGACGGTTTTCATGGAATTGTGTTGCTAGGATATAAGGATACAATTTTATAAGGATAACATTTATTTTATTTTTTTACTTGGTCAAATCAATTCAGCTATATTTAGAATCAGCAGAGACCATAGAACATTTCACTCAGACCAAATCTAATATATACCGTAAATTCCGGACTATAAGCCGCACCTTTTATCCCGTTTTTTGGCCTTTTTTGGCCCCTGCGGCTTATATAACGGTGCGGCTTATCTATGGATTTTTTCAAAAAAAAAAAAAAAAAAAAAAAAAAAATCTCTCTTTTTTAGCACTCTTTCTAACTATAAATCCTATATAACTATAATAAGTTTTAATTTCCTCTCTTGCCCTCTTTTCACCACACTGTATGACACTGTATGACACTGTGTGCACTGTAAAAAACAACACAGGTGGTGTTGTGTTATGTTGTTTTGTTGAAATGTTAATAAATGGGAGCTTCCTCAAACAGCCATCTCTTTCCCGACAATCCCCTCTGTGCATGAACCCTTACATATGGTAATTAAACATTAAAACACAAAAAAAAAAAAAAAAATACCATTAAAACACCTGCGGCTTATAGTCCGGTGCGGCTTATATAAGAAAAAAATAGTCAACTTTGCAGGTGCGGCTTATACACCGGTGCGGCTTATAGTCCGGAATTTACGGTATATATCTATATATCTATACATGTATTCTTTTTACATTTTGGTCCAAGTGAAATGTTCTGTGGTCTCTCCCGTTTCTAAATATAGCTGAATCGTTTGATTAAGTGAAACTATTTTTTATAAGCATTTGACTAAATGTCTATGGACTTTGGCTCTCTATATCCATTTATCATAGGTCTTGACCCAAATGCATGCTTTCCCTGCACCTTAATAACAATGGGAAGCATAATGTAAGGTTACTATGGTAACCCCGGTTAGCGGTTATCTGATAACCGAGTGAGGTAGGCGCTTCCCATAGTGAGATAGCGAAGGTTTGACAGAGAACATGACTGCACACACACACACATGTACATGAATATATCAGAAAGATAACACCAACCCATCCTTGCCGTAGCCCTCGGTCATCTCGCGCACAGCCCCGACATTCTTCCAGAACAGCAGCTCCACGTACGCCTTGTTGTTCTGTGCTGCTACCGCAAAGAAACGATTCAGCACATACTTGGCAAAGGTCCCCAGCTCCTGTGAAGGGGCGAAAGACGGTAAAGCTCCTGGGTCAATAATCCAGGGTTCTCCTTCCATCACCGATGGGCTTCTTTGGTCAATCGAACAAATATAAACTGGACAACACTGAAGAAACGTGTTGTCCCCCCTACTGGCCGCCGTTCTTACTGCACCTTATACGCAGCTGCAGCAGGGTCACTCAGGATCCTATTGAAGACGGAGAAGACCGACAGCTGGAAGAGCAGGGCGTCCATCTTCAGGTCGACCGCCAAGCGGTGCAGCATTCGAGCGATGCAGTGGTTGGTGTGAGGTGCGTTTTGCGAGTAGGATTTCAGGAGGACGAGGTACGGACGCACAACGCCGGGGTTGGCAAACCTGCGCGACAAAGTTCTCCATCAGAGAGGTTGCAACTTGCAACCAAACCCAACAGTGCTATTAGGCTTGCCACTTGGGCAACTGGACATTTATACTGGGGCTCATTGTGGAAGTTTTGCTTGCTTGCACCATTCGATTTCAAAAATATTTTCTATTCACATAGTGTCCTGATGATGCCTCTTTTTTTTTAAATAGAGGACCCTTTCATCAATTACCGTACTATGGGCATTAATAATTTTCCTCACCTCTTGATAAAGTCTAGGAAATTGAAATCTGTCTCAGAAACCTGGACAGACTCCAATTCTTCCTCTTCCAACTCTGCTCCAAATTCCTCCTCCTCCTCCTCCTCCATCCTAGCCTCAGGGGGAGATGACCCTGAAATTATAAATAAAATGCAAGACTTGAAACCGGAAATAAGTGACTAAATATCAGCCTACATGAGCAAAGTGTAGACACTATGGTGGGAACTGACTATGAACCAAATTCAAAACTTACTTGGCAGGTTGGCATTAAGAATCTGCTTGAGGAGTTCCAGTTCCTCCTCCGGTTCCACATCAGCTGAACCAAACGCATCTCCCTCTGGCCAGACCTCCCTGAGAACAAAGATAAGCAGACAAACCTTGACTTACTGTAAGAACTGGTCTGAGAGGCTGATGGGGTGCTGCAGCTAGGTGAGTGCAACTGGTCTGAGAGGCTGATGGGGTGCTGCATCCCACTGACCTGGCTGCGCGCAGCAGGCCCAGTGCCTCTGGCCCCAGCCTGGCGAGCAGTGCGTCCTGCACACGCACCATGGCCTCGGTCCGCTGCTCTTCAAGAGGAGTCTCAGATGTGGCGTCAAATGGCACAATGCTTTCTGTTAGATCTTGTGACAGCTGCAGACACAAAAGTAGAATAGAATTCAGTCTTAGTAAATATGATTTGTTCAATTCAGACCAGAAAAAAAAAACATACAGTATGTATTGTTTGTGTGTATAATGTATTTGAGTGGTCATCAGTTCGATCCTGATTTACAGGTTTGTAGACTTGCTATAAATCAGTGCCATAATTACTGATATGATTATACGGATATTAATGGCATACATTACTGCCTTATGCGAGCTCCCTTAGGATGCTTCAGCAGGGTCATTACTTTACTTACATGTGTTTTCATAAAGGTTTCATCAACTCGGGTTCATAATAAGTATCCTTAAGATTCTGAACTGCACAATATTTCAGGGCTTTCTACTGTCCCTTGCTAGGACATGTTGCTTTTTACTTACCATCTGCAGCCCAGAAGATGATAAGTTATCGATTACTCAGATGGGCTAAATAATTACTTTAAGAATTTTCTACTCGCGGAGCGGGACCGCGCTACTACCTGCGGTGGAATTGGGCCATATGACCCATGTGGTTTATGATAGTGTCCTATTAACTGTATTACCTGGAGCAACCGTAAGTTTGGGAGTCTGTCTGCGCGTTTGTTAGCCATCCAAACACTGAGAAGAACTAGTCTGATTTGGGCGAAACTTGGGTGAAAGATGTGTCTCGCCATTCAGATACAACATTTATGCTAATTGGCCGAAGCTCAAAGCAATTATTAACTGGAAAGCACGAGCAAACCTATCTCCTGCCTACCACCGTGAGAGGATTGAGAGCTATAAGACAAGATCTCAGCACAGGAACGCAAACTCATGGAGAGTGAAAAATGTGACAGATACACAAAACCACTCTGAAATCATTAATTTAAGTGCCCTATTTTGGGATCAAAAAGGTGACTGTCACCTAAAATGGACTAGTTTGCATCCTTGTCTCCAATGATCTCTATGCTCCTCACCTTAGAATTTCAGACATGAATTTTTGTTTATCATCAAAAACACTCGTTTGCAGAAAACAATGATCAAGATAGCACACAGTGGCAAGTTTGCCTGTGAAATGCACTGAACCCCACTCCCCCGTCAGGTTGATTCCCACACTGACCTGAAACCCTGAGGCCCTCAGCTCCTCTTCCACGATCTTCCAGGCTTCCTCCCGGGCTTCTGGGCTCGTGTCCACTGTGGACGGCTTTTTTTTGCCTCGAGACTTCTTCCGCTTCACTTTCTTCTTCTGCAGAGTAATAGAGACAGATATGACAGATATGACGATCTTTATTGGATGCTGTTAGCAAAACTGTTAACACCCCACAATTTGAATGTAGGCACGAGCACTTGCCTGCACCACTAAGTTGTTGCGACCCTTGCAGAAGCGCTCAAGCATACGCAAGAAGAGATGCGTGGACTCCACCAGGTCTTTGAGGAAGGAGTGCGGCTGTTTAGTTTCATCAAACTTCCTCAGCAAGGTCAGGAAAATCTCTCGGTATTCCATCATGTAGAAGATGTTGCCTAGAGGGTGCAGGTAAGAAGGGACGATGTGACAACCTAAACAACTATATGCAGACTCATAATCATAGAGGCCATTTACACCTGGCATTAACATGCGTTTTCTGCCATCAGATTGCAATCCGATTGTATTTTATCACTTGAAAGTACAGGTGTAAACACCCCCAAAACGCATTGAAGAAGGATTGCAATCTGATCGGCCAAACCACCTCCGGAGGTGGTCAGGGACGCATTATGACAACATTTAACACAAGTGTAAATGCAATGCGTCCTCTCAAAACGCATTCAGCAACTACCAAACGGAAATACATAATCTTCGGAAGTCGGTGACGGCGCGCACACGTGAACGCAATTCCCCGGCAGCACCGCACCGGTGTGTGCCCTCATCTCGCCGCTGTGCCAGATGCGCACACACACAGGCAGCCTGTCACCATGGACCGGCTAAAAATGATCTATCTCTTCCCCGCTCCGCTTTTGCACAACAATCGTAGCGTTGCTTCAAAGTTTTGCTGCGGAGGTTTTGCCACGGCTGTAACCACCTGTGTTGCTTTCAGGTAACATCCTAAATTACAATGTTATACAATTGAGAGCATAATTTCTCTTTTATATCAACACTTCTCCTTTGGAAAAGGAGCGGAAAATGAAAGGAAAATGAGGGAGAAAGGGTTCGAACCCTTTCCCCCTCATTTTCCTTTCATATAAAAGAGAAATTATGCTCTCAATTGTATAACAGTGTAATTTAGGATGTTACCTGAACGCAACACAGGTGGTTACAGCCAATGACATGCACGGAAAACGTATGTATGTGTGTGTGTGTGTCTCGGACCCAGTGTCATTGTCAGTAAACAGATAAAGAAATAGATGCAGTGCTGCGTGATCGGCCATCGTTTTGTCCAGGTGAAGGGGACGTTCACTGTGCATTTGAGCTTAACAATAACCTCTATTTCCCTGTGCATGTATGCAAACATGCATGCACACGTTCAGGGAGCGCGCGCGTGATGACGTTCGAGCTGGAGAGCAATCGGATTGCAATCTGTTCACCCAAAACGCATGTTAGTGCCAGGTGTAAATGGAATCAGGCTGAAGTGATAAAATACAATCTGATTGCAATCTGATGGCAGAAAACGCATGTTAATGCCAGGTGTAAATGGCCTCATAATATAGTTATGAGAGTTCAAACAAAGACCCAATATCAGGAGAACATGTACAAAATGAATACAGGAAAAAAGAGTGTGCCGTCTGAAAATAGAGCTGGTGGCATCTCACATTTGATAACATTGGAACTCTGATGGATGCTTTGATCACGCGAGCGGTCCATCTCGTTCACAGTTAGCAGCAGCTCCTGATAGGCCTTTAGTGCCAAGTGCATCCTAGGGAGGAAAAAAAAGGATTATTTGTTATGGGCCAAAAAAGAAGGATCCTTATCCACCTCCGTCCAGTCCATCTGCTCACCTGCGAGACCAGGACGAGGCCTCTTTGCGGTCGGTTACAATCATCTCATAGTAGTTGGTGATGTTGCGCTCAATATAGTGGAACGCGCGGATGGACATGGTCTCAGAAACTAAGTCGGCGCGGAAGCCGTTGCCACGGTTGAAGGCCATGAAGAAGCTGAGCGCCCAGAGGTAGTAGGTCTCATCGTGCTGCTGAGCCTGCTCCCGGACCAGACTCTCCTGTGGAGGAGACGAGAACAACACAGTGTGAGTCATGTACGTTGTGCTGCCAACACCCAGCCTACTACTCACAACAACACCCAGCCTACTCCTCACAACAACACCCAGCCTACTCCTCACAACAACACCCAGCCTACTACTCACAACAACACCCAGCCTACTCCTCACAACAACACCCAGCCTACTCCTCACAACAACACCCAGCCTACTCCTCACAACAACACCCAGCCTACTACTCACAACAACACCCAGCCTACTACTCACAACAACACCCAGCCTACTACTCACAACAACACCCAGCCTACTACTCACGTTGTGCTGCCAACACCCAGCCTACTACTCACAACAACACCCAGCCTACTACTCACGTTGTGCTGCCAACACCCAGCCTACTACTCACAACAACACCCAGCCTACTACTCACAACACCCAGCCTACTACTCACAACAACACCCAGCCTACTACTCACGTTGTGCTGTCAACACCCAGCCTACTACTCACAACAACACCCAGCCTACTACTCACAACAACACCCAGCCTACTACTCACAACAACACCCAGCCTACTCCTCACAACAACACCCAGCCTACTACTCACAGCGTTCAATTTACACCTATTTCATCTGCCTCAGTACAATCTAACAAGGTAATAGATCTGTACAGTCATTTGTAAACCAAGGTGGGTGGCAATGCATTCACCTAGTGAGAGGCTTATGTAGGCAGACTTGTATTTGTAGGAGAAATACCTTTAACTTATGTATCTATTAAATGAGCAAGACAAAGCACCTATGATGTTTTTTGTTAACTTACAACTTTTACATTGCGTGCATGAAATACACATGAAAATGTTGAATTTGACAAATTCCACAAAGTACATCACATGACCCGATCCACAAAGTACATCACATGACCCGATCCCAAAAATCAGAGGGGAAATTCCGATCAGAGGCTTGGTCATCATGATCGATGGTCACAGGGATTAGAAAATAAATAAAAGGAAATCATGACTGAAATTTTTTCCAGGCCTATTTTAGTTATTTCGGGCTTTTTAAAGTGTATTTTTTTTCCCGCCGTGCGGTCCCTTCCCATAGGTTTTCATGTTTTCACTGTAAAGTTCCCAAACAAACACCCAGTAATGATGCATGAATTGTGTTCAAGGGCTGGATCAGTATGTTATAGCTTCCAACAGACATATATGCAAATTAGTGGCTATAATAAATCACAATTAATATATGTCGTTTTTCTAAAGTCAAACAGACATTTTCAAAATAAAAGCTTTCATTCAAACTCAATACTGTACAATACACAAATTGAAATAAAATAATGTACATAGGGGCTTTAATTTTTCAATTGACTGAAATCAGTACAGTGGTCAGTACAAATTATTTAGTAGTGTGAGGAATTTAAAGATTCAATCTGAACCACCACACTGACCTGACCCATTCTGATATTATCAAACACGCTTGGTAATAATGACCTGACATCTGCAGGGTGCTGTGGTGTGTGTTGATCACATGACCTGACATCTGCAGGGTGCTGTGGTGTGTGTTGATCACATGACCTGACATCTGCAGGGTGCTGTGGTGTGTGTTGATCACATGACCTGACATCTGCAGTAGGGATGGGCATCGAATTTCGAATTTTCGAATAATCGTTGTTATTATCAAGGTCGACTTTTATTATTGAAATTCGAAATTCGAAAAAAAAAAAAAAAAAAAAAAAAAAAAATTTGAGTGAAATGTTGCATTGTCTCCCCTGATTCTAAGTATAGTCAAATCGCTTGGTTTGAGCAAGTAAAACAATTTTTATAAGCATTTTAAGCAAGGTTTATGGAAAAATGAATGGCGGATGAAATCCCATGAAGAGGGAGAGGGGGTGACTTTGGCACCCCTTTGGCACTCAGACCTGAGCCTACTAAATATTTAATGAACCACTCATGATTGTCAAAACTGTTTTTTATTTTCAAAAATGTCAATGTCATGTAACATGTTCTTTACTTCAGTGGTGCAATGCTTGTTTGAGCTAAAAATCCACAGCAGAAGCTTTTTATATTAATTAATAAAGCCGTAGACTTAGAATCAGGGGAGACAATGCAACATTTCACTCACAAAAAAAAAAAAAAAAAAAAATTACATTTTTAATTTTTTTTACATTTTTATTTTTATTTTCGAATTTCGAATTAAATTCGAATTTGGCCAGCGAATTTCGAATAGTGTTTTTGCTAGAAATGCCCATCCCTAATCTGCAGGGTGCTGTGGTGTGTGTTGATCACATGACCTGACATCTGCAGGGTGCTGTGGTTTGTGTTGATCACAGATTCATTCCAACAGGCAAAAACGTCAAGAAGCAATGAGCAACATTTAAGTCTGGCTGTCTGCCCTTCTTGTTTTGATTGATGTCACATTGGACTGTGCAAGTTCCTGTCAGATTAGAGCACTGGTTCTCAAACTGTGGTACCGGACGCCCTCTAGTGGTATGCGGAGGAAATTCTGAAATGTTGACGTACTACTACCAGCAGTAGCAGCGCAACAACACGTTTTCCCCCCCACAAATAATTGATACGTACAAATAAAAATACGTATTTCGGGTCCCTATCTCTCTCTCTCTGAAAAAGAGATTATTCTTATGCCAAGTCAAGAAGACCAATTGTTTAATAGGGTGTTTCAGCTCTTTTGTCTGGGGTGGGAAAAATGGAAGCCAATGCCACAAATGATAGGATCAATGAAGTACAGTTGCTACTTGCTATTAATGTTCTCACTTGCTGTGTGCGTGTGTGTGTGTGTGTGTGTGTGTGTGTGTGTGTGCGTGCGGGTGTGTGTGTGTGTTGCCTCTTGCAGTGAGAGTTGTGTGGAGGAGATGAAGTCCCAGTTGTAGTGCTACCAATTTGTACAGTCAACAATAAATAATGTTATTAGGAATAAATGTGCCTCCTGTGTGAACTGTGCGTAGCTGAATAGTATTTTAACATTGGTCATAATGGTGATACTTGGAGAGCCAAATAATACTTCCTGAGGTGGTAGTTGGTGTAAACAGTTTGAGAACCACTGGATTAGAGGTTCTGATGTCAGCAGAGTGTCAATCGTGTGATGCCTCATCTTTCTCGTGTGAGCAAATATATTATGGAGACAAAAAATATGTGACACAATGCATAAAAAAAATCTATTGTGTGTCCCCAGTATCAGACAGCATTCCAAAAGCATGGACTGAGTTGTTTGGTATTTCTTCGTTTGCTCAGTCCATTGGGCGAAAATAGAATAATATTGATGCTTTTTTTGGTGTCTGGAGCAGCAGCACATCAGCAACAGCAATCGCATGGCCAAACACTGCTGCAGAGAACTCACAACATCGTTCTTAAAGTAGGCTACTTCCCCGGGCTCTGTTCACAACACTGAGTGTGTACGCTACGCTACGCTACGCTACAAAACGTAACAGTGGCAGAAAGTCCTGACCTTCACGAGGTACATGAGGTGGTTGTAGCAGTTCTCCAAGAAGTCCATGCAGAACTCTCGCAGAAAGAGGCGCACATTTAGGGCAGAGCGGCGCATGCTCTGAGACTCCTGTGCCTGACGATTCCTCTTGGGAACACGTCTCACAGCCTTTCCTGTGTCATGAGTGTAGTTTTTGAACTAGGGAGAAAAGAAAAAACAAGCTTTATATATATATATGCTGATATTAAGGTGCTTCTCAGTGATTCACTTCTATCACAAATGGGGTTAAGGATCCCTATGACACCATCTACTCACATTATGAAGGCCTCTGTGATAGATCACATTGTTGTCTCCAAGTGACTTGAGACCTTCAACAACATATGAGCCTCCAAAGCGAGAGTGTCTGAGAAGGCAAGAAATGCAGGCAATGTAAAGCGTTTATAATCAAATGTGATCAGTTACAGACTTTCCTTAGCATGAAGAAATATATACGGTACCACCTTCTGATATTTCCGACTGCCCCATGCATTGCCCAGTGGTTCAACAAATTGCATATTGTTAAGACATTTTGTGCACATTGCTGGAGGTGCAGCCGCACTTTCCCTTTAGAACCAGCTGTAACTCCCTCCAGAGTATAGATCGTTTATATTTATGTGAGGAATGCATTTCAATCAGAGCAACAACAAAAATAGAAGCTATCTCCAATTAAGCTGTATGTGGTTCTATGTCATTAACAACTAATTAATGACACATACCGGTAGCCAGGGCTGTGGCATACATACATTGTTATGATCAGTTAGGAAACTCAGGGCATATAGAAGTTGAAGTCACACACCCAGATGTGCTGGATTTGTGAAGCTATAATTGCTGTTCTCAAATTTTGCGAATTTGACTTGTTGCTTCTCAATAGTGGCCTGCTGGTCAACTTGTAGCATACAGAAAATGTGAATGAGTTATTATCACTACAACGGCAGCTATTTTAGATCTTTTAAAAGCTGCCTCATTAGCTTTTGCTCATTGGTAAAAAAAAAACAACAACAACAAAACAGTGGCACGTGTTTGGACCTGTATTGCCTTCTGTAAACTTCCAAGGCCTCAAAAACAAATTTATAAATTCTATGACTTTTCCACATTTTCTTTAACTGCAGGAAACCTTGCACCTGTGGAAGAAAATGAGTTTGACCAAAATAACACACAAAGCTACCATTCAAAGCTGGCAAGCAATTCCACCCCCCCCCCCCCCACACACACACACACACACACCCACACAGTGCCAACAACATCCTGAAACTGTGACCTCAATACCAAAGCTCAACTGCTTGTATTTACCTGGTTCCTCTCTGTAAGGTGCGAGAGCGTTTTGCCGCCTGCTCCTTCTGCCTCAGGACCTCCAGTTCCTGAGCATCTCGCTGCTTCTGTTGGGTTGAACGAGCCTGACCAGCACTTACCAAGGCTTCAGGCGTCTGCGGGAACACAGGAAAAGCTCAAACACGAGGAAAAAAGGGGGGAAAAAAACTGTTGGCAAATGCAGCTCCAAAAGGTGCTTCTCTCTAACCTGGTCTCTGAACATGAGGGAGATGATTTCCAACACGTGCATACTCCACTGCTGCTCGCTCTGGGTCGATGCCAAGAACTTGATCAGGTCATCAAAACCACTCATGTGAAGGGCCCACAGCAGCTTATCATGGACACTGGCATCATCATCCACATTCTGCAGGGGATGGAGGAAGTAGAGCGGGGGCGGAGGGAAGAAGGGGGCGGGGATTTATATTATATTAAATTATGACAGAGGAGATTTAGGGGCACTTTCCACGAGGACGGTTTCCTATGGAAACGGGGAATTATTTTATCGTTAGTGCCTCCCGTTAAGACGGCGACTGCGAATTCGCGCTTAGGAAACGACACATTTTGAAACCACCCTCTAGAGTGGAATTGTTGGTGACGCTTCCCGCTGAGCGCTCCATGTAATCGGTTAGAAACGATAGTCTTCCCAGAAACTCTGACGTGCCTGCACATGCGACACACACTTGGCAACATAGAATCAAAGCTACACTGCGGCCGACTTACATGTTCATAGCGAGCGTTACTGCTGCTGCGAGGAGCCGATGGCTGTACCCGGTCGGCATTTAACGTTAGGCAAGCACATCAACAGTGTTCTCTCACTGCAGCCTACACAGTAGACAGTGTCAGCACAGCCAGCGCTCCCGATCCTCGCTGCTCGTTAAAGATTTCCAAATAGGCTTATTCTGATAAACTGGTCACATCTATGTAACGTTCTCACCCGAAGAATATTACAACTTTAAAACAGTTTGTTTTTTTTAGCTTGAAAACAGCTTTTTGGCAAGTCTAAAAATTACTACGGTAGCCGTAATCTACTTCCGTGTCTAAAACCCAGAAAGACGATTACGAAATGACGTCATGTAGAAGCGTGGCATGTACATTACGGCGTTTTAAAAATTCAACAGCGCTCATGTAAACGGGGAGAAGGTGTGAAGGAAAAGGTGTGAAGGAAACGCTATTGTGTCGTTTCTTCCAGAGACTGTCCTCGTGTAAAGGGCCCCTTAGCCCAACTTAGTAGAATGTGGTCATATTTGCATCTACATGTATGTTAAACTCAGACCTTCTCTTCATAGGGGTCGGCTGGTACGTGAAGCACGTTCCTGACCAGCAGCAGAATCCTCTCCATTAGCAGGTTATCCTCCTCTTGTCTCTGCTCCCAGTCCTGACGGGACCAGGGTTGGACAGGGACGAGGGTTTGGAAAGAAACAAAGCAGAGAAAGAGAGGGAGAAAGCATGAGAAACACGTATAATAACGCATTTGAAATGAGAAACACACATATAATGAAACATTTGAAATGGCATCTAGGAAGAAACACGTATAATTAATTAATTAGCCTATTGAAGACAGCCCCTAGTCGATTTCTGTGTGGTGCTGATGGACAGCTCCTTTCATCATTAAAATAAAACATTATTTGGCCTCCTGTAACTGTTCAAGGTTGGGAACCGTTGGGATAAGTGAACCACTCACCAGTTGTAGAAGGTTGTACAATGTCTCACTAAAAACTCCAAACACCCTCTCATTGGCAAAGGCCTGCAAATAACGATAAAATGATCATGCCAAATACTCGAAGTTGCGACTGACAGTTTATACACACAATTAAAACGTTTTATGGTAGAGTAATGATGACAGAACTTATCCAACCCATAAATATTCAACGCACCAATATTGTTACATGTTGGAATAGGTTTGTCAGATAAACTGTAAATAAATTGTAATTATAATGCGGTCAGAATACCTCTTTATAGGCCTGTAAGTAAGACAGCACTTGTAAATAGTGATGTCTAAAAGCTGGGTCATCGGGGACTTTACCGAAGCAAAGCATGGCAGGCTGAGTAAGGTTGACCATGAGCCTGTGAAGGACCAGAGAAGCAGTGTTACACGAGCCACAGTTTGATCTTTTCTGACTCATCAGCTCATACAGCTTTGAGGAAAAATGTGTGTTTCAGTTTCAGTCATTTCTCTGAGGGATATTCCTGAATATTAATATAAAAAAAATATATATATTCCTATTTCATCACAGTGTTTACCTGATGCATGCATCAAACAAGGGCTTGTCTTGGCCATGCTGAGTGATAATAGGTAGAAGGTCATTCTGCAGAATCTGGCCTGCTCCCAGCTGCTGGCGGATGTCGCGTGTGTCATCTTCATGCCGTAAATATCTGATCAAGTCTTTCACACTCTCTACAACACAGAGACAGGAGAGGATCAGATGATGAGCAGGGAAACGTGCCCTCCTGTCCTGAACTTAACCCATCATCATTTTAGTCCAGGCATTTTACGCAAATATGTGGGTCAACCTCACACTAATTGCAACAAAACCAAACTCAACTGATTTTGTATCCACAATATGTCCTCAATGAAGGAAAAAAAGTGTTAAGGAAATGTATGAAGGGAAAGTTTTGAAAATTACCTAAATATGATGGTAGCCTATGGAAGCCTATGGAAGCCTTTTTTTTTTTTTTTTAATGTGCCATGAATCTCATCACTTATATCCTGTATGTGTTTTTTGCTTCAAGGAGAAAATAAAAAAAATGTTAAAAAAAATGTTAAAAAATGTTAAAAAATAAATAAATAAACGTTTTTGGTAGCATCATATGGGTCATTTTCAAAAATTCCCCTTCATACATTTCCTTAACACTTTTTTTCCTTCATTGAGGACATATTGAGGATACAAAATCAGTTGAGTTTGGTTTTGTTGCAATTAGTGTGAGGTCAAGTGACATTTTTACTGGACTATTTCCCCCTGGGTTGTTCTCTGATTTTGCAACATAATGGTTAACATCCCCATTGTGCAAACATTTCTATTAAGATCAATTCAGGTGACACTCACCTAAACAGTCAGCTTCCTTGTGATAGGTCTCTCCGTCCAGGTAGCCAAGGGCACTGCACGTTGCTAAAAGCTCACAGTTCATGATGAACAAGTCCATATATTACCACGTCTGTCTCAGGTAATGGTGCTTATTCGGACGGATCGACTTTTTTGTATTCTCCTCGCTTATTCGGACAGCAACATGGAAAAATCAGAAAAGAACAACATGAGAAGCCCAAGGAAATTCATTTACAATATCTGTCAACACAGACATTTGTCAAACCGAGAAGATCTGAAATGTAATGAGTTGAAAGCAAAGCTATCAGTTAGCGTTAGCAGCTTTGGTCCCTGGCGACGCAGTCCAGCGTTTATTTTCAGTACATCAAAAACAACTACTAACTTACCAGACCAAGCAGCTGTTGTTGTCTCTGACTGCCCTGTTCAGCACCCGGCAGGGTACAGTACCAAAGACTTTATCATTTTGACCAAGATTTGTTTTGTTAGCTTGCTATTTGACACATTATCCGAAGTCCCGCGCCAAGCCAAGCCAAGACACAGCACAGCGAGCGAAAACTCTGAAAGCGGATGTAGATTTTCTTCTTTGCTCAGAGTGTCTTCTGGCGGATTGCAACCAACGTAGAAGGTGCGTGCTGCCACCTACTGTAATGCAAATGCATGTGAATCTTTTTGGCTGGTTCCTCAAGATGTATCTAGATCTACTCAAAACTGTTGCAAAACAAACAGCTTTAGGTCTAACTCTGATATGTACTAGCTGGGGTCCAAGTCCAAACCCTGCTATGACTTATGGAGTGTTTCAACATAAATATCCTAAATTGACCCCAGTTGATTTCCTGTTGCAGTGTTTGGGTCCAAACTGATAGCGACAGAATTCCAGTGAAGAGGCACTATAAAGCAAAAAAAGCTTGTTCTTCAGTGTTCAGTACCACTGCTGACAGCAATGCCGAGGAGCAATACCAGCGATAACAGAGAAACCTGTCAACTGCTTAAGAACAAACCTTACAAAGAGCAAATTTAATGCAGGGTGCGAGGTTGAGAGGTCAGTGTTACCAGGCATGTTAAAGTTATGTCTCTACAGCTCAGGCGGCCACAGCTGATGACCAGCTACTGTATATGACCAGAAGTCCCATCCCATGTATGTAAGCAGTGTAGCGCTCTGTATGGGAGGGGGTCCTTGAGTGACATGTGGTCAGTCAAACAGAAAAGTATAAAAATACCAAAGATAAAATCAAGACTGGAGTTGATGCTATCAGAGTCTAAAGACACAACACTAAGATGTAGGCCTATAGCACTACTAGCTGTAAATGGAAACAAATGAGATAAATAATGTGCAAACAACACAGTTCTGCTCCAATTAACTTTATTTGCACGAACATAGTCATTCATCAGTGGGTGCTAGATACACACATCATTGCAAAGCACACGTTTCTGTAATAATCTTGTTTCACTGGATGAGTTAATTTGGCTGCTGACATCAATCTGTGTTTTTGGTGATCCTTACAACGATAGAACAGCAAAGCTACTAAAACATAATGCATTGTGTTTCTTTCGAGGTGTATTGACCAGTCTCTCTCAAAGATAATATCAAAATGAAATCACATCACACCCAGGAGACAAATACGCCACTTCAGAACCAGTCCAAAAACATTCTAATCCTGTTTACCATAGTTAATTAGTAGTAGTAGTTGTTTTGTCTTTAGATTGTACGAATGCTCTGCTAGAAAAATGTGGTCATCTAAGGATTCAAGGAATTGCACTGTAAATCAAGGCCTCAAGTGGTATGTTAATAAAGTGGTTTTGCTCAGCCCTAGAGATGAGATGAGTGGATTTACAAGTTTCATCAGCAACAAGTGGTTTTAAACACTGTAGCACCAAAGTGACACTGTCTAAAGGGATTCTTTTAACACGGCACTTAAACTGACAGACTCTCTGCTAGACAATGATACAAATAACTAGCGAAAATGAGGACTATATTGTCTTTTAGTTTTTGTCTTTTTCATTTAATATTTTATTTTATTTATTTTTTCATTCTTGGCAAGGACCTTTACACTCTAAGTCGTTTTGAACTATTCATCCTTGTCGTCCATGCCAGTCCTCTCATTGCGGGCTGACTCCCTCTCCTTCTCCCTCCTGGACTCCTTGACCACCTGATGGAAATGAAACAGTCAAATCACTCTCAATTCATTCAATTCATTTTCAACTCTGAATATACTATACTAGGCAGCACTCGATTCCTACCCTCGCCTGCTGCACGGGCTCGCTAGGCCTCGACCGCCCTGCAGCTCACCGAGCTGGCCCTGCAGCTCGCATACGCAGCTCGGCTGCTGCGTGGCACTCGAGCAATTGTGATGATGTTATAGATGTCAGAGACATTGTGACATCATCAGTGACATCATCGTCTATGGCATCATCAGTGATGTCACTCGAGCAATTGTGGTTTTTAGTTGGTCACAATGTCTAACTATTACAATTGCTCGGTCACTGATGACATCACTGATGATGTCATAGACATTGTGACATCATCGACAAAAAATGAAACAAACAGCCCACTTGCTCATTTTTATATGATGATGATGATGATGATGATGATGATGATATATTCCCCGTAGTTATTGTGCTTTTGTCATGTCACTATTGCCCGCGCAGTATCTAAATCACTTTACCTCTCCATCACGAGTCTCAACTGTCTTGATGACGACAGGCTTCTTGCTCGGGTTGTCTGGAGTCTGTTCATAATCTGTGAAGGAAGGTCAAGTCAGATTAAAGTCCTGCTGAGATTGTTACATTCAAATACATTTGTCTTTCTTAAATCATAATCTTAATTGCTCAATCACCTTTTGATGATTCACTATGATTGCTGAATCCTCACTCATCAATCACCAATATAGAATCATAATAAAGTCTATAAATTAAAGGCTTTTGATTGTCATCTTTCTCTTATATCTGATGCTGAAACAAGCCCAAATCCTGTGCAGACTAGAGATCTTTGGGTATGCCCAAAGATACTCCCCGAATACCAGAGGATCCGACCCAGACCAGGTCTTGGGTCTATTCAAAAGAAGTGACTCCGGGTCCGCGCCGGGTCCGTTTGCTGCGGGTCTCGTGTCTCTGACAGTGAAATGTTGAGTCCAATAGGACCCGAGTGGACCCAGTGAGTGGCTGTCACAGCTGTCAATCACCCCTTTTTATATCGTCAAATAACTAATTAAAAACAAAATTATCCGAAAAATTAGCACTTGAACCTACTAGAGATCTTCAGGTATGCCTGAACCCCCGAATACCCGAGGGCCGGCCACGCCGGGTCTCAGGTCCATTCAAAAGAAGTGAGTCCGGGTCCCACATTTATCGGGTCAGAGCTTTCTAATAATAGACAAGTCCAATCGGGTCTGGGCATACATTTCCTGGGTCCATTAGGGTCCGGGTCCATCATTTTGGACCCGTGAACACCTCTAGTGCAGACCCACGGCGCACCCTCAGTCTAGAAGTCTGTCTGTTATCTGACTAAGCATTCCTGACTGTCTGAGTGACTGACTGACTGCCTGCCTGCCTGACCTGAATGTGGCTAGTGATGCCCTCGACTGCGCCGTGGGACAAAAAAGAGCTATATCTTACCTCTATCACCAAGGTGATTGCTCATCCCAATATTTAGCATGGGGACAGTAATCCTAAAGAAGAATATAACATTTGGGTGTTATTTAATAGCAACCTGTTATGAAAAGGCTGTATGTGCTTTACTTAGGCTAGATTGCTTGGCGTATTCAATTTCATAAAATTGCAAAGTCCACATTGAAAACGTCCTTCCTGTGAGGTGACAGCCATGATCCACTGTAACCACCCTATTCTCCCTCCAGCCCAAGTTAAAGGAAGGAAACATCTATATCGACACTAAAAGACATGCAACAGCAGCAAAAAATGGCAAAACCCCATCCTCACCTGCTCTCCTCCCCCTCCAGCAGTTTACGGTAGGTGGCGATCTCAATGTCCAGAGCCATTTTAACGTTGAGGAGGTCCTGGTACTCCCGAAGGTGGCGCGCCATCTCATCCTTCAGGTGGCGGATCTCGTCCTCCAGTCTGGCTACATTGTCCTGGTAGTTACCAATCTCATTGCCAAACTGGTCCTCCATTTCACGCATCTGCCTCAGCAGAGCTTCATTCTGAAAAACACAGCGGCACAACAATGTCAGCGGGGGTGGATGTGAAGCAACATTTTCTTATAGGGGTATTTGATAAGAACCACTGAGAACACTAATACAAGTGTATAGGCAGCAAATGTGATGGCCCTTAGACCAGTGAGTGGCCTGTTTGGTTTAGTTGCTGGGATCTGAGGAGTGGCTTGTTGGGTGATGGCTGACACCTGGATTGGTGTTACGCATACACACTGCTCACCTTTAAATGGATGCCTGAGCAGTCAGTCTCTCTCTCTTCTTCTTGGGTTACATGCTTTGTTTGTTTGTTTGTTTGTTTGTTGGGGGGGGGGGGTGATTAATTTTTTCCTCACACATCCAAACATTACACACATAACTAACTGCATATTTTTATTGAGTTAATTTTGAATAAATGCCATTCTACTTTAAAGATGTGATGTGTGGTCTTGTGGTTTTGTCCTTAATTTGAGCCAGATTGTGACAAAATGGGGGCGCATCCGGGGTCCTAAGTATAGGAAAATGACAGGTGTTAAGTCTCACCGTGTTCTTCAGTGCATCGACCTCACAGCTGAGAGACTGAATCTGCCTCCTGGAGTCATTGGCTTCCTGCTTGGCCTGCCTGAGAGCATCAGTGTTGCGCTTTGCAGAGTCAGTCAGATCAGTAAACTGCAGGAAGAAACAGATACACAGGTGTTTCTATCTGTCTGTCTGTCTGTCTGTCTGTCTGTCTGTCTGTCTGTCTGTCTGTCTGTCTGTCTGTCTGTCTGTCTGTATGCATGTTTGTCTGTCTACCTTGGACTTGTACCATTCTTCAGACTCGTGCATGTTCTTAGAGGCGATGGTCTCATACTGGGCCCTGATGTCCCTCAGAGCTTCGGTGAGGTCGGGCCTGCAGGAGCTCCTGTCCACCGCCATGTTCAGCTGCTGGGTCTGCTGGACACTCACTTGCACATCCTGGATTTCCTGCTCATAAGAGCAGATGCGCGTGCGCACACGCACACGCACACGCACACACACACACACACACACACACACACACACACACACACACACACACACACACACACACACAAATGGTGAAATCATGTTGGCCAATACGAGCAACACCACACACACTCAAATCAAAACCTTACCAAGAATCATATTTTCAATGTACATCACTCAACTGGTACAGTTGTTATTCAATTAGTTTGTCCACTTTGCTGCAGTACTGCTGCAGCAGCAGCAGTAAAAGTGGGGGCTTTTGTTCAACCTGGCATCTATGCCAGAGCTACACAGAGAGGATTAGTTTCTGGTTGCATGTTTGCTCATCAGTGAAATCACTTGACAGCATTGTTCTCCTTCACCATCCAGAGTAAACCATCACATTCTGATCTGTACAGGCATACCTGCACACCTCTCTAACCTAACATTTTGATCTGTAGGCCTACAGGCATACCTGCACACCTCTCTAACCTAACATTTTGATCTGTACAGGCATACCCTGCACACCTCTCTAACCTAACATTTTGATCTGTACAGGCATACCTGCACACCTCTCTAACCTAACATTTTGATCTGTACAGGCATACCCTGCACACCTCTCTAACCTAACATTTTGATCTGTACAGGCATACCTGCACACCTCTCTAACCTAACATTTTGATCTGTACAGGCATACCTGCACACCCCTCTAACCTAACATTTTGATCTGTACAGGCATACCCTGCACACCTCTCTAACCTAACATTTTGATCTGTACAGGCATACCTGCACACCCCCCTAACCTAACATTTTGATCTGTAGGCCTACAGGCATACCTGCACACTGTGCACACCTCTCTAACCTAATATTTTGATCTGTACAGGCATACCTGCACACCTCTCTAACCTAATATTTTGATCTGTACAGGCATACCCTGCACACCCCTCTAACCTAACATTTTGATCTGTAGGCCTACAGGCATACCTGCACACCTCTCTAACCTAACATTTTGATCTGTACAGGCATACCTGCACACCCCGCTAACCTAACATTTTGATCTGTAGGCCTACAGGCATACCTGCACACCTCTACCTAACATTTTGATTTGTACAGGTACGGATCACGTATAAACTGCGATCCGTTGTAGCCTGTGTGTTGTTCAAGGTGCGCTCGTAATTCAGCCAGCATCCCAAGTGGGCGGGGGTGAAAATGTAAGCAGCACGATTCAAACACCACCCCATCGGGAAACGAGAGGGAATGTCACAAAGCCAAATCGAAATGAGCGTCCCCTTTAACATCCACTTTTCCGTTCCTGACAGCAACTCAACCCAAACAGCCTTCTCTTGACCTCATGGTAAAAACAAAAAATATACGTAATATATAAATAATAAATTTAACAAAATGTGATCATTTTTTTTTCTTTTTTGTTGTTGGTCCGAGTGAAATGTTATATGGTCTCTCCTGACTCTAAATATAGCTGAATCGCTTGGCCAACTTACATGCATTCCCTACCATAACAAATGTTGTCCCCAATTGCAACCACCATCCCCACTCACCTGTTTTGCAATGCTGCAATGCTATGCTGCTGCCGGACATCGCACATCGTGGAAAATACCACGGCGTGTACCAAACCATCTATGCAGACAGAGCAGATTAGTGTCCTAGTCTAGAGAGAGAGTTGCGTCAATGGAGGACCAAAATGCGTGACCCATTAGCCAATGAACAGCCAGGAAGGGGTCTCGCGCTACTTTTGAATGCTAAAATAAAGCTGATAATGTACACTTTGATTAAAAAAAAAAAAAAAAAAAAAAAAAAAAACTTTCAAAGTATAACACAAACTGTCACAAAGGCCCACCCAGGCCTCGGAGACCCCAAGTTTATCCATTGAATGGGCTTTTTCTGGTAAACTGTGCAAGCTGTCCATTGAATGGGGTTTTTAAGGTAACCTGTGCAAGCTGGACATTAAATGGGGTTTTGCAAGTAATCTCTACAACCCCAGAGAAACTGGGTTGTAGAGATTGTACAACTCCACCCCAGAGAATGGGGACATTTTGAAGCAATTCCTTTCCATTGAATGAGGTGATTCATCAGACATTGTGACATCATCAGTGATGTCATAAATCCTTCCCTGCCGAGGCTTTAAGTGGGACTTGTAGAGTCTGACAGTGAAAACAATGGCCACAGAAATGCACTTACCTGCTTCATATTACGGGGACCTTGATAGGAAAAACCCAGTTATTTCGGGTTTTGAACGAGAGATTAACTCATTTTTAACACTAATGAAACGAGTCACTTCTCCCAACAATCGGGATAACAGCTCTTATGCTAAAGGGGTTAAAATCCTGGTTGAGATATGGAGCAAGTACAAGCATCGCATGCCATCAAAGTTATACCAGGAACGCATGCTGAAATTTGCAGATGATCTCTTTGGAATGAAGTTGTACCACCTGGCTTTGTGGCAGGGCTACAGTCTCCACCTGCAGCAGTTCAGCTCAGTGGATATAACTGACATCACAGATGTGGACCACTTCATGGGTTGTTTCTTCCCTGAGGGGTTTGACACAAACCAAGAGACACTGAGCATGAAGCTGCGTGCACTGCAGGGCTGCTCCCTCTGTGTGTTTGAGCAGGAGAAGAGGCACAGTGCCTTCAGCCAGGGACTCTGCAGGCTGCTGCGTGTGCTCAACTTCATCAGGATTATGATGCAGGCCTTTCAGCAACACGAGCCCCTCTGCTGGCAACTGCATAATGGTTCGTTGCAGATCTACAACATTTGCCGCTACCTCATGACTCTGAATTGTAGTGCACAGCCGCTGGAATACCTGCTGTGGGCTAGTATCAGTTTAGAGCTGTCCATCCCTCTGAGGACTGTGAAGTATCTGCCCTGGAAGGTCACACTCTACTGTGCTGTCTGTCAGTGCTACTATAACAATCAGGCTGTGGGACAGGGAGAGGATTTTGCCAGGAGAGCGCTCGGGAAAATTAATGAGCTAGCTAAGCTTGAGGAGCAGAGTGGAATTTCTGCCACCGGAGAGACTCAGAACGCTTACAAAGAAGCCTCCATCAAGCTGGGTGCCATGGTGTTCAAGCGGGGAGTATTTTCCAAGAGGAAACCCAAAAGCGTGTACAGAAGCAAAACCTACCGTAACAGAACAGAGCGCATGTTAATCGAGCTGTTTGACAGCAGTGCGGCACAGTTCTTGGGTATCCTGGAAGCTTTGTGGGACAGCAGCAGACGCCCACTGCAGACCGGAGTGCCAGATGAGCCAGAGGAGGAGGTGGTGCTGGAACTGCTTTCTGCTGGCATGAGTATACTATCTGGAGTGGGAATTGCTGGTGAGCGAGTGTCTGTCCCCATGTCTCTGAGTCCCAGCATACTGACACCAGAGTCCACTCTATTGGAACTAGCAATCGCAGCACAAAACAAAGTACCATACATGTCTGTGGTGAGGTTCATCAAGCTGTTGTTTCACTATGAGCAGTTGGACGTCTTCACTGCACTGGCCAGAAAGATGCTGCAGCTGTTGCCTGATGTGGAAGGCCAGCCGTTCAGGAAGGCAGAGCTGGAGCTTGCTTTGCTTGAGAGCTTCAGGAGTCTCCAGTCATCCCAGCACACCAATGAGAGACACAAGTCGTCTGGAGCCTTAATGAGTGACGAGTTCATTGGCCTGGTGGACACCCTTCACAAGTTTGTTTGTGGCTCTGCTCCAGAGGTGCAGCCAGATAGTGACCTGGTTCTCGACGTCGTGATGTTTGTATGGTGTAAGATAAAGGCAGTGTTTCAGAAGGCTCAGCTCCGAAATCGGGACTCAAAACACCTGGGGAAATTAGACCATTACCAAAAGTGGGTGTGGTGCCTGTCTACCCTGTGTGAGGTGGCCTTTGTCTGTGACCTGGTGACTGTTGACTGCATAGTGATGGCAGAGATGACGCTCAGACTGGCCATGCTGCTAGAGAGCACTGCTGATAAACATACACACGCAGCCAGCGAGGCAGATGTTGTGAAGTCCGGGCCTTTCTCTCCTCTTGAGCGTTCGAGTGCAGAGCTGCTTCAGAAGGTGTGTGAGGTGGTGGACAGCGGCCTGGGCGCTCTGACTCGGGGCTGGGCTGCACTGCTGCCCCGGGACGGCTCAGCCATCACAGACTCTGTCTACCTGCAGAAATTTAAGCCCCTCTCCTTGCCAACCCCAGCATCATCTGAAGAGCAGGATGGAGACAATGGAAAAGGAGTGAGTGAGAAGGACGGGGAAGAGATGGAAACCAAGGCAGAATCTGAGAATAAAAGTCCCACCCTGGCCAAACATCTGTCCCTGCTGGCCACAGACCTTCACTTGGAGCTTGTCACCATCCACTACAGGGCCTCACTTAAGTTACTGCAGCTTAAACCAGAGCGGCAGCCTGAGGAGAATAAAGGACTGAGAACCACTGCTGCTGACAACGATGCTACACAAATTAGGAGAGACAAAACAAGGAAAGTTTTAACAGAGTCTGAACTGTTGGATCGTATCAAAAAGAATAAGGTATCCAAAGCCGTCTTCCTGACCCAGAAAGCCTTGCTGGAACACAACATGGAGCCAAATAACAGCAAAACCAAGAGGCTACTAGAGGACGCCATTGTCCTGTTAGAGAAAGCTGGGGTGGAGGAGAGAAGGCTGTACAACTCTGTGATTTCTCCAAATGGGAAGGAGGAAAACAAAAATCCTCCACCTGCCCCCGTCCTTCTCTCCCACACTGACTGCTCTTTAACCTTTGGAACAGCACCTTACCACATGGAAGAGCAGGTGAGCTGGTACCAGATCTGCGGCAGGGCAGCCGAGGGCATCAACCTGAAGGTCCGCCTTGGGGACTGTAGTCTGTCGGGAACTGGATATTTGGTGCCAGCAGTACCTGGTCAGTGTGAGCTGAGGGTGGAGGGGCTGGAGCCCAACCAGAAGTATGTGTTTGCTGTGGCAGCCTACGACAGCCAGGGCAAGCTAGTGGGCAACACGATAGGAGAGACAACATGCCCAGTCCTGGCATCCATGCCAATGCCACTGCTCAACACCTGGGCTCATTTGGCACAGGTGGCATTTCAAACAGAGCAGCATGCCATCGCTAAGAGAGCCTGCAGGGAACTGTGGAGCCATTACACCTACCCCGACCCTGGGTCCCACAGCACACAGGAGAGCCTTGCTCTCACAGGGCTGCGTGCCCAGACCCTGCAGAGCTCATCTCCTCTCCTCCGTCAGTTGTTCCTTACCTCCATTTTTATTGAGACAGAGATCAATATTCAGCAGGGGGCGCTCTACTGCAACTCAGTCAGTAACGATGGACCGCTTATCTGGGGACAGGAAGCCAGATTAGCAGAATGTGAACGAATGCTGGTGGCCATGGACCTGGCTATGTGGTTGAATGACAGTGGTGCTGTCCTGCAGGCTGCAGTAGGCTGTTATGGACTCTTGGCCCCTCTAATGTTCCATCAGATCACTTGTGACCCTGTGGTGCAGGTGCTAACAAAATGTGTTATCACTTTGGAGGAGAATTCAGCTGTTCTCAAACAAAAGCGCACTGGAGACACATCAGACTCACTCATGCACATGTTGGCTTGCATCACCTACTACCTGTCTAAGGCATTACGTATGCTCAGGGAGCATCAGATGGCTGCTGAGGTGATGAGCCGTGGTTGCAGGCTGCTGCGGGAGGTCCACGAGGCGCAGCTGCAGTTCAGCAGAGCTGCCAATGAGGCCGAGGGGGGTAAGAAAGTGGCCCCTGGTGCAGGAGAGGGTGAGATGATGCTAAGTCTTCAGCTGAGGGCACTGCAGAACAAAAAAGGAATCGTAAATGAAACCACTTCAGCCACGAACAAAAAGACATCACAACCACACGAGCTGACTGGCAATGAGGATCCTATCATACTCTACACTGTCATCATGACAAACACGTTAAAGTGTGCCTATCGAGATGTCATGAAGTTCACGCTTAAGGCATGTTTCATAGAGTTTGCTGCGCTGCTGCTGCAGAGAACCATGGAAGAAAACCAGCCAGACCTTGTCATACAGTGGGGAAAAAACATATTTGCAATTCTTTCCGGGCGTGACGAGGGTCTGGCACGGTCGATACAAAAGGCCCGGAGAAAGAAAACTAAAGATAAAAAAAAGACAGCACAGCAGAAAAAGCAGGGAGAGAAAACTGACAGGGGGACACAGGCTAGTGAGAACCTGCTGGCGCTGATGTCATTTTTGGTGCATTACCACCAGCTGCGGATTCAGCTGAGGCATCTGTGCTGTGAGGAGAGTGTGTGGAGGTCACACCTCAACCACAGCATGGGTCAGGCATATATAACACTGCTTCACAACGGCCTGGACCAGCTACATGAAGCAACCCTGCTGCAGCACAGCTACAGCCAGCTCAACCCCATGTCCTTCACTCTGGCCCATTCTGGGGTCCTGGTGCGATGGAAGAACTCTTCATTTCCTGAACATGCTGCCGCTCCTCGGTCAAAGAGAACCCCACCTCTGTGTGGTATGAGGAAAGACAAGGAGCAAGAGGAGGCAGTCAGTGGGCAGGAAGACTCGTTTCAAACTGCGGCTTCTAGCAGACCCACGGCCAAATTGCTGCTCGACTCACTCAGCAAAGCTGCTTTACATATCCGCAGGGCCATGGTGTTGGCCCACCGCGGAGGCCACTGGACCACTCTGCAGTATGTGTGTCACACTCTGTGGGACCAAGGCTGCAGAGTTGCTTTCGCAGTGCAGAGAGCTGCCCAGCTGGATCCTCCCTCCCCGCTCAAAGTGGACCAGTTGCACACCTGCATCACTCCACTGCTGGTGGTGGCTACTGACCTACTGATGGACATGCTGAACAGACTAGGGCTGTGGAGTGTGTATGACAGTGATGTGAGCGATGAGGAGCTGGAGACGAGTCGCAACTTCTCCGCCCCGCTGGATGACAGCAGCCAGGTGGACCTGCGCTGGGTCCGGACCCTGGTGTTGTACACTCTAGAGTTGCTCCATGACATGGCCAAATGGGAAACCCTGGCCCACTTTGCCTTACTTTTCAACTCATACACACGGGAACGCTACACCTTGATAGTAACTCCTCTACTCGTCCATGCTCAGAGAAAGCTCCTTGACAGGATTAGCTCTCTTGGAGGTCCTCCAGTCCCACAACCACACCATGTCAAGATGCAGAAAGCCACTGGCAAGGAGATAACATGCAGGAGCTACACTAGCTGTCAGCAGCTTAGTGGGTGGACGCGTTCCCCTAAAGCATCCTCTAAACTGAATGACTCACCTGCACAGCAAGCACCCACCTGCAACAACCCACCCCTGATGAACCCCACTCACCCAGACACAGTGGAGCTCCAAGAAATGCGGCGCTCTATGTGTCTCGTGGGTGTTCCTCTGGATGTGGAAGACACACTGCGCATTTACCGTGAAGCTCTCAAGAGAAGAACATACTGTCTGCAGACTTTTAATCATACCCGCTCACTGCTGCTGCTGCTCCTGGCACAGGCCTCCTGTGTAGAGCACACCCGTTCTTCAGGTCAACTTGATTTCAGTCCCATGATCATGTCGCCTCCAGACCTCCAGCCTCAGGACCTGACAGAGGAGGACTACAGCACTCTGAAGGCTCTCTACAGCCTGCCCATCAGTTCTAACCATATACATACTGTCCTTACTGCGTACTCCACCTCCATTAAGTATCTCAAGGCCAACAGTCATGACTCTCTCACAGTCCAGGCACTGCATGACATGGGAAACCTGCAGTTCTACAACGGGAACACACGGGCAGCTCACTCATGCTGGTGTAAAGCAGTAGATTGTGCCCTGCAGAGCTCAGGTGTGTTAGAGAAGTGGGATGGGGTGTCCTGGGGGGGTGGCTCCCCGCAACACACCCTGAAACTGGCTGGGATCTGGGGCTGTCTGCAGGCTGCTGTACTCACCTCCAAGATTGCACAGTACATCTTAACCTCCCACATAGGCCAACGGACCAAGTGCTATCTCCTGTCTGCTCATCTCTTTAAGTTGGTGCTGTGTTGCTCCCTGCATCAGCCCCAGAATGACATCCAGTACGTCTCCCACAGTCTGGGAGATGAACTGCTGCCTGGAGTCGACCTTTTCTCTGAAGCCCACAAAGTTCATCTGGGCTCCGCCGTGACCAGCCTCAACTTCCTGTGCTTCTGGCTGTACAACACAGGGCACTACATCAGGCTGTTGCCCATGCTGGCCCTCTACCTGCACTTTGCAGGGACTGTGTGCCGAGATGTTGAGCGGACTGTTGAGGCCAAAATACTTAAGATACGTGCTCTAACTGAGCTGAGGCTGTTTGCTCAAGCCATAAAAGAGGCAGTTCATCTCACACAAGGAAAGTGGGTCCCTCTGTCTTATGGACACATCAGTATAGATGATCCCCAGCCTATGAGGAAGTTCCACAGCCACAAGTCTCTCCTGGACAATGCTCAGGCTTTGGAGGACCTTGTGAACTGTGACCTGACTCCAGAGGTCCGCATGCTGTATGGATCCACACTCTGCCACCGATACAGCCTGGCCCGGGTTCAGCTGGTCCTCGCACTCAGCAGCACCATACACAGCCTTCCTCTCAAAGAGTCTGCTGGTGGTCATTCAATGAGCTCAGGGCACGATGAACAGGACAGGCCAGACACTGAGCACTCCTACCTGAAGAGAGAACAATCTAAAGTCTTGACTCTTGACTCCAAGAAGGAGACACTTACTCCAGAGAAGATCAAGTTCCTTTTGCTGGAAGGGGCGTTCCACCTGCTGCTGTCTAGGTCACAGCAGCTCCTGCCTCAATCCCACAGCAAAATTGAGGACCTCGAACTGACCATAGAGGCCAACCTGCTGATGGCCAACCTCCACCTGCAGCAAGGACGTGCAGCATGCAGTTCTGATATGGCAGTATCATCCTTACTGCTTCTGCAGCAGACTGCTACCATCATAGGAGGATCACTCTCATCTCAGAAACCTCCGTGCCCACGTGCCAGGGCTGCTACTGAACAGGGTAGTAAAGATCCACACAGTGTGTTCGGTCCCCTGCCTGGAGACTGTCCCAGAGCAGTTGAGGCTCGTGAGAGAACCGGAGCAGGTCTTTGGCTGCGCTGCCGACTGACTCTGGTCCACAGCTTGGCTGCACACATCCCTGGCACTGCCATTTTCACAGGTAAGGACAGTAATGAGGAAGCGTTGCGCATGTTAAAGGAGGGTCTTGAGGAATGTGCACTGTGGGGAGATCCAGACACGCAAGCTCTTTTGCTGTTAGAAATTGCTTCATTGGAAGCACAGAGAGGACAGCCTAAGGATGTCAGAATCTCACTGCTGCAGAAGGCGGTCAGCCTGCTGTCAGACCGGACATGCATGCCTCCAGGGTCCAGTGTGACTCTGGCCCGGGCCACCTTGCTGCTCAGTGGCCTGAGAGGAACACATAGCACCACACTGCTGGAGAGGACACAAAAACTACTGCAGCAACAGCTGTATGACTTTGGTCAGGAAGTGGTGTTGGAGGATGGAAAGGTGTGTTTCCCTTCACATGGGCCCAGCAACATCTACCTGCCTCACCTCACCCTGCTGGCTAAGACCACTATGCATATTGGTCACATCCTGGCTGTCAAGGCCAAGGAAAGACTCCAATCAACAGAGTCGGCACCCAGGTGGCATTCCCTCCAGTCCTCCAACAAGACCGAGAGAGACAATCAGGCACCCTCCCTGAGCCACCTAAATGCCTCCAGTCCTACCAATGCCCCCATGTCCAGTCCCTTCCAGATGGCCGGAGTTTCCCCTGGCCCTGATGTGGTCCATGCCTGGCATGATGCTCACAAGGTGCTGCAGTCAGCACTGACTCTCTCCCAGTCCTGTGCCTACAGAGACATGCAGCTGGAGGTTGACCTGCTCTACTGCCGCGGCATTGTGGAGCGCAGTCTGACATATTTCAGTAAACTCAAGCGACAGGTGGTGACTGGGACCTTCCTGGAGTGCATCCAAACTACAACGAGACACTACCACAACCTGCCGATGCTTCGTAATTGTTACCTGGAGATTGCACACATTTTCCTCCATGATTTTGAGAACACTCCACCCACGCCTCCAGCCGCTCTGTCTCAAAGTAAAACCTCCCAGTTTCCCAACTGGGTCTCTCGTTGTCTGGCTGGTCTGAACAGAAGCCTGACTGAAACAGAGGGACACAAGTTGCTCTTCTGGATCAGCCTTAGAGGAGCTGCCATGGTGCTGAAAGCCATGTCTGGCTGTGGCCAGCTCGGTGCCTCCATCAGAGGTGAAGGAGATGCACTGTCCGAAGAGACTCTCAAATCTTTGCCCGACTTTGCCACCAATGACCTGCTCAACCCGTGCGGTGGTGTGTATCCATCACTAGAGGAAGAGCAAAACTTCAGGGCTGTGGACAGGAACCATTCTCAGCTCACTTGGGTCCACATGGCTCGCTACTACACACACTTGCTGAACCTGCAGCAGACAGCCAACAAGCCAGTGTGTCCTCAGACTGTGGAAGGTCTGGCATCATTATCGGGAGACATGAGCGCACCACTTCGTCTGTCTCAGCTGCACAACTTCTTCTGCTCACAAATGGCCGACTACAGAGAGACCTGCTGCGCTCCCGAACATGCACCTGCTGAGATCCTGCGGGACCCGCATGTCATACAGGTGAGCCATACATTGCAAGCCTCTTTAGGCGAGCTCTATGAGTGGACCATCCCCACTAAGCGACAGCTCTGTTTACAGTGGCACCGGCCTGCGCTGACCCCAGGATACCTGGACACAGTGTTTCTGTTGTATGGCCACAACAGACATCCCATGGCTTCCACAAGATCAACCATTGCAGTCAAGGGGCTGCTAGTTGGCCAACATAGGATTAGAATAGATAGGGCGATGGCAGTCCATGCAGAGCTATGTGAGATGTGTGAGTCAGCTAACATGACGCTATCTGTAGCTGCCAACTTCGGCTGCACCTCAAGCTCCACAACCCAGCAGGTGAGAGACCAACACATGGCGATGCTGAAGGAGAAGGTTCTAAGCTGTTGTTTGTCCATCAAGGATCTTCTGCAGCCAGAGTCAACGTCTGACCCGCTGACCGAGGTGCCATTTGAGATCACTCTGGAGAACCTTTCTGACCTTGAGCGCTGTTTCAACCCAGCCGGTGGCGCTATAGTGGATGTCGTCTCGGCTCTGGCAAAGTGGATAGTTTCTGTCCTCACAAACCCCTGAACCCACATCGACCACAAGTCCTGCCAGCTGATAATGAAAATGATGCTAGCTTATGCTAGAGCATAAGAATCCACCTACTTCAGGGTGAGTTTTGGCTGCTTCTGGTCTGGCATCGTGATATGCAACATCGATTTCCTCAGTCGAAAGAACGACTTGTCCATTGAGGGACCACTACTACTTCTGGAGCGCCTGGGCGAACATTGGGATCACGGGTGTTGCACTTTCCTAATTTGCATCCTACCTCACTGACAGACAACAGTTTGTCCAACTAGGGAACCACAGGTCCGGTTGTTCTGCCGTTTCACTGGGTGTCCCCCAGGGGTCAGTATTGAGTCCACTCCTATTCATCACCTACCTTCTCCCCCTGGGTAAAATCCTCCGTCACCATGGTGTCCACTTTCACTGCTACGCCGATGATACCCAGGTCTATATCTCCACCAAACCCACAACCGCTCTTCCTCCCACCTCCCTCACAGCCTGCCTCCAGGAGGACATCAGGAGCTGGATGAGCAGGAACTTCCTGAAGTTAAACACCAGTAAAGGCCCTGCTCATCAGCTCCAAAAACACCCTCTCAAAAGCTCATTACACCACCACCCCAAACATCATCATTGACGGCTTCGCTGTTCACTTCTCCACCCAAGTCAAGAGCCTCGGCATCATTCTGGAGAGCACCCTCTCCTTTGCACCCCACATAAAAAACATCACCCGGACTGCTTTCTTCCACATCCGCAACATCTCCAGACTCCGCCCATCCCTGTCCCAACACAGCACTGAAGTCCTCATCCACGCATTTGTCACCTCCCGGATCGATTACTGCAACTGCTTCAAGTTGCAAAACCATGGATGCTAATAGCCATTAGCTGTCTAAGCCAGTGCTGACCAATTTGGGGCCCGCGGGCCAAGTTTGGCCCGCGCTCTGTTTGTTTTGGCCCGCCACGGATTTGGGATTTTTTTATTTATTTATTTTTAATCCAGAATGCAACTCGGGCAAGTTATCAGATATCTGCACCGATTGCAAAGGGTGGACGAGCTTTTTCATGTGGTGACTTTGTGAAACTGTCTGAATGTGGCTGCGGATACTGTGTTCACTCCTGAGATTGCATCCCTGCTAATTGTCATGGCAAATTGTTTACAAAAGATGGACAATAAAGCTGATTTTCAAAGTACCTTGAGGATTTTTCAAGTTGTGAATTAAGTCAAATTTCTCTCTTGATTACAAAGGTGGAAAATACAACTGTTTTTAACTGGGTGTTTACTGATTAAATGTTTAAGCTCCCCACAAATGCAGATGTTTTTTTTTTATATATATAACCAATTGCAAATTATTACAATTACCAAACAGATAAAAGTATTTTTATTATTATATTGAAATGTTATTTTAGATTTAGAATGTTAATTTTCTATAAAACACAATACATTTGAATGTAATTCCACAATGTTTATCTTTGGCCCTCGGCCCTCCACCCAGATTGAGTTTTGGCCCTTCATGGGAAAGAATTTGGGCACCCCTGGTCTAAGCTAACAGCTAATATGTTTTCTTATTTTTTTTTTTACAAAAGGCTCCCTCACTGCTGCCACGCCCCCCTCACTGCACAGCAGCAGTAAAGTGGCCAAACAAAATGAGTAACAACTGTAGCTATATTTAGCAATAAACAATTAGTTTATAGTTAAAGGTCAACAACAACACATTAATACTCAGGTGTTATGAGTGTGTGATAAAGCAGGGTCTATGTTAAGTGTTACCCCGCACTAGGTCTCTGTATGACATTGTGAGAAGTGTTTTTTGAAGAATTAATACAATTCATAAATAAAGTCAATCAATCAAAAGAAGACAGCAAGCAGTCTATGCTTTGTGAAATGACGGTACGTTTTACATTTAACGTTCAAAAGTCTTATGGCTTCTGGAATAAAATCAAACGTTCTTCCGTCTGTTTTACATGTGGGATTTCTAGAGGCAATGTGCACAGGAAGCAGCACTTACCTCATCATGGAGCTTCTTAAGGAACTCAATCTCATCCATCAGAGACTCAATCTTCCTTTCCAGTTCCAAGCGGGCCAACGTGGCATCATCCACATCCTAGTTATTATAAGAGATAAACTCTGTTTATAATTTCATCCAATAGAATAATAATTTACTTACCAAATGAACAGTCAGACCATAAAGACCAACTTTATAATTGCAATATATCATCCTTTGTTGAAACACGGTTACCCTCTCAACAGCTTTTTTCACATTATGATTCATTAAATTATAAAAAATGTAATCACGCTGGAATTTATTGTTGGAGCTTACTTATTCTCATACTGTACTACTGGTCACCCACCGCAGGATGATTATGGAAGTGAATGAGAGGGTAAAGAGGACATTGTAAATTACAATTATGGATGAATGAGCTGAGTGTTTACCTTGCGGAAGATAACCAAGTTATTCTCAGCCTCTGCCTTCTTTTGGGCTTCCTCATCCAGCCTTTGATTAGAATAGAGAGAGAGAGAGAGAGAGAGAGAGAGAGAGAGAGAGAGAGAGAGAGAGAGAGAATGTTAAAAAAAATCACACTTTCACTTTAGAGGTCTCTTTCTTTGCAGAGGGGGAGAGGGAAGAGAGGGTGGGGTTTGACCAACAGCCCCCTCCCTGTCTGAGGTTGCATCTGGGCTTTTCTAAGACAAGGCATCAGCTGGCAGAAAGCTTCTGGATCAATTTGTTAATTCACTGTCCTGTAAAAGGTTTAGTGAGTGTTCCCAGTGGGATCAGCTCCTTTCAAGTCTCCACAGTTCAATAAGGTCATCTACACAAATTCTCCTTCTTTATATTTGTATGCTATAAGAGAGGGACAAAAAGACTTTGCATAGACGGGGGATGACATGCAACAAATGTAATAATCTGTATGTTATAGCAGTTTGTGGAGAATATGTCTTCACCAACTGACTGTCACCTATAGGATTATAATGGGGAAATACTATTTACTGCCCATGTATGAGGCTCCTAACACATCAATATTATTCTTATTTCAGCTTTCACACAAACCGTATTAAATATGGTACTACTGAGTACTGATATTATTAGCATTGGCTCGCAAAAGCCGTTCTAATTGACGAGTCACTGTGATGAGTCAGCACACGTTACGTCACCGCACGATGCAGGATGCTCGACCTGCACGAACCGGTAATAACTGTGTCTGTCTGTGTGGTCGATGTGTGGATGTTCTCTTCCAGCTGTCTGGATTCTGTCCTCTCAGAGCAGAGTCATCCTGCCCAGGCCGGACATAAAGAGAGGAGTGATGCCCAGGCCGGACATAAAGAGAGGAGTGATGCCCAGGCCGGACATAAAGAGAGGAGTGATGCCCAGGCCGGACATAAAGAGAGGAGTGATGCCCAGGCCGGACATAAAGAGAGGAGTGATGCCCAGGCCGGACATAAAGAGAGGAGTGATGCCCAGGCCGGACATAAAGAGAGGAGTGATGCCCAGGCCGGACATAAAGAGAGGAGTGATGCCCAGGCCGGACATAAAGAGAGGAGTGATGCCCAGGCCGGACATAAAGAGAGGAGTGATGCCCAGGCCGGACATAAAGAGAGGAGTGATGCCCAGGCCGGACATAAAGAGAGGAGTGATGCCCAGGCCGGACATAAAGAGAGGAGTGATGCCCAGGCCGGACATAAAGTAGATTAGTGGGAATGCATGACAGAGTGGGTCACGCTCCCTCATCTTTAATTCATGGCGTGTTACAGGGGGTCCTCGTTCCCTAATGGCGTCTCTGGCACCGGCCCATCAGCACCGAGGGGACACTGAAACCCCCCCTAATGGAGTCCTATGAGTCACATTGATTTTTTCCTGATGCTGTTCTCACCACGCCTGACATCCTACCTCTCTGTCTCTCCCCTCCCCTCCCCTCCCCTCCCCCTCCCCTCCCCTCCCCTCCCCTCCCCTCCCCTCCCCTCCCCTCCCCCCTCCCCTCCCCTCCCCTCCCCCTCCCCTCCCCTCCGCCGGCCCCGCCCTGAGTCTGCTCCATCCATCCTCATGTGTTTCCCGTCTCCTTCAGTAACATGGAGAATATTTGCATACATTGTGTGTGTGTGTTTGTGTGTGCTTGCGTGCGTGTGTGTGTGTGTGTGTGTGTTTTTGAAAGTCTACATATTAAAGGGGGGATTTATAGGAGCTGGAAATAAGAAAGCAATTTTCATGCCAAAGGGGTCAAGATGCAATTCAACATCAAGCATGATGTGTTGGCTCAGAAGCAGTGTTTATAGCACGTTGTTGTCATGTGCTATAAGCCGCAGTGGTTCTCAAAGTGGGGTACAGGGACCGTCAGGTGTCCTTGAGGGGGTCCCAACGGGTCCCCAGCAAAATGATACTAATCATTTATTTTCACTATAATTCCATCCATAGGTAACACAGTGACAGCATGTAGGCTATGACTATTTTGGTCATGCGGTTTTCGTACACTTTCTGTAATAAAAGATCTAAAAGCGAAACTCTTCTCAGATGGGGGGACCCAGGGACCAAATCTTATCAAATGGGGGTCCGTGACCTGACGATGTCAGTTTTGAAAAGTTGGAGAACCACTGCTATAAGGTGCTTTAACTAATATTGTCATATCGAACCCGCTCCACAGATGAGACATTAGACACAGACGCATGAAGACAATGCAGTGGAGGGTGTGTGTGTGTGTGTGTGGTGCCATGCTGCAGCAGTATGGTGTCCACCCTATCTGTGAGCCACGCCCTACCCCACCACTGCTGCTGCTAGACTCCAGTGGCACACACACCCAAGGACTCTACCGTATCACTGCTTTCCAAGTGAACAATCAATTCAATTCAATTCAATTCAATTCAATTCAATTCAAAAATACTTTATTCGTCCCTGAAAGGGCAATTTAATGCAAGCACTTTAGCAAATAAGTACATATAATTCATACACATGCATAAAAAAATCACACAGAAAATACAAATGTGGGATTGTTGATGATCTTATATGCTTTCTTGAGGACTTGCGTTTCACAATAACATATGTATTGTCACTCAATCCTAAATCTATTTGTAGATCTGGATGATTTCAAGTCACGAATGACTGAACAGTGTCTACGCGTTTTGGAGAGATGACCATTTCTTTTAGTTTTGGATAGGTTTAAATCTAGATCTGTGGCAGCAGTCCACACCACAGTGTAGTGTATGTAGATCAGTGGCAGCAGTCCACACCACAGTGTAGTGTATGTAGATCAGTGGCAGCAGTCCACACCACAGTGTAGTGTACGTAGCTGTGTGGGTGGAGGATGTGACAGGCAGCATTGGTGGTAAGGTGACAGGCAGCGCCTGCCCACACGGCCGATTCCCCTCCTCAACTTACATTTAGCAACAAACCCACATCATGACACTTGTGGTGTAAAGAGAGGGGAAACTCACAAACGCTTGTAAACAAATCCCATGTGTAGCATCCCAATGGACCTGTCCACCCCCATCTGCCCCAAAATACCTTACAATGTCATACAACAATGCACACAAATACAATATCTATCCATCTATCTATTTATAGATATGTGTGTTTGTGTAGATATTTGTTTTTACAGTATCCACACTAGGGGTGGGAATCACAGGTTTCATCACAATACAATATTATATCGATTCTTTGGACAACGATACCATATTTGCTGATATCACAGTCTGCCACCATATGATTTCGATTCAATTCAGTATGCCC
>NC_139650.1:2984552-3017052 GCF_964638095.1 Poromitra crassiceps
CGTCTGCAAAACATTATTGCATTCCTGCTGTGTAATATATACAGACTTATATACAAGTATACTGTTTAAAATTGTACCTTTATCTCTCTTTTTTGATATTCTCTGATGTTTTTGATATTATATTCATTGTTATTTTATGTTGTGAGATATTTCCTAGTACTTGATAATGTAATTGATTGTATTTCCGGTTTGACACTATTTATACGTCATGTCCGTCTTCTGTCAGCACAATGCTGAGGAAGGCTCCACGCCGAAACGTACATTGTCACTTGCTTGAAGGTAAATAAAACAACCAAAAGGAATTATTTTGAGTGCTGGTTTTTTGCCCCTCTTTTACTACACATGAATACATGAATGATGTTGCAGCAGACTGGACTGCGTAACACTAACCATCAGCTTGACGTGACCATTAGACATTGATCCTTTTGCTTCAGAATTCCCTAAGGGGCCGTAAATCCAATCTTGCTTCTGCAGCAGAACCACGGGCTAGAATTTCCTCTCCAGATCCGGCATTTACTTACACATTCCTAACTCATAGCACATGTGACACGCTGCAAATCTACACACTGACAGTAAGTGCCATTTAATATCTCAAGGGGTGTCTTAAAACTGCACATTCACCCCTTTTGCCCAGAAAAGCTCTGGTCACATGATTACTGGTACAAGAGGTCTGGTCACATGATTACTGGTAGAAGAGGTCTGGTCACATGATTACTGGTAGAAGAGGTCTGGTCACATGATTACTGGTAGAAAATGGTAGCCTAGGTAAACCCAGCCCCCACGTGACCTGCTCTCTCAGTTCCCAGTCACTAGTGACTGAGAACAGGTCTGAGAGCAGGTCACTGGGGGCTGGGTTTACCCAGGCTAAGAAAATGGACCCTTTCTCCTACAGCAGATTTAACAGCAGTGACCGGGAAAAGCTGGACTCACCAAAAAGGGCTGAACCTGCTGCAAAAAGAGTTCTTCGCCATCTTCATCCCACCAGTCAGTTGGAAAGTTGCTCACCATCCACTTCAATTGTTTAGGGGAATGTTTTGCTGTGAAACTCCAGGGCTGTTTTGTGGGCTAAAAAACGTCACCCGTCCTTCCATCAGCATGGGTTGTAGATAATGACTGAATTTACATTTTTGGGTGAACTTATCCTTTAAAACAAAAAGAAAAATGTAATTAACTATGATTGCAGATTGCTTTCTATTTATTTTTTTTACTCACCCCCCCCCCCCCCCCCCCCTCCAACCCCACATTTTTTTCTCCCTAATTGCACTTGGCCATTTCCCCCCTGCTGCCCCGGTTGCTGCTCCACCCTCTGCCGAACTGGAGAAAGCCGTAGACTAGCACCATGCTTCCTCCGACACATGCACAGTTACCAGCCGCTTCTTTTCACCTGACAGCGGGGAGCTTCACCGGCAGGACATAGCACGTCCCTTCCGCCCCAAATGGGTGCCCTGACTGACCAGAGGAGGCGCAGGCTTGCCGCACGCAGCTCGGATGCTAATCTTCGCATCACTGATGACATCCTTGTCACTGATGATGTCACAATGCCTATGACATCATCAGTGCCTATGATATCATCAGTGATGTCATAAGATGATTTTGCTAATAATGATGTCACTGATGACATCACTGATGATCTCATAGACACTGTGACGCTATGCATCATCTGGCTGCCTAGCAACAGGCAGCTGGCTGCCAGCCACTGATGACATAATTCTCAGGGTTGTCTGTCAGTCAGCCTTCCGAGTGATGTCACTGAAGCAATTGTGATGTGATCAGTGATGTCATTAGTGAGTGATGTCATCAGTGATGTCACTCGAGTATTTTGAGGGTTTTCCTCAGGGTTGTCAGAAGGCTTCCTTCTGACCTTCAGACAGAGCCAGATGTAGGCCGGCAAAAAACAAAACAAAACAGCCTAGTCACTCGAGCAATTGTTATGTCATCGGTGATGATGTCATCAGAGAGTGATGTCATCAGTGATGTCAGAGAGAGAGGGGCCGAGAGAGACAAGAAGTTAGAAACACCACAGAATTATTTCTGTTATCTCTTGTTTGTCTGCATTTTCCTCCCTCCTCTCGAGCCATGGACCACGGCCACATGGAGCACAGCAGCACCATGGCAGCTGACCACGCGCACTACAACCACATGATGGCCGTGCCCAGCGCCACTGACCATGGTCACTCCCACGGAGCAGCACATGATGGGAAATGTGGTGGCATGGCGATGACCTTCTACTTGGGCTACAGCAACGTGGAGCTGCTGTTCACCGGCCTGATCATCAACTCACCTTGGGAGATGGTGGGGGCGTGTGTGGGCCTCTTCCTATTGGCTATGTTGTATGAGGGTCTGAAGATGGGCCGCGAGGCGCTGCTGCACCGCAGTCAGCTCAACGTATGCTGCAAGTCCATGCCTCTGCCCAGGGCACGTGGCACCATGCCAATAGAGACGCACAAGACTGTCGCACAGAGGATGCTAAGCCCCACCCATTTCCTGCAGACCCTACTGCACGTGCTCCAGGTGGTGGTCAGCTACTCCCTGATGCTCGTCTGCATGACCTATTCACCTTATTCACCACGCCCACTTTTTCTCTCTTCCGCGTTCAACGCAAACGTATTTGTTCTTCCGGTTCAGTGCTAGTTGCGAAGGCCACTAGTGGCTAATAATATTAGCCACTAGTTAGTTATGTTATATGGCAGTAAAATGCCACTGAATGACCAAATTGATATAACCGTTAACCATTTCGAGTAACACTGATTCCATACGGATCACCAGCGTTAGTTTGTTGTTTATAACGTGGCTATATTCATAACGTTTCTATCTCGGATGCGTTATTTCGAATCGCACATAGGTTACGCAACCTAACATAGGTGCGCAACCTAACGTCCACTCCACTAACGTCATCTTAAGAGCACAATATTCCTGGAATGCAAGTTTAACTAAACAGTTACATGTCCTCTGCATTCTACATAAAATTAAGATATTACGGGTTGTTTTATTTTGTATGTTACATACGTATTGGCCAAGATATGTTAGTTTATGGGGGAGTAATTTTGCCACTTTAAAGCGGAGTGTGCGCGGCCATTTTGCCTGCGGGGTTTTTGGCAAGTCTAAAACGGAAATACTATTACAAAATGACGTAATGCGGAAGCGTCCATGTGTGGGCAAAGAATAAGGTGAATAACGGCTTCCTCTGCATCGCCGTGGCGACAGGGGCCGGCGCGGGCTACTTCCTGTTCAGCTGGCGGAAGGCGGTGGTGGTCGACATCACGGAGCAATGCCACTGCTGAGTTAACATGCAAAAGTACAATCATTCACACTAATATTGTTATGTTAGCACTAACCGCAAAAAAATAAAAAATAAAACATTTGGATTGTGTTTACTAACCAGTGTTGGGTAACTCATTACAAAAGTAACATATTACATGCAATATATTACTTTTAGCAGTAACTCAGTAATCTAACTTATTACCAATATGATTTCAGTAATATTATACCAGTTACTTTGTCAAGTAACCCAAGTTACAAATTGAGTTTTTTTTTAATCAAAGCGCATTTAAATAAAGATACAATCATTTCCTAATCAAATTGTGTGTTTTATGCAAATAACCACTATAGTCTATAGATGAGAATAACAAAGGAAACGGATAACATTTAGAATTTTGAATCGCTTACACTGACCAAGATGGTTTAAATTCTTTTTTCGACAATAGTGACTTTGCTTGGAAAAGAGATGGCAACACGTGCCCCTAGGGGGTACGTGGAAACATTGAGGATTACAATTTATTCCCAAAATTATATATATAAAAAAAAAGTCCATTTCATAAGTCCATTGCTAAAATGGTACTTGTGGCCCTCCAGCAGGTGTCACCTGTTACACTACTCTGTGAAGAGGTCACATTCACGCATGTCAAAACTGCACGCCATCCATTTAGCAAACATGGATGGCTCAAACGTCCAGTTGCTGTCACTGTGGATGCAGGTTTAGGGGATTCAGGTTTAGGGGATCCAGGTTTACGGGAGCCTGGTGACAAAAGGAAAAAAGAGGCCAACCTCAAACACCGGCAATTCAGTGACAAATATACTTTGCGTGGATTTACTTGTACGTTTTCACCGCAGCACCACAGTGTTTTCTCTGCGGCGCAAAGAACATGCATGAGTGAGGGGGTACTATTGGCCTTTTTCACAGCTGCCATTTTGTGCGTAAAAGGCAGGAAGTAGTAACACAGGTGCAAGCAAAACATTAATGAGGGTTTCCAACTTCCAATCCATTTAGGTGTTCCAGTGCCGGGGCCCTCGTTAATGTTATGGTTGCACCTGTGGTACATCCTGCATTTTTAGACACAAAATGGCAGATGTGGAAAAAGGGCAAATTGGCATGGCAAAACAGCTCAAGGGGTACAGAACACAAAAAAGGTTGGGAACCACTGTACAACATGGTGACATTGTGCTGAACAGTCTCAGATGAACCACAAAAAAGACCACACACACGCGCGCACGCACACGCACACACACACACACACACACACACACACACACACACACACACACACACACACACACACACACACACACACACACACACACACACACACACACACAGTAGTCTGCACATAGGAACTTGATTTATGAACACTAACCATGTTTCACTCCCAGCCTCTCCACATCTCTGCCTGGTGGAGGCCTCGGCTTCTCCCAATAAAGATTTGCTGCAGTGACATCAGCCTCTCCTCTGCACTGCAGTAAGTCATGTGACCACTTCATCAGTTCACTGCATGAACGCAGCAAGCCTGGAACATCTTAGCAACATAAATCCTTTTAATGGGATGGAGAAAAGTGTGTGATGTGAATATCAGGTAGAGGTAAAAAATAGTCTGCCTGGTAACCAAATCAACTGCCCTACATGCCTGCTGAGGATGTGGACAGACGACCCAGGATACACGTGTACTGTATCCTATTTTTATTTGAAAACTATCAATCAATATATAACATTTAGTAAGTGGGTTCTGTCCATTTCAATTTTTGTCCCACTGATGATGTCACAATGTCTATATCATCAGTGATGCCATCAGTCACATCATTATTGACCAAAATCATCTTGTGACATCACTGATGATGTCCTAGGCACTGATGTCATAGGCATTGTGACATCATCATCAATGACAGTGATGTCATCAGTGATGCGCAGTTGCGCAATTGTGCTCTGCGCATGCCAATAGAGCAGGCGATTGTGCGCTGCGCGTGCCATTAGAACTGGCGAGGCCACACAGCAGCCGAGCTGCGGGCGAGGCCGCACAGAGGCCGAGCTGCATGCAGCAGGCCCGAGCAGCGGGCGAGCCTAAGTAGTAAATTCACTTTATCACACACACACACAACCATAAGCATCCTATTCTGAATCACAGGAACAGAGGGCCCTCACATGTGGTACATGATGTGTTGCTGCCAGCCAGAACAAAGGAAGTGGGAGGGATTTCTAGACTCGCAATTGATTAGGAGTGAGTGAGCTCAGGTGAGAGGTGAATCCATGCGATGTAGGTGGACGAAAGGTCACTCAAGAGTATCGCTCTATTCTACAACAATATATATACACATGTATTAGAAGGTCCTGAGTGATACATTGAGATTTACAATACAAAAGGTGCACGGTATATACGTGAAAAGGATAGAGTAAAAATATTCTGGTGATAGAAGCAGCTATATGTTGCAGTTATACAGGCTGCTTGGTCACAGCAATGCATTGTAGTAACTTAAAAGGACAAAGGGTAACAAAGTCCCGCCTTCACCTCATTCAAAATGCTCACAGTCACAACCCCCACCTGAACCATCTCTACTACAATGGCCAGGGCGTCGGTGAGAGTGAGACCAAAGGTGTGACGTCACCTGCGCTATATAAACAGCTGTTTACAGTCGTTCTGCCTCCGCCGCCCGCCCACCTGTGATCACCAAAGAGACGTTTTCTACATACATTCCAGGACAATAGACCAGGAGGACTAGGTCTGTGATCAAGATTTCTCTGTGCTCCGATCCAGTCTACAACTACCGCGCACAAGCAAGGACAACTTTGGAAACGCAAAGACTCCAAGTAAGGCTGAATCATCTGGTAGAATTAGATTAGCCTATAGTGCATACTGATCATATGGAATTATCTTCTATAATCATTTAAGATGATTGTGATGATCTCCTTTGTTTATTGAGTAGCCTAGTGATTAGGCTACTCTCTCTCTCTCTTGATCTATTGGATGCGATCCCAAATTAATTTGTGTCCAACTTAGTGACTCAGTTTAATAACTCGAGAAAACCAAGGCCATCAGAGCCTTGGTTTATGACCCTTTGTTCTCTCACGCACGCACGCACACACACACACACACACACACACACACACACACACACACACACACACACACACACACACACACACACACACACACACACACACACACACACACACACACACACACACACACACCTTAACATAACTCCAATTGGAACATATTGTATTGTATTGCTATTTAAGAACTCACAGATCTTCAACCTTTAGATTGCTAATATTTGTATTGTATAGCAGAACCTAAGTATGATTACCTAAATAAATTGTAAGCAACATACCATTCAATTTTGAACAATTTCCCAAAGAGTTTGAGACCCCAATTGAGATTGACTGATTTAATTTAACCCTGCTGTACCTACAGAGCTGTTTGGACAGACATCTGGTGTAGGACTAGGAGGGGAAGAACATTGTCAAAATGAATTCTTCAGAAGAGGTGAGAAAAATTTCACTGCTGTATCACTGACGTTGCAACACACACATACACTGTTCCTCTTTCCTAATTCTTTCTTTATGTCCTCCTTTATGGAAACAGAGAGACACCAAGAGACCCAAACACATTCACACTGGAGAGAAGCCCTACCACTGTGACCAATGTTGGAGCAGTTTCAGTCAGCTAGGTGCCCTAAAAACACAGACACGCATTCACACTGGAGAGAAGCCCTACCACTGTGACCAATGTGGAAACAGTTTCAGTCAGTTAGGTCACCTAAAAACACACAAACGCATTCACACTGGAGAGAAGCCCTACCACTGTGACCAATGTGGGAGCAGTTTCAGTCGGTTAGGTACACTAAAAACACACACGCGCATTCACACTGGAGAGAAGCCCTACCACTGTGACCAATGTGGAAGCAGTTTCAGCGTCATACGTGCCCTAACAAAACACAAACGCATTCACACTGGAGAGAAGCCCTACCACTGTGACCAATGTGGGAGCAGCTTCAGGGACTCAAGTGACCTAACAACACATCAACGGATTCACACTGGAGAGAAGCCCTACCACTGTGACCAATGTGGGAGCAGTTTCAGCATCTCAAGGGCCCTAACAACACACAAACGCATTCACACAGGAGAGAAGCCCTACCACTGTGACCAATGTGGTAGCAGCTTCAGGGACTCAAGTGACCTAACAACACACAAACGCATTCACACTGGAGAGAAGCCCTACCACTGTGACCAATGTGGGAGCAGTTTCAGTCGGTTAGGTCACCTAAAAACACATCAACGCATTCACACTGGAGAGACGCCCTACCACTGTGACCAATGTGGGAGCAGTTTCAATCAGTTAGGTAACCTAAAACGCCATCAACGCATTCACACTGGAGAGAAGCCCTACCTCTGTGACCAATGTGGGAGCAGCTTCAGCAACTCAAGTGACCTAACAAAACACAAACGCATTCACACTGGAGAGAAGCCCTACCTCTGTGACCAATGTGGGAGCAGCTTCAGCAACTCAAGTGACCTAACAAAACACAAACGTATTCACACTGGAGAGAAGCCCTACCACTGTGGCCAATATGTGGGAGCAGTTTCAGTCAGTTAGGTCACCTAAAAACACATCAACGCATTCACACTGGAGAGACGCCCTACCACTGTGACCAGTGTGGGAGCAGTTTCAATCAGTTAGGTAACCTAAAACGCCATCAACGCATTCACACTGGAGAGAAGCCCTACCACTGTGACCAATATGTGGGAGCAGTTTCAGTCAGTTAGGTCACGTAAAAACACAAACGCATTCACATCTCATCTGAAGAAACACAGCTGCATCTAAGCTGCTGAAGAGCTCCTCCACTGTCTGCAGGGGAAACAAGCTTCTCTGTCCACCAAAATGTGTACTGTAATGAATCAAAGTGCAGTGATAGCACAGTCTGACTATGCATAATTATGTTTGTTTCTCAGTCATACATTGCATTGCTAGAATGTAAACAACTATGTAAAAATGTCATTACAAAGTAAATGGAGAGCTTGTGAAACTGTGGTGGTTACATGTCTGATTTATGATTACTACAGCAGAATAACATTGAGCTAATATGACCATTATTTTTTTGGCCTACCATACAGAGCATCATATTTTGTATCGACATATATTGAATTCAGATATATTGTCCCTAAAGATTACTGACATGAATTAAACAAGAACAGCGACATCAATAAAGGCGAGTTCATATTAAAGGCACAACAAATTTAAACAACCCTTATCTCAGTGTATTACTTCTAGCCTGGCATTAACTAAAGTAACTAAGTCACAACAAGCATTACCTATGACATGAATGATCTGTGGCAGCATTTTTGAATAATCTCTTCATCTAACGTTTAATTGATAATCAAGTTTAACAATTACACTTTGTTGTGCTTTGGTTGTAGAGTTTGCTGGGTCAAAGTGAGGCAATCATTTTGGGTGTAATAAACTTTTTGTACCACCAGGTGGCAGTTACCTGCAATGGGACTACTGCAGGTGTAGCAGTAGCACAAGTTTGGTTAGGCTACCTGTGTGATTATGATCTTTTACCTGAATGCAATAAACTATAAGCAGGGATGCAAACTAGTCACCTTTAGGTGACAGTCACCTTTTTGATCCCAAAATAGGGCACTTAATTGAATGGTTTTGATAGTGATAGTGGTTTTGTGTCTGCCTTGGTATCTCACGTTTTTCACTCTGGTGAGTTTGCATCCCTGTATAAGTAGCATATAATGCAAAATACCAGAGGGGAACCATCAGGGACCTGAGGGCTGTAGATATTCTAAATAATAATATTTAAAAAGTGATTGTCACTTTATTTTATTCATTCATAATTTGACAATTAACATGTAAACATGTTTCTGGGGAAATATACCCATTAAAACTGCCTACTCAGTTTTTGTTGGACGGTGAAAGGTTACAATCAGAATTTTGCACTTCACAAAATGATATGATAGGCTATGATAGGCTTGCCCGCTGTAGTTTCGGCAGAGGGCCGGTGTGTCAATCCGATGAGATGGTATTTGGAATGACAGTCAAAATGACCAATCATATCTTCGCTCTAATGGGAGGGCTAAGTCCTCACTACCTTTGTGACAGGATCTCAGGGTATTGTAACACTTTATGGTAAGGCTACATAAATGAGTGTGAATTCATGCATGCATTTGAGCATGAAAAAAAATTATTAATTCCCATATAGTACTTCATGAACTATCAGTAATGTACAAGGATGAATAGTATCTAATAGTAATAGTATAGTATCTATAATAGTATATTCAGTAGTATGAAGGAATGAATGATTTAATAATCGGAAGTAAAAGGTACAAATTATTGTTGTAAATCAGCAGGAAAATTGGACAGGTCAATGTTCCTAGGGTTTATATGGCAGATATGGGAACATGACACAGGGTTCAATGTTCCCAGGGTGCAATGTTTCCCAGGCCTAAATATCTGCTCTCTCAGGGTTCAATGTTCCCACGGCTCAATGTGCCCAGCAATATTAAACCCTGGGAACATACACTCCTCCAGGTCATCCCTCCAGACTTCTATCAGACAGAAATAATGGCTGAAGGAGAGGAGTCAAACATACTCACCTTCCTTGACAGGTAATGGTGAGGTCCACAGCATTCTGCTCCAAGGAGGTAGTCATCGCCACCACACTGGTCATCTGTAGGGCCTACAATCTCCACACTCTCTATACCCTCGTCTGCATAATAATTTCAAGAGATGAGACAGCTTGAGCGGTTATTATGATTAAAACTACAATATTCATATTGCAGACATAATGTGACAATACAAATTATATTTACTCATGGATAACATCTACAGAGATGGCGAGGGAGCCGTAATGGTAGACATGGGATGGGCAACTTTGATGATAGAGAGCCACACAAAAAAATCCTCCTACCAGAGGGCCAGATTGTGACCGTGCACTTCCACCAGTAGCCTACTGTAACACCATCACTTGAAACTTGACTTGGACTCTAACCAAAGACTTGATTATACACTGGATCTTCATCAAAAGCAATGTATTGATTATACTGCCATCTCATGTCCTAAAATCAGCTTTCAGCAGCTATGATGGTACTGATTCAGCTGAGCAGAACGTTGCTGACACCTGCTGGTCACAAGAAAACACACACATCTCTGTATGAGGCCATGGACACTCTCAGCAGCCTTCATCAAAGCTTTGGCCCTCTCTGCGTTGCTGCTGGCCGTCTCCAACTCCACTAGTTTACAGTAGTGCCCTCTAGAGAGAGAGTGGCGTCAGCGGAGGACCAAAATGCGAGACTCATTAGCCAACGAACAGCCAGGAATGGGTCTCGCGCTACTTTTGCATGCTAAAATAAAGCTGATAATGTCTACAATTTGATTCAAGGGGGGGAAAACCCTTTCAGAGTACAACACAAACTGTCTATTTTGCTGCAACTCGACAGTGCTGCTTAATCCAGGACCTTACTTCCTGGAACTCTTGAGAGTAAATAACTGGTCCATTGGAGTGAATGGAGATGTCAGGAACTCTTCTATCTATATGGCTCTGGTTTACAGATTCTCCTAAACAGCATTTCCTACATTAAATTAATTAATTTAGTAAAAGACATCTGTGATACTACAATAGGCCTACTGCCTACTTTCAATATGGCCTGTACATCGTTAATTAAAACGGGAAATAATATGCTACTGCTGAACGGAGCATCAACCATCAACCAAGGGAGCATAAAGTGAGCAGGAATTTATGAGAAGCATTTCCGGTGGCCGTTTTTTTTTCAAAGTAAAATAATCGTTCTGCACAAGTCTAGAACACACAGAAGCCATTGAAAAATGATGAAATTTGCACATTCAAACTATAAATTACGCATTTAAACGAAGTTATACAACAAAAATTATGTTTCTGTATAACAATAACTGATTTAATGACATTGAGAACATTCTTCTCAGTATCTAAATGGATAAATGCTGTTCACTGGAGTACAGCCTTTACAAATTTGACACTGTGTTCAAGGTGGCAGCTGCCAAAAATATACACACTCAGGAATACCTCCTCTATGACATCACACTGTCACCTAACCTCGGGAGGAGTAAAAAAAAAAAAGATGGCAGGCCATCAAACCCACCCAAAGGTCACTCGGAGTGACATTTCCTGGCAAATATTGGACACTGTACAAGCCTGAGTTGAAAGTGGCAGCAGAAACTATATATACACAGGCTCAGGTAGATCAGCTCTATGACATCACACTGTCACCTAAGCTCGGGAGGAGTAAAAAACAAGATAGCGGGCCGTCAAATCCACCCCAGGGTCACTCGGAGTGACATTTTCCAGCAACTGTTGGACACTGTACACCCAAGCCAAGTGTCAAAAGTGGCAGCAGAAACGATATATGCACACGCTCAGGTAGACCCGCTCTATGACGTCACACTGTTACCTAAGCTCGAGAGGAGTAAGAAACAAGATGGCGGGCCCTCAAACCCACCCAAAGTCCCCCAGAGTGACATTTTCAGGCAAATATTGGAGACATTGGACACACACACACGCATGCGTTCACACATGCGCACACACACACACACACACACACACACACACACACACACACACACACACACACACACACACTGTGTGGTGGGCGCTGTCTATGGTGCTGAAATGACAAGACCCCTAGGTCTTGGAGTTAATTAAAAGCAATGTTTGAATCAAGATTGAGTTTGTGAAATAATTCATTTCAATGTTTGAAGTGACACCTGCCGTCTTCTCTGCCTTTCTCTTCTGCCTTCTTCACAGCGATGCGTCAGACTCAGGATGTCAGATATTAGTGGAATAGTTCTAGTCATGCAAGCAGCATAGTAGGAATAGCCTATTGTGTGTTGTCTGAATGTAATTTGTGAATGAGGAGTGTGTTAACACTTTTTTGATGTGTTATTGGTATATCTATTCTGAGCGCTGCTGTGAATTGTCTTTGGAGACATCCTTTATGCATGGATCTGGCGTGAAGAGACCATCCCTTTGTTCACTTTAATCTCAATGAATGAATGAATGCATGCATGCATGCTTGAATGAATGACTGAATATCACATGTTTATTCATCACGTGACAAATTACCAGGTATTGAAAAGAGGGGTAAAAATGGAAATGTAAGTTGGTGACAAAGTTCCATTTTATTGATTTTAGCGTATTAAACATGGACACACACAAGTGCTGTGATGTTAGTGATTCAAATTACATTGGAAGGGAATTGAAAATACATTATTCCAAACTGTTAATGTTGATTTTTCCACAGACTTAGTACAGGTAGGCTAGTCCACAAAATATGAGAATAAGTTACTACATTTAATATAAACCATCAATACCAATATATAGAAATGACTGCAGGTCAAAATAAATAGCAGGTCCCTCAGAAATTGTTTAATATTTTTAATTAATTTGAATCCATTCTTACATGTCTTGATGCACACAGGGGATTGCCTCAGTTAATCTATAGGTTAGAGTGGTTGGTTCTTAGTACATTGACTGGGGCTTACAGTCATGTTTTCAGTTACAGTGTTGTGTGTGTGTAAAGCCAATGTGCCAGCCTCCCCTGAAGTAGTGACATTCACACCAGCCTCCCCTGAAGCAGCGGCCGGCTTTCTCCTGGTGACTGTCGGCTCAGCAAGTTCCACAACAGCAAGGGCACTGATGTTATTGTGGAGCTTCCGGCGCTGTTGCTGCTACCCTGGTCTTCACTTAGCGGTTGGTACTGCTTGAACCGCCTGTTCAGGGAGAGGAATGGGATTGAAGTCAGTCACAACCAAATGGAAAATAGAAGATGTGATTTCTTTAGCACTGAGAGGAGCTGGGCACTCACCGGTACATTAGAGCAATACTGCCGACAACACAGGCAAGGACAAAAACACCCAGGACTGCAGCTACAGTGCCAGCTGGGGACGCATTGGAGCCTGTAAAAAAAAAAAAAAAGGCACATAAACTATGAAGAGGAGTGGCCAACAAATAAAGACATTTTATTGAGCAGTAAAAACCTTTCTCTCACTCACCTACTGTCACAATGACTCTGGCACTTGCCACGGCAAGACTGACATCGTTGGTCAAAGAGACATTAATGCAGAAAACCCCAGAGTCGTTGAAGAACTGACGAAGGATCATCTGACAGTCTGGAGAAGGTGCAGCTGGACTACAAACTGTTTCCACAGGTGTGACGCAGTCAGCATCCGAGATGACAGTACACACCTCACTCGGCAGGCTGAATGAAGGATAGTAGAAGATGCAGAGACATATTAGGATAGGATAGACTTTTATTGTCCCGAAGGAAATTTGTCTTGGACATACACCTTATGGCTGCTGTTTGGCAGACAACACGTACATACAGACAATACATACAGCACATACATCAGGACTATTGCAGTTAGCAAAATTGCACACTGCCCAAAAAGTACAATCCAATGCATAAAAGAGACTATAAAAGATATATTTGCTAAAAACAGAATTGCACATTACCCAGATTGCACAACACTGTAGCCTTCTGTATTTAGATTAAAATAGGTAAAAACGAATATAGTCTGTGATTTTAAAAATATTTTAAAAGTATATTTGCTAAAAGAACAGAATTGCACATTACCCCAATTGCACAACACTGTTTGTCTTCAATATTTAGGTTAAAATAGATAGAGACAAGATATTGACAATGAGAATAGTAATGACTGTATATGTTAATTTCCTAGACTTGTACAACATCAACAAAATGAACAATTGGAATTCTACAGATATTTCACTTATGTAATTATATGATATCATTGTTATTTCAGAGGTAGCCTATGCCTTGTTGGATCATAGGCGAACATACTCACCTTCCTTGACAGGTAATGGTGAGGTCCACGGCATTCTGCTCCACGGAGGTAGTCATCGCCACCACATTGGTCACCTGTACAATCTCCACACTCTCGATCCCCTCTGCATAATCATTTCAAGAGATGAGACAGCTTGAGTGATTATTATGATTAAAACGACAATATTCACAGAGGTACAATGTATTGCAGACATATTGTGTCAATAACAATTCTATTCACTCACGGATAACATCCACAGAGGTGGCGAGCGAGCCGTAACGGTAGACCGTACAGTCGGCTGTCAGCTCTGGTGCTTGTCTCTTGGCCACAACAAGAGCGACCTGCGCTGGATCTGTCTCTGCCTCCATTTCCACTGCTGCTTCAACCTCACCTTCAGCTGGAACAGCCTCCTCATTAACTGCGGCTTGTTCTTCAAAAGGAAAAGGAACTTGATTACAGACATTGACATGGTGACCTGATGGTTTTAGGGATGAATCTGCAAATATTTTCCTTAATGGTCATCTCGTGAACTGTCAGTGGTTCTCAAACTTTTTCATGTCAAGAAGACCACGGACCCCAATTTGGATTTTGTCAAGATTCTGTCCCAGGGTCCCCCATCTGATAAGAATCTTGCTTTTGTTTTATTACAACGGACCCCGTTTGAGAACCACTGGTCTTGGTTCACAGCATGACGATCACTCACCTGTAGTGGCTGGAACCTCATTCTCTGTATCAGCAGGTTCAGCTGCCGCCGCCTCTACTACAGCTGTGCTCTCAGTGGCAGCAGGGACTATAACATTATCAGCAGGGGCTACTGTTTCTGCCTGGGCATCCTCTGTAGCAGCAGCACCAGGAGCAGGAGTCACAACCTCGGTCTCAGCAGCACCAGGAGCAGGAGTCACAACCTCAGTCTCTTGCTCCACAGCTTCTTCTGCTGCAGGAACGACAGCTGCATAGTCTGCGTTTGTGGCTACGCTGGCTGCTTCAGCATAGTCTGTGTTTGGGGCTACGCTGGCTGCTTCAGCATAGTCTGTGTTTGTGGCTACGCTGGCTGCTTCGGCATCGTCTGTGTTTGGGGCTACGCTGGCTGCTTCGGCATCGTCTGTGTTTGTGGCTACGCTGGCTGCTTCGGCATCGTCTGTGTTTGTGGCTACGCTGGCTGCTTCGGCATCGTCTGTGTTTGTGGCTACGCTGGCTGCTTCGGCATCGTCTGTGTTTGTGGCTACGCTGGCTGCTTCGGCATCGTCTGTGTTTGTGGCTACGCTGGCTGCTTCGGCATCGTCTGTGTTTGTGGCTACGCTGGCTGCTTCGGCATCGTCTGTGTTTGTGGCTACGCTGGCTGCTTCGGCATCGTCTGTGTTTGGGGCTACGCTGGCTGCTTCGGCATCGTCTGTGTTTGGGGCTACGCTGGCTGCTTCGGCATCGTCTGTGTTTGTGGCTACGCTGGCTGCTTCGGCATCGTCTGTGTTTGTGGCTACGCTGGCTGCTTCGGCATCGTCTGTGTTTGTGGCTACGCTGGCTGCTTCGGCATCGTCTGTGTTTGTGGCTACGCTGGCTGCTTCGGCATCGTCTGTGTTTGTGGCTACGCTGGCTGCTTCGGCATCGTCTGTGTTTGTGGCTACGCTGGCTGCTTCGGCAGGCTGCACAGAGGCAGCCAGTGATAGGTCGTCAGCTGGAGCGGCCTCGGAAGCAGGCACATCCGGATCAATGACATCCCCTTCTGGGGTTGGTGCTGGTGGGTTTGCTGTTGGGGCAGCTGCAGGAAAAAATGTAAGAAAACTTATGCATAGTATTTCCGAGAACTACAGTAATTCAACACATATGCGGCTGTTCAGACAGGACGTGTGTATTTCAGATCAGAATTCAGAACGCTTTGGAAATCATGTCGAGAGCGCTTCCAATGCGCACAGACCAGCGCACGGAGCGCTTTGTGTGTGTGTGTGTGTGTGTGTGTATGTTTTGTTTTGTTTTTCCCTGCCGCCACGCGCAGTACAGTTCAGGACGCAACGATCACACGGACGGTAGGCAGCTAGTTTAGTTTGTTTTGTGTTGTCGATTGTTCACACTGTAAACATGCAGGCAATTCTGGCAGCAGCGGAGGTTGAAGATCCCCCTGGCAGCAGAAGAGGTAGGAGGAGTGACATTGACGCGCAGCGTGCTTTTCCTCCAAATGTTCAACTTTTTTCAGCTTGAGACGCCCAGAGCGCGCTGCCAAAAAACACTAGTCGCCCAGAGCGCTTAAACGCCAGGTGCGGTCCTTGAAAGAGGACCGCACCATAGAGAATGAATTGCAGAAAGGCGCTGGTTTCTCAAAAACACACATCCTGTCTGAACAGCCCCTAAAGACAGTATAGTATTTTTTTTAAAGGAGGGGGGGTTTGTTAATTAGTCGATTGATTGAACATCTCACCAGCAGTGGGGTTTGCGCAGTCGTTGGGGATGCTTGCCATCAGGACCACCTGGGGCTTGTAGTTCCCTAGTGAGAGGTATGTGTGGGTGACAGTGCGCTCTCTTGAGATCAGAGTTCCAGTGTTGTCACCAAAGTCCCAGTTGAAGGTGACATCAGAGGCACTGAGGTACTGGCTGGGATCATGGAGCTTGACACTGAAAGCAATGGCTCGGTTCTGGATGAAGCTCTGGTCATTTTGGTTGACATCATTGATTTGAGCGAGTGAGAGGGTGAATGGGACTTGATCTGATGGCAGAGCAACACACGATGTTATCTTCAGAGTTGTAAAAGTGATATAAATATTGCAAATTCATATTTGTCAAGTCACATGATAGACTTGTATTTGATCAAAAGTAATGGTGTTCATATGTATTGTATAGCCTATATTCTTATACAAAAAAAAGTTCATGCTGTAACCTGTGATGGCGAACACTGTGGAGGCATAGCCAAGAGGAATGAACTTGTCCTTCCCACGGCAGTGGTAGATGACAACCTCCATGTTGTAGGAGCCGAGGGGAACGTTGTCCGTCCCAATGGTGAGCGAGGACGACGGCCCGTCTGCCACCTGCCAGTACCTCCCTTGGATAGAGAAGTTGATACTGATAGTTGATACTTCGCTCAAATATTGTTGTTCTTTCTATTAATCAGTGGGTCTTTATATTCTAAGAAAAGAGTATTTGCTAACCGAAAAGGAAAGTCAAATTAAGACAAGTTTGGAATGTTACTACCACAGTATACAGCTAGGACCATCTTTACCCCATGTCTTCCACACAAACACGTAGCGGGATTTCTTGTTCTGCGCCCTGGTGAACGGTGTGCCATCAGGGAAGACTCCGGTGCCGTCGCTAACTCGGTCCGAGTAAACAGCCTGACCTTCTTGATACTGTCTTCCTGGAAAACAAACAGGCCAATAGAACAATCAACAGGAGTCTGCATGTGTGGCGTGATAAGAATGTATTAGCGGTGCCTATTCAAGGAGTCTAGTGGAGAAGTTGGCTTACCATTGATGGTGCAGTTACGCGCCCAGACCACTTGCCCATCAGGGAGCGCCGTTTGGTTTGGTGGGAAACGAAGGTCAATATTGAAGGTCGCTTTGGCTCCGGTCAGGGTGGGCGCGTCGTTTTTGAGTTCAAAGGTCACTTCCCCACCTGGGAAAACAATGTTGCATACAATTTGGCGTTATGTGGACAGCCTGTTAGGAGACATGGTAGCAGATCCTACCGAAGTAACAAGAGTGAAACTCACCGAACCAACAGTCTCTGAATCTTGCGTCCCCATCTTTCCACGTGGGATACATCCGTGAGTTCCATGAGCGGTAGTGTGTGAACTGTGATTTAGGCTCTGTGAAAGACAAAGCGTGATGAAGCCTTCAGGGGGGAAATGAACACATCGTACAGCTTTGCTCATCTTCCTAAACCCCAAACATCCAACATCATGTGAGAGAGTGACTCTTTGCTTCCAATGAAACAAGAATATCTCAATTGAGTCTTTTCATTCTTCTGTTCTGTCCCTGAAAATCCCGTTCCTCAGCTGTAAGACGATGTTTTAGTTTTCTTTGTGATCTCTCACTCTGCCCGAGAGAGGCGGACGTGGACTTGTCAAGTCGCACGTTGCACACACAGTGACTTGAGACTTGACTTGACACTCGTCCCTAAAATACTTGAGACTCGCACTCGATATTTGGGACTCGTGAACATTATAATTTTTTTAATTGCCATTATTATCTATTTTTTAGCCTCTCACTCCCTCTCTCTCTCTCTATATATATACACACATTTCCCTCCATTTTCTCCCGATCTTTTTTAATCATGTTTTTCCCCCCTCTCCCATTTTCTCCCCAGTTGCACTTGGCCAATTTCCCCCTGCTGCCCTGGTCGCTGCTCCACCCTCTGCCGATCTGGGGAGAGCCGTAGACTAGCACCATGCTTCCTCCGACACAGCCAGCCACTTCTTTTCACCTGACAGCGGGGCGCTTCACTGGCAGGACGTAGCACGTGGGAGGATCACGCTATTCCCACCCGTTCCTTTCCGGACCAAACAGGCGCCCCGACCGACCAGAGGAGGCGCTACTGCAGCGACCAGGACACATACCCTTAATCCGGCTTCCCACCACCAGCAGACACAGCCCACTCTCTCTATATTAGTATCAGTTATTCAGTTTTGCAATAGCCGGTTTAAAGTGTTCATACTACCAACTAATCAATGCTGGTACTGTATGCTAATAAAGGAGTGATGATAACACAATACATGATTTGAATTCCTTAGCTATGCTGTGTTCTAAGCAGATTGGATGGAAACAGATGACAGAACGGCGCTCATTTCAACCATAAGAGACTTTAGACTTGACTTGGACTTGCCCTCAAAGACTTGAGTCTTGACTTGGACTTGCCCTCAAAGACTTGAGTCCTGACTTGGACTCTAGCTCAAAGACTTGCGACTTGACTTGGACTTGCAAAACTTGCAAGTGGGATTGTGGGATTGTAGAAATACAGATTAATGATCTGAACAGTGATGAAGATTCTTAGAAGCGGGAGCAGGTCTGTGGAGGGTTGGGGTTCTGGGCAGTGGGAGTCACATGATCGACCTGCAATCCCCTCAATCCTTTTCATGTGACCATCAGCTGAGCAACAACATCCATAATCCCAACTGCAGGAATGAGGGATCTCAGACTTTGGGGCAGCCTTCTACTCAGCTAGTGATGTGATTGTGTGTGCGTGTGTGTGTGTGTGCGTGTGTGTGTGTGTGTGTGTGTGTGTGTGTGTGTGTGTGTGTGTGCGTGCGCATGTGAGAACTGCATTCGGGGATTTTCTTCAAGTTTAATCACTCAAAATCACGTTGCGATAACATGACTATTGATATTCAACCATCACGTGCCGAAAGAAACAAAAAATCTCTTTAATCCTGAATTACATAACTCGGAAAATATTTGCGCATATGGTCACATTTATATTCAGCAGCAAATGCATTTGGCATGTCGAGATTTTATACGTCATCATCCATCACTTATACACAGTGCGCTCAGCACTGTGTGTGTGTATGTGTGTGTGTGTATATACTGTATATACATACATACATACATACATACATACATACATACATACATACATACATGTGTGTGTGTGTGTGTGTGTGTGTGTGTGTGTGTGTGTGTGTGTGTGTGTGTGTGTGTGTGTGTGTGTGTGATTGTGTTCTTAGAGGAAAATCACCCAAAGACACAATTATTATAATTTTTTTCCATCAAATAATTGAGATTTACTCACTTGCAGTTGCAGATGTAAAGGCCAGAAGAACAAGCGTCAACAGTGTCACGGTCTTCATTGTGTAGCGGGGGTCCTGTCCTCTTTCTGAGCCCTGGTCCTCCAAACACCCCAAACCCCAACTCAACTCCTGGAATTCTTGAGAGATGTGACTGTGTTCAAGAGACGTGGGTCTTGATGCACCATAAACTTTCTCACCCTCTGACATCATGGGGAGTCTACAAACAGGCCCCGCCCACTTTGGCAAACGGATAGTTTTATAATTTATGTTGCGCTGATTTAGTGCAACACCCCTGTAACACTGTTATTGCTTGAACAGTTGTGTTCACTCATATCCTTTTATATTGTTACTTTCTTTTTGTTACATTTTCCTGCACCTGACCTAGGCTACATTACCTAGAACCCCCAAAAAGCTGAATAGAAATAAGGCAAATAATTAAACTGAATACAAGTAACAGACATTCCTCAAACAGGATAATATAGATTATAAGCACATTATTGGAAAATATTTTTCTTTTTCAGTGTGACTGAATATGTCGTATGTGATGCCCGCTCTTTGGCGAGAGATGGGCGGCAACCGTGAGCGAACCTCGAGTCATGCCTGATTTGACGCCTGACCTCACAGCTATGTGTGCATGGGCATCACAAGATGTGGGTCTGGATGCCAAATCAATAGCATCCTTTTATTCCACATCCTTCCCTCAGCGTCCTGCTCTCTACCCCAGGCTGTACTGTAGCTCCAAGAATCTGTGCTAAGAGCAACCGACGCAATAAGCTACACCCGTGCTCACTTTGTGAGACTGTGGCCGCTCATTGTTCCTCTTTAATGACCTAAAGATTCATTCAGCTGAGCATTGGACTGCATTCCAACTAATGGGTTGATCGAAATGATGAAAAGATTTTTTTTTAAACCTAAAACTTTTCTTTTTTTAAAGCTTAATAATTGTGAATATAAATGCATTATACCCCCCCCCCCCCCCCCCCCCCCACACACACACACACACACTCCTACACACACACACACACACACACACACACACACACACACACACACACACACACACACACACACACACACACACACACACACACACACACACACACACACACACACACACACACACACACACACACACACACACACACACACACACACACACACACACACACACACACACAATTATCTTGCTTTAGATTTGCAAATTTGATAGTGACATAGTGAAGAAAGAACACCATCCCACACATAGCATTTAAGTAGCCGACATCAGGCAAACCTTAAACGGGATGCCCTTGATACATTACATCTATTAATTTACATAAATTAGGCCCATGGTTCGTCTGTAATCAGGATCGCTGCATAACTTTGCGACAGCTAGAAACCAGAGAAGCAAGATTTTAATAATAATGTGAAACCAGTATTGTGTGTGTGTCTGTGTGTGTGTGTGTGTGTGTGTGTGTGTGTGTGTGTGTGTGTGTGTGTGTGATCATTCTGTCACCCACAGTTACTCTGACAACAGCAACTTTTGTACAAGCAGGCTTGCATGTACTCAATCATGGAGGAATGGAGATGATTACGATGAATTATTACAATAACAAAAATACCATAATATAGCACAGGTTTTCAAAGTGGGACGCAGGCTTCCCAGGGGGGGGGGCAGTGCAATGAAGCACACTTACGGCAGGTAACCTTCTATGGGAGCATCCCAAAGTTGTAAAGATCAGATGGGGCCCCTTTTATGATGATAGAAGGATTCTGTTCACTTCTCCTCCTTCTCTCATTCCCTTTCCTCCCTTCCTTTCCTCGCCTCTTCGAAGTTAATTGCTGCTTGGTGAGACGAGTGGTAGTGAGAGAGGACAGCTGTTAGACAAACAGGACACAGCCCCTATATATATGTCAGTTATGGGACCACTTCATCAACAGCAGATGCCCATTTTTGATGTACTGTAGCAAATTAACGGTCCCAAATGACCTCCACTCTCCCTCCCTCCCTCCCCCCCTCTCCTCCACTTGTCTCCTCCATGTCACTACAGTAGGAGTAGTGAGGGAGGAGGAGTGATAAAGATCCACCCCCCAGCATCCTGTCATCCACCCTGTTGCGGTGCCAGTGATGTGGTTTTTCCACGAAGCTTGTCTCATGTTTGTGATATTGTTCAAGCTGCACTGCATGTGACCACTCATGTGCCGACAGAATGGAAAGCTAACCAGCACATTAATCCTGACCCAACATACCATAGTCAACCTTTACAGCTCCGTGTCCCACCTCTTCATCACTGACTGCCTGGCAGACATGTTGAACGCATACTTTCTGAGGTTAGGATGAATACAATGATTCATATTATGAAATGCTTGGCCGCATATTGTATGAAACAGTGAAGGAGACGCACACATCCCAACAACCGGTCTACAAAGCAGGTGCTGGACCCAATGTGTAGCCTCTACTTTTTTCTTGGTCGCATGTTGTCCCATATTTCCATCTCGTAACTCCCTAGTGATTAGGCTAATATCTAATCATCAGGATTTCCACCAGTCAGGACATTTCTGGAATATCAGGGCATTTTGAGAGGTATTGTATTTCAGACAGTAAAATTAGTGAAAATGCATCATTTTTATACCAATAATCCAGGACCTATTTTACAATTTGTTTCAGCTCAAGTGCCCATTCTGACATGAAAAAATAAATAATAATAATAATAATAATTATATATATATATATATATATATATATATATATATATATATATATATAGTCTTAGAATTCAGATGGATCCCAAAGATCTCAAAATCACTCCTCCCTGGTCTGCGACCCAGGAACTAATGTCATAGCAGCCATCAAGGCTGTAAGCCATCAAAGCCAGTAAGGCTTATCTCTAAAGCCGTTTTCCCACATGCGTACCGGAAAATTACCTGTAAGTCAATATCGGACATTTCCCTTCACACTTTGGCTCTCGCATGTGGGAATCTAGCAGCGAAATTGCCTGTATGTTGGGGGGCGGGGCGGCACTGCAGAGCGGGTGGGGAGTGACGTGTCGGCAAAACTCTGATGGTGAAATAAGTTTGCTTGTTTATCCATTCACCTGCGTCGCGTTGAAGCACTTTTTACAGACTGGCTTCGTTTGATGTGTTGTTTGCTTGCCTTCGCTGTCGGCAACGTAAGCAAAATACTTCCACATTTCGCTTCATGCATTTGCTTCGTCTGTGTCCCTGTCGGGCTGTGACTGAAGGAGGAGGAGGACTGTGGCCAGAGAGCGAGCAGGCAGCAGAGAGGAGAGAGGGGGAAATCAGCAGCACGCCCACACATGAAGCTGACATACCGCTCTTATTATCACAAGATCATTTCGCCAGGTTGCTTTAATGTGCGCGAATGATTAGATTATGCCCGCTGGAACATTAAGCAACGTGTGTACACCTCGCCCATGCCGGCAAATGACTGGACCCGTTCTACACTTGCGCCCGTTATCGCGCATACCGCTCTTCTGACTGGCTCGAAACTGGTGAAATGTCCGCGATGACGGGGTCGCGCTTATACCGGCACAACAACTTTCACACATGCAGGCATTAGACCACGTTCCGGTCATTTAGCGGTACAAAGCGCATGTGGGAAAACGGCTTAATGGTGACGAGCCTGATCGACCACCTGATGATTTGGTGCAGTCAAAACAACCTGGAGCTCAATGCTCTAAAGACAGTGGAGAGATGGTTGTGGACTACAGGAAGAATGCAGCCCCACCTTCCTCCATCACTCTGGGTGACTCCACAGTCAACACTGTTGAGTCATTTCGCCTCCTGGTTTCAATCATCAGCCGGGACTTGAAATGGGAGCCGAACATCAAAGCTTTCACCAAGAAGGCACAACAGAGGATGTACAGTACTTCCTTCGGTGGCTGAGGAAGTTCAAGGTGCCAAAGGCAGGATTGGCACTTTTCAGCCCCTCCACTGTCGAGTCCATCCTCACCTCCTCCATTACCGTCTGGTATGCTGCATCATCCGCCGCACTGAAAAGGTGGTCGGGTGCAGCCTGGCATCCCTCCAGGACCTACACACTGCCAGGATGCTAAAGCGGTCTCAGAAAATCTTCGCCGACCCCACCCACCCAGGACATAAACTCTTTAGGGTCCTCCCCATGGCAGAAGACTGATGTCAGTACCAGAACCTCTCATTACAGGGACAGCTTCTACCCAACTGCCACCCGCCTCTCTTCTTCGAGACCTGAAAGCCCCCACAAGTCAGGAATTTGTCACTCCTGCCACACACCCCTTCCGTCCCCCGAGCCCCCTGAGCACAACCGGCTCTACACACTTTCCGTCCCCTGTTACTTAAAGGACTTTTACTGGACATTTTACATGGACATTATCCCACTGACACTATCCTACCCCCTCCCCCATTATATGTCACTTTAAAGGACTTTTACTGGACATTTTAGATTGACATTTTATGTGGACATTATTATTTATCATTATCATTATTATTGATAATTATCCCACGGAGACTATCCTACCCACCACCCTCCCCCCTATGCTTCTGTTGCACCGTCGGCCTGTTGCACCATTGCCAAAATTTTGCCCAACTTTGGAGCATTATCTCGCTTCCTGACAAGCTAGCTCTGCATGATTAATGGACACCTTAGCTCTTCTAGTTTCCTATGATATCTTTACTTTAGCTTTAAAAATGAGTCCGCTACAGCCTCTGAAAGACAGTAATGTCAGCCGCGGATGCCGCGCCCTCAGGATTTTGGGATGACACTTGGGGTGGCCAAACAGATTTTAGAAGTGGCCAGTGCCACCCCGTAGACACACCCCTGTGTGTGTCCTTCGCATATCTCGAGAACCATTTGTCCGATCTACTTCACACTTGGTGTGCTGGAGACCCAATGATGTGCAGTGCCGGATTTGGTGCAATTGGACACGCTCAATATTAATATACATTGAATAAACAAGCGAACTGTGCATCTGTGCAACAGTGGACAGGAGACAGGAGACAGGAGACTTCCAAGTGGCTATATATTATATTATATTATATTATACAGTATTATATTATATTATATTATATTATATTATATTATATTATATTATATTATATTCCTTTTTCCTTTTTCTCATTTTGTCTCGTCATGTGTAGTATTATTATTACGTTTTTGGGTTTGGGGGATTTTTGGGATTTAGATAATAATTATAATAATAAGTATTATTATTATTATAATTATTATAATTATAATTATAATTATAATTATAATTATTATTATTATTATTATTATTATTATTCTTATTATTCTTATTATTCTTATTATTCTTATTATTATTATTATAACTCTTCCACACTCCAGTCCAGTTGGTGGCGGTAATCCGCCTTTAAGTCGGTTTGCCAACAACCACCACCACCATTAAACACCAAAGAAGAAGACACTTCACTGTGCAATGTCTATTTCCTCTTACCTCCAAAATTGAATCATCAAGAGTTTGAGACTGGCCGACCGTTTTTTTACTAACCATTTTACTCCGTAAACAGCGTTACCCCTTGTAAAATGATTGCTGATGTGACAAATGAGATTATTTTTGGGGAAGCGACGAGAAATACCATGTAGAACCACCCGCCTACAAAAGTCGGTGTAAAAACGAACGCAACTCCGCTGGTTTGATCAGATGGACTCGTTTCAGAAAGTAGAAAAGATCGGGGAGGGGACGTATGGAGTGGTGTACAAAGCAAATAACAAAGTGACGGGAGAAACCGTTGCCCTCAAGAAAATCAGGCTAGACACGTAAGTGTTGTTGATTATCAGTTGCTTATGATGTGGAGCTAAACATGCTAACGTTAAAGTTCACTCCACTGAAAAACAATGCTGGTTTATTTCTCACACATATCCGAAAACTGTAAACAGTTTTGCAGGCATTCATTTGATTTGACAGTTATTGAGAGTTGATTTGGGGTAAGTTGTGGACCAGTGAGTGATCATTTGTGCAGCGAAGCTAGTAGTGACAACACTTAGGTTAGCAGACTCTTTGGTCCAAAAAGCGACGACAGTACATTTTGTCAACAAGTGACACTTCCAACTGTACGTCACATAACAGCTGACATCACATTGTTTGCTCTGTGCCGTAGTGTGAACATTTAATTTATAACTTGCTGAAATAAACTGAAGCTGAGAATGAAATTAAGCTAAAAGGGATTTGAATTTGGAGAATTATTCCAAGTTAAGATAAGATAATAACCTGGATTAGATGAACTTTTATTAAAACATGCAGCCAATTTACCATGCCATGTCTTTCATTCAGTGAAACAGAGGGTGTACCCAGCACTGCCATCCGAGAGATTTCACTCCTCAAAGAACTCAGTCACCCAAATATTGTCAAGTAAGTCCTTAATTAAGTACTTGATGTTGCCTCTTGAAAGATGATCATATTAGTTAAATTGTGTTTGTTTGAAGGTTCTGTAACATTTGGCTAATCTAATCTGCCTCTGAAATCTTTCAGACTGCATGATGTCATCCACACTGAGAACAAGCTCTACCTTGTTTTTGAGTTCCTCAATCAGGACTTAAAGAAGTTCATGGACTCCTCCTCTGTCACTGGTATCTCTCTGCCTCTGGTTAAGGTACACATGGACTACATTGTAAAACAGATTTGTTTTGGTCTCTTATGAATTTACAGCTATCTTGAACACATTGTGTGAAATAGGCCTATATATTATTGGAAATCAAGTTGAATTTTGAGACTCTGAGAAGTTTAACTTTATACCTCTCTCTGTGTGTGTTTCTTACCCACTTATGTTTGCAGAGTTACCTCTTCCAGCTGCTGCAGGGTCTGGCCTTCTGCCACGCTCAGAGGGTGCTCCATCGAGACCTGAAGCCCCAGAACCTCCTCATCAATGCCCAGGGTGAGATCAAGCTGGCTGACTTTGGCCTGGCCAGAGCCTTTGGGGTGCCTGTCCGCACGTACACTCACGAGGTAAGGTGCACGGCTGCCCTGCTCATCATTATTACCCGGTGTGCCAGATGTTTTTTTTTACACAGAACCATTAAGATATTGTCCTTGGAAACAGTTAGGAAAAGAGCAGGCACTTTCAAAAAATATATGGCGGGTGATTGGATGAACCATCTGTCTATCACAGACTAATATACTGTAACTTCAACCAATCAGATGAATCAGGTTAGTTGGGAGTTAATCAGGTTAGTTGGGAGAAGAGCGAAAACATCTTTTCCATCCAGAAAAGCCTTCAGTGCTGATCTTTGCTCTTCTCTCAATGAAGAAATAATTTCGAGTTCAGATATGTAGCTGATGTTATAGCAGCAGCTACGCCAGGGGTGTAGTGGTAAATACAGAGGTGAGTAGTTTACCCACCTTGTTTCCCCTGATACTATTGATCTGAAAATATGTGAGCGACCTCTCTGCCTTGAGGCGGGTAAACTGCATTTACTTGCGTTTACCCTCCCCTACGCCCCTGATCTATGGTGGCCACTTTAGGAGCCGCCATTGTTGTGAGCAGTGGCTTCTTGCTGTCCTCACACCTAAAGCACACACATAGCTGCCAGTAGTTCCTCATTGGACGTTGATTGGTCCGAACCACTGGGGTTCAGCCACAAATGCATAACGTGAAGCCTGGCAAGATGGGTTCTCGCATGATCCTGATCTTGCAAATCCTATGTGCCTCACAAGGTAAGCTCATCTTGTCATGAGCTTAAGAGTCAAATCGTGATCATTGGAAATGTTTTTCATTTTGCTATTGACAGTGGCCTTGATCCAAGAACCATCTGTGTTTGCTAAAGTTTTTAAGATATTTGTCAACAAATATATCAAGTAAATATACCAATGTATTGCGATGAGACATTTGTGGGGGGGGAAACTTGCTAAAAACAGCGATTTGCAAGTATTATTTTTGAAGAATGTTAATTCCATGATTGATATAGTAAAAAAAAATCTATTCTGTTTCGATTGTTTTCCAGATTTGTCAGACATTGTGCTTTCTTAACTATGCACTTCTTTGATCATGTTTTTCAGGTGGTAACACTTTGGTACCGAGCACCAGAAATTCTCCTGGGCTGCAAATACTACTCCACAGCTGTGGACATCTGGAGCCTGGGCTGCATCTTTGCTGAAATGGTAATGCACTTTTTTCTGTGAATAAAAGAAGCCACTGTATGGTGTGCATAATGTATTAAGCAAGACAACTCACCAATAGTATATCTCCCTGTCCCCTGTTGTCCAGATCACCAGGAGGGCCTTGTTCCCCGGCGACTCGGAGATAGATCAGCTATTCCGAATCTTCCGCACCTTGGGGACCCCCGACGAGGCCGCGTGGCCGGGCGTCACCTCCATGCCCGACTACAAGCCGTCCTTCCCCAGGTGGGCCCGGCAGGACTTATCCAAAGTCGTGCCTCTTCTCGATGAGGATGGGAGGGAACTGCTTGGGGTGAGAACATGTTATTTTTACATTATATTTTGTGATTCAGTGTTTTGTTATCTGGATTTGCATAGGCCTTACATGAAGCAATCTGGGCAGCAAGAGTCTATCAGTCTGATAACTAATATGACTCTGGCCGTTATTTTGGGGTTTCTGCTGTATACCAAGACCTCCGCTTCCGTGTGACGCAGTCCAAGTGACGCGAGAATGGAGTTGGAGCTGGTCGATTTTAGGTCCAGACGACATTTCGCTACTACTAATAATAAATAGGTGCATTTGAGACATCGTAGGACTGTAAACAATGACGGAAGGAGTGGAACGTCATCCGCTCTACAGCGGAAACCCTAAAATATTGGCCGTCTGTCCCGGAGTCTTATTAGTCGTCAGACTGATAGACTCTGGGTTCCCAGATTGTACAGGAAGTGCTAGCTAGGGCTGGGTGATGTAACTTCAAATCAATATCACAATTATTTCAAACTTTTACCTCGATTACGATTACTTAACGATTATTTCATATGCTTTTTATGTAACACTGCCGTCATAATTCACAGCATTCTTTTTAGGTATTAGCTGCTCTGGTTTATTTGTTGGCTCGGTGTTTTCGCTCGTGTCATCCATGCTGACAACTTCAATTTGTGTGAAGGCGGACTAACGTTAGTTGGATGGGGGCACTTCCCCCACCCCCACAGCATTTGCGCCAAGTCCCGCCCTACTCTGCCTCCGATTGGCTTACCTGATATTTTACCCTAACCTTAACCAATCATCACTCTTGACAGGACTTGGTGCAAATGCGGTGGGGGGGAAATAAAACTGGAAAGGGTGGAGGCACATGCTGAACACGACATAGTATTTTTTAAGGGGACAGTTCATGAACGCACGCATTGGGGAAAGTATTAATTGAATTAATTGACGTGAGCAAGAGTTGGTTCTAAATGTCGGTTTTGATACATTTTCGGTTAATTGCCCGGCCCTAGTTATAGGTGAAAACAGTCAAAGTGTGAATACCAAGCCACTGCTTACTGTTGTTTACAATCTCTCACTTAAATCAGATCTATTTGGAAGTTTGTCCTTTAATGAATTAAAACCTACTTCCACAAGAAGACATGTGCTCTGGATGATGTAAAATAGAGATGTAATGAAGGAAATGAGCTAAAAAGTGAACCTATTATTTTGAAAGTCCATGGACATACTGTATGAATAATGACATTTCTGTTTTATCATTTATTTTTCTTGCAGCAAATGTTGACTTATGACCCAGACAAGAGGCTATCTGCCAAAAACGCCCTTGTACATCGATTCTTCCGTGACGTCACCATGCCAGTTCCTCACCTGCGGCTTTAAGACATGCCAACGAAATGTCACGCAGATTCTGGCAACAATATCTCAGCAATAAGGACTATTTTTTTATCCTTTATTTAACCAAGGTAATAACACAGAGATTTCTATCTTTTTTTTTCAAGTGAGCCCTGGCCAAGAAGGCTGCATACAGCTAAGTCTACATATAATACAGCATTAAAATCAACACAAGTTTAAAAAAACTACAACAACAAAACAAAACAAGACAATTTGATCACACGAGAAGTAAAGAAAATCCCACGATTGGAATGGACAGGAAAAGGGGACAATATGGAACAGGTCCCAGACAGACCATTCATAATACTTAAACCAGATTTGTAGAAGGTACTGTAGATGTTCTGAGAGTTTTGATGTTTGTTTGTTTTTGGCCTGATGTTACACCTAGTTATGGATACTTGACTGGAATTGTTCGATATCATTATTCTGCATATGTGTGCCATCTTCACGGTTAAGGTTATTGGTTTTTTGGGATAATCCTCTGTCTCGAATGCAGATCAGATTAACAGATGCATTCCATGATCAGATGCATTCCATGATCAGATGCATTCCATGAGGAGAGCATTCCCACTTCGGTTAAATGTTCTGTGGGGTTTTAAGATGTCAAAATTTAAATAGCCAAAATTAAGTATGTTTGCATCTAGTGTTCTCCCTAGGTTGTTTTTTTCTGTTAAATTCAAAACTTGGATCTGAAATATTTTACTTGTTATTCAAACTGTTGCTTTTATACTTCTGGTTGTGTAACAGACTAAAGTAAAGGTGTAGGTGCAGGACTAGTCAACACCACAGAACATGAAACATTCAGCTTTACTTGCAGGATTAAAGTTCTGTTATCTAGCTTTGTACCTACAGTTGTGATGCACAAATATATTTTCTTTTGTCGTAATGCAGATTTTACAGAATGTGCTCTTGCATCTTTCTTACTCGAGATTTTATCCAGAACCTATTGAACAATTTTATTAATATTGTCTTATTTACAGATTTGGGAAAAATAAAATAAAAAATAAACTTGTTTAAATCACTGTGTTATTATTTGTTGCTGTACACTTACTATCATGTTAACAGAGGCAGGAGACATATAATTTTAGTGGCGGTTATGTGCCAGAGACGGTTCACATGCAGGGTCAGTAGGGGGTGCCAGTCTCTCACAGAACATGAGTCAGGTTGGTGAATGCTGGCTTCTCAAGCTTTGGCACCACCAAGGAATTGTGCCAAATAATTTCTGGCACCACCTGCACCACCTAGTGAAGTAGATGAGAGCACACTGTCCCAGTAATGCACATTCTCTACTGCACTCAAAAGAGTCAGTAACTGGAAGTTGATGATGATGATGATGCAAGTTTCTTGGAATAGCTTCTGTTCAATACCCCCATTTTAATAGGCTATTGAAGTCAGTCTAATGTTCATGAGTCAGCTTATGTGTGAATACATGGCAGCTTGTTTATCAATAGAGAGTAGTCATAAAACAAAGTAGGCTATGAGTGTAAAAAGAAAGTGTCATTTTAAGTATTCCCAACAATGCCATAGGTTGAGGTTCTCATTCAACCTGATTTTGTCAAGGGAACTGCATACTTTTGATTTTTTTTGCATATAGGACAAAAACGAATTGCGTTTGCTGTGCCAGCGCTGGAGAAAGTAATTCAGTAACTAATTACTGGGATTAGTAACTGTAATATAATTACATTTTGGAAATTGTAATCCCTTACATTACTAGTTACTTGGAAATTAATAAAATTGCAGTAATGCGTTACTGTACTGCCCAACACTGGCAATGGCTAATGGGTCTATCATTTTAAAAGAGTTAACTGCAGTGTTAATTGGCTTCTTTCTGAAACGCAGCAGAAACTATTTTGATGTGTGCAATTTAAGGGGATCATTATTCCAACAGCCTAGGCTATAACAACAACAGGAGCTGCGGGCTAGTTTCTCTCATCATCATGACGCAATAACCTAATTGGGCTATATCTCTTAATTTGCGACATTGTTTCTGTACTGTAAGAAGATTTATACTCTCATAATGGTGCTTGCTCCCTCCCTTCGCTCTATCCCTCTTGACTTGGTGACAGACCTAAAAGCCTTTTGTTGCAATCTTAGCCAATGGAGACGGATTACGACACTGGGCAGCGGAGATATATAAAGAGCCCCTGTTTGACCGCACTTGCACATTTTTCAGTGACACTTCTGAACATTCACACCTCTATGGACTAAATTGTTATCTAACAGCGGACCCCAAAACAACCATTTACATGTGAGGCGGGCTATGCATACATTTGAGAGACAATTGGTTACTTTCAATCAGAGCAGCCTATACCGAGACACACTGGAACGCACTTTTTGTTTAAATTCATTGCTAAAGCTCCATGCTTTAAACATCTGAAGAGTGATCGCATTGGAGTCGATGAATATCACTGATTGCCTACCTTTTGTAGGATAAGGCAAGTAGCGGCACACATCTGAGAGATTAAGGGCATAATATAACGGGATAAACCGAGAGTGAGGGGGGAAAAGTTGTGTTGCTTGATCAGCGCGTCATGGCGAGGTACAACTTTTTACTGTGCTTGACGGTGCTCATCTCCCTGGGACAGTCGGGGAGCGACGAGCCCAATCTGCTGCTGCAGCCTCCGGCCAGCGAGATGCCCACGGACCCGGCGCTGTCTCTGCTGGACGAGGACGCCGGGGCCCACGAATGCTCTGCGTGCGTCTGGAGGGAGCAGAGCAAAGTCCTCAGGCTGGAGACCATCAAGTCCCAGATCCTCAGCAAGCTGCGGCTGAAGCAGGCGCCCAACATCAGCCGGGAGGTGGTGAACCAGCTGCTGCCCAAGGCGCCGCCGCTCCAGCAGCTCCTGGACCATCACGACTTCCAGGGGGACGCGTCGTCCCAGGACGACTTTATGGAGGAGGACGAGTACCATGCCACCACGGAGTCCGTGATCACCATGGCCTCCGAGCGTGAGTCACA
>NC_139650.1:3024552-3082052 GCF_964638095.1 Poromitra crassiceps
TCTGGCATCAGTATTGGTATTGGCAAATAATCCAAATTCGGGAATCGGAATCGGATCGGAACTGAAAAAAGTGGATTGGGGGGCATCTCTAACATGAATGTTAGCAGTGCATCGCTGAATGTTGAAGCGCATCGCTGCGTTTGGATTCTAAATGTCTCGGTAATAAAGACCAGCTGTGTGTGTCCACTAGTGAGCTCCTCGTTGCTTGTTAAAAGGAATTCAAAGAGCATGATGGAGGTAGGTGCACTGTGGGACATGATGTTGGTATAAAGACCATGATGGAGGTAGGTGCACTGTGGCCCATGATGTTGGTATGAAGACCATGGTGGAGGTAGGTGCACTGTGGCACATGATGTTGGTATGAAGACCATGGTGGAGGTAGGTGCACTGTGGCACATGCTGTTGGTATAAAGACCATGATGGAGGTAGGTGCACTGTGGGACATGATGTTGGTATAAAGACCATGATGGAGGTAGGTGCACTGTGGGACATGCTGTTGGTATAAAGACCATGATGGAGGTAGGTGCACTGTGGGACATGCTGTTGGTATAAAGACCATGATGGAGGTAGGTGCACTGTGGGACATGCTGTTGGTATGAAGACCATGATGGAGGTAGGTGCACTGTGGGACATGCTGTTGGTATGAAGACCATGGTGGAGGTAGGTGCACTGTGCTGTTGGTATAAAGACCATGATGGAGGTAGGTGCACTGTGGCACATGCTGTTGGTATAAAGACCATGATGGGGGTAGGTGCACTGTGGGACATGCTGTTGGTATAAAGACCATGATGGAGGTAGGTGCACTGTGGCCCATGATGTTGGTATGAAGACCATGGTGGAGGTAGGTGCACTGTGGGACATGCTGTTGGTATAAAGACCATGATGGAGGTAGGTGCACTGTGGCACATGCTGTGGGTATAAAGACCATGATGGAGGTAGGGGCACTGTGGCCCATGATGTTGGTATGAAGACCATGATGGAGGTAGGTGCACTGTGGCACATGCTGTTGGTATAAAGACCATGATGGAGGTAGGTGCACTGTGGCCCATGCTGTTGGTATAAAGACCATGATGGAGGTAGGTGCACTGTGGCCCATGATGTTGGTATAAAGACCATGATGGAGGTAGGTGCACTGTGGCACATGCTGTTGGTATAAAGACCATGATGGAGGTAGGTGCACTGTGGCCCATGCTGTTGGTATAAAGACCATGATGGAGGTAGGTGCACTGTGGCCCATGATGTTGGTATAAAGACCATGGTGGAGGTAGGTGCACTGTGGGACATGCTGTTGGTATGAAGACCATGATGGAGGTAGGTGCACTGTGGCACATGCTGTTGGTATAAAGACCATGATGGAGGTAGGTGCACTGTGGCCCATGATGTTGGTATGAAGACCATGATGGAGGTAGGTGCACTGTGGCCCATGATGTTGGTATAAAGACCATGATGGAGGTAGGTGCACTGTGGCACATGCTGTTGGTATGAAGACCATGATGGAGGTAGGTGCACTGTGGCCCATGATGTTGGTATGAAGACCATGATGGAGGTAGGTGCACTGTGGCACATGCTGTTGGTATAAAGACCATGATGGAGGTAGGTGCACTGTGGGACATGATGTTGGTATAAAGACCATGATGGAGGTAGGTGCACTGTGGCCCATGATGTTGGTATGAAGACCATGATGGAGGTAGGTGCACTGTGGCACATGCTGTTGGTATAAAGACCATGATGGAGGTAGGTGCACTGTGCTGTTGGTATAAAAACCATGATGGAGGTAGGTGCACTGTGGCCCATGATGTTGGTATAAAGACCATGATGGAGGTAGGTGCACTGTGGGACATGATGTTGGTATAAAGACCATGATGGAGGTAGGTGCACTGTGCTGTGGGTATAAAGACCATGATGGAGGTAGGTGCACTGTGGCCCATGCTGTGGGTATAAAGGGGGTGGAGGGGCAGAAGGGAGTGAGTCCACAGGGAGCAACAAGCAGCCCACGCCTATCCTAAAGGGACAGAAATCATGGAAGGATTTTATAGGTACAATTAAAAAGACCTGAAACAGATGTTAGGTTTCACTAATAAAGGGAATAATTACTTCACACCAGTAATTAAGCCCTGTGTAGGAACATGAGTGAGGAGGAGGGGAGAGGAGTGAGAAGATAAAATGGAGATGATTGAGGGGATTATTATTGATGGATTGCTTTCCGGGGTCTGTGTGGTCGGGCGCGAGGAGCCGCCGATCTGTTTATGGAAGAGTCCATTAATTCTGAAAGGCATTTAAGGAGAGGAAATGCTGCATGGGCATAATGTTGGGTCCCTTGAGGAAGCGACTGTGTTGGAAAAGATGTGCAGCTAACAGCAGATTACCTCATGATTATCCACATGAATATTTAATTAGCAGTGAGAGCAGCTTCTCGCTATACTCATCACCTGTGGTTGCATTTCCGACCTGGCGTGCCCATAGCACCCCAGGAAGTTCATTATGGAAGTGATGGAAAATGCATTGTCCAAACGTCCAAATGTTCTTCAGGGACAAGAGTCATCAAGTTTGATGTATGTGCTGTACAGCACAGAGGGAAATATAGAAGCCTCTGAAGGGAAAGATAGATATTTTGATGTTGTATATTATACATACATTGCTGAGTGGGGGCATCTGGGTAGTGTAGAGGTAAAAGCACGCTTCTACCACCAGCGGTACCAGTAGTGCCAGCGGTACTTCCAGCTTGGTCAGACGTTCCTACCATTCACATATATATCGACACTGCGTCTCCTCCCAGTATGCTCTTGTGAGGCCAAAATACCCCAGATTTAGTGAACCGGATTCTGCGCAGTAGCTCTGTTGGGTTGGAACCTGTGTGAGGTCCCTGCCCCTCTGAACTTTTTTATGTAGCTGCTGGTTCTAGCTTTGCACACAGTGTGTAATGTATTTACAGTTATATAGCTCTGTAAATATCTCACTTTAAAGTTCTAATAATCTTTGTCTAGCAAAAAGTAGCCATGTCGATTCCCACTATGAGGTCAGTTTATCTGAATGGAAATCAGATTTTCGCTGTCGGAGATTGAGGAGGAACTGGGGGCCAGCCGGTCATCTCAGCTCCTAGCAACCAGACTCCAGGCTGCTCCAGCTGGACAACATAACATCATCGTCATACGGGGGAAATTAGCCGATGAACTGATCTTTGCAGCTCTGTGTTGATTAGCTAATGTTTCCGTGGCATTTTGATTAACGTTATGATTTATTTCCTTTTGGAACAAATGTTGGTTTAACAGATGAAAACCGAAGCTTTATGCTATGTTGTATTTACTGGGCAGCCCAGCGCTGCCTCTGAGTCTGGAGCTATAACGTTAGCAAGGCTGCCTGGTCTCTTCTCTATAACAGCTAGGAGGAGAGGAGCTTGTGAACAACATCCCCACATTCAAAGCACTTCCATGAGATATCCATATAAAAACTCTCCTCATGCTTTACCCCAAATAAAACCTTCAGTGTCTGTTTCTGTGACTCTTGCGTGACTCCAAAGGCTAACAGCTAACGTTAGCTGATGGCTGGTTGTGTGCTAAACTTGTGTGGGCCCCATGTTATACCCGGGAGTTGTAACGTTATGAAACACATTTCCTGGCATACACAGGCAGTTGGACATGTGTCTATTGCGTTATTCCAGCTAACGTTATCGTTATGGGTTTTTCTTAACGTTATGCCGACCGTGAAAGGTTAGTGCTTGTACAAGCTAACACAGCCTGCTTTACTGCATTAAATTGCTATGAACAGGCGGTTAGCTTGCACAAGCTGTTACCTTGCACCCGTTAAAACCAATAACGTTCGCTGGAGTAATAAAACACATTTTCTGAACTTACCACTTCAGTCCTAACCATACGTCCTAATGTTACTTCCTTGCGCACTTTTCTCCAAACCATCTCCTTTTTATTGCGGTCCCACCATACATCAAGCAGAAACTAGCTCGACCGTGTGGTCCTAACGTTACGCAACTTGGTATTCCCAAACACACATACGCAAGGCTGTTATGAGGGGACCAGCCAGTGACGGCTTGAGACACAGCTGTCAATCATCCCTTTTTAAGTTGACAAAACTACTTAAAAACAAATTGATCAGAAAAATTAGCACTTGGACATACATTAGCATAAGAGCTACCTAAAATGATAGCAACCTCCTTTGGAAAAAAAATATCTGACATGTACCGGTACTTTGATTGTTTAGTTTGGCTTATTCCCATCCACTAATATTGTGGAGGCGGGACTTGTGACCTATACTGGGACCAACCGCCAGGGCGGCGATCTAACATGCGGTGGCCTCACTATAAAGAGCTGGCACCACCTTTAATTATATGTCGATGGTTCCTACAGACACAATTGGCTGTGTCTGTGGGTGGGAAGCCGGTGGGGTATGTGTCCTGGTCGCTGTACTAGTGCCTCTTCTGGTCGGTCGGGAGGAGAACTGAGGGGAATAGCGTGATCCTCCCACGCGCTCTGTCCTGCCGGTGAAACTCCTCGCTGTCAGGTGAAAAGAAGTGGCTGGCGACTGCACATGTATCAGAGGAAGCAAGTGCTAGTCTACAACTCTCCCGAGATCGGCAGAGGGGGTGGAGCAACGACTGGGAGAGCAGGGCGAATTGGACAAGTACAATTGGGGAGAAAATGGGACAAAAACTGAAAAAGCATGATCAGAAAAAGAGAGAAATGACTGAGTAAATACAATAAAAGATCAAGAGGGGTGGGTGGGGGTCACTCTGGTCACACTAACTTTGTCTTAATTGAAAACCCTTAGTTGAGGCCCTGAGAGATTTGGGTGCCTTCAGTGTGCTTCAGGTTTTTTTTTTCTTTTGTTTTTTTCTTTTCTTCAAAAGCCAAGCGTGGGCAACAGAAAGGAAACCGAAAAGTATTTAAATGACATACATGCATTTTTGAAGCATTTTAGGTCAGCAGTCAGTGTTGTTTCTGAGAGAGTGTGCGTTTGCGTTTGATTGTGTGTGTGTGTGTGTGTGTGTGTGTCCATGTGTAGCGAAGTAACACATTTAAGAAGCAAGCTTAGAAACTGCAGGACTAGCTGCATTCAATGTATCAGTAAGGACTGATTGACTCACAGTATTTGTGCACCTTACTTGCAATGGCACACTCCACCCCCTATGCTGCACTGCCATGCTTGTTTAGTGAGAAAGCGGGCTGACCAGCTCGGCTACGGATAAATAGTAATTGTGTATTTGTGACCAATAAGACTGACCCATGACATCTGCACCAAACGTTTATAAAAGCTAGATTTCCCAAACAAGTCTCAGTCATGCTACATGCCAAGCCTGGCGCAAAAAGAATGAAACGGAAATGGAAATATATATAATATAATAATGCTGAAGCAGAGTTTCAGTCAACTATATTGTCTGAAAGAAGAAGTCGAATCAAATGGCTAATCAGAATGTCTGTGGCTGCAGGACTGGCTGGCTGCTTCCTGTTGTGTCTGGTGCCATCGGTGTTTGCATGTCACTATGCCGATTTCACTTCCTTACTTTTCAAGTCACGCAATCCAAATCATGTGAGTGAAGTGAGTTTCTCCTGGCTTCCTGTCTGTATGTTAACAGCTCAAAACAGATGTACAGTGGCAGCTCTTACTTGCTCATCTCTAGGTCAAATATGTCAAAAAATACACAGGCATCTCTCAAACGTTTTTTGAAAGAGTCATGGTTTCATTGACATGACATATTTACCGACCTGGGAAATAGGTTGGTTTGTCAGGTTCATGGTGAGTGGCACGTCCCCACAGGCTACAAGGTGTTCTTATGCTAAGTCTTGTCATGAATTCAGATTTTGGTGCAGCTTACCTGTTAGGCTCAAAGGGATGATTTAATGATTTTCAGCACAGGTGTCATGTAAAATCATTGAGCTGTTGTCAGAGAATCCATTAGATATGAATTAGGGTGCATTCCACCCTTTAGATGAAACGTGTGCACCCTCAGTTTTACAACCATTTGTTTCACCCCATCCTTCTCATAGTTGTTGACACACACACACACACACACACACACACACACACACACACACACACACACACACACACACACACACACACGCACACACACACACAATCAATCAAACAAACGCAAACGCACACTCTCTCAGAAACAACACTGACTGCTCATCTAAAATGCTTCAAAAATGCATGTATGTCAATTAAATACTTTTCCGTTTCCTTGATTTGAGCAAGGCGGCTTCATATACTGTAATGTCCCAACAACAATCCAGGTACCACTCCCTTGTCCCTATGGCTATCCCATGAGTGTCAACAGGTAATTGTTAGTCTTCTGCACATTCTGATTATATGAAGATGTATCAGTGACCTGGGGTCCCACAAAGGAGGGACATGTTTATCATAGAGGTCAAGGTGGAGTTTGACAAATGAAAAGGACAAAATGTATTAGGCTATTAGGTGCAATTAGGCTAGGGGAGTCTTTGAATGTCAACTGAGTGCGAGTTGACTTTCAAGCCCATCAACCTGTAGCGGAAGGTTAGCATCTTACAAGTTTTGTCCAAAAGTTTGGATTTGTAAACAATTGTCAGTTCTCAGCTTCTCTCAATGGTCCAGTTGGAACAGAAAAAGGAGGAATATCCCTTCACGTAGCATGGTTCTTGTTTACCAGTGTCTTGGGTCCTTCGGGGGGTAGGCCTATTGCTAACGCACAATAGACGCCTAAGAATTTGCCCAATGAAAAAATAATGAGTAAGTCCATATTTCTATAATATAGCCTAATTGTTTGGTAGGGCCCAGAGCAAATATTTGCACCGGGGCCCATGGCAATGACGTTACGCCACTGCATAGTTGAGTACCTCCTGTTGCGCTGCTGCCACTCTCAAGGACGTTAACAGACTGCAGCGCATCATCCGCTGTGCTGAGAAGGTGATCGGATGCAACCAGCCATCCCTTCAGGACCTGCACACAGCCAGGACACTGAAGCGGTGTTGTAAGATCATGGCCGACCCCTCCCACCCTGGCCACAAACTGAGGTCTGACAAAACCAGAACCTCTCGCCACAAGAACATCTTCTTCCCAGCTGCCATCAGCCTCATCAACAAGGCCCAAAAGCCCCCTCAACCAAGGGGTTGAGGGGGGCTACTAACCCCCACCCCCCCTAAACTCCACTACCCCCTCCTGAACTCAGCTGAATCCCCGCTACTGACATGAGCCCCCCCCCCCCCCCCCATTAAAAGTCACTTTACAGATACAGCAGCTGGACTTCACTCATTATTACTTTAAAGTATTCTAGCTGCTTCTGCTGCTCACTGCTTAGACTGTAATTCATATTTTATTTAATGCCTATTTAACTTGGACTGTAAATTCACATTTAATGCCTACTGATGAAGATGAATGCCCCCTACTTGTGTATATATTGGACTGCACTTGCAACGTTGTGATTGTCTTTTAGATATTTTTTATATTTTCTTTATGTCTGAATATTGACATGACCGCTACTGCATACTGACACTGAGACAAATGCAATCTTGCATATTGTGGCAATAAAAGTGATTCTGATTCTGATCAAACTGATATGTTCTAATGATAGCTGCTGTAACAGGCTCTTTTGTCCAGTAAGATTTGTGAGGAAGGTGTTACAGGCCTGTAATTATTATTTTTTTTGTTATTTGTACTCCAATTGAAGAGCACTATTTGTAGTTGCCCGAAAATTAGTTGATGCCATTTTGCTAGATCTGCGATCTTTGTGATATATGGATCTGGTATTCTAAGGGATATGTTACAGATATCATGTCCCAATGATATCATAAGCGTCTGTGATGGATCAGATCTCCCGGCATTCTCTCCATAAGCGTTATGGATATGTGACAGATCCATAAACTTGTATACAGGTCATTTTTGTCCAGTGTAAGTTAACATCTGTGGCAGGCATAGCACAGGTTTTCAGTTTTTCTATTTTGCTTGGCCTTGTATATGTGTAGCCTTTACTAGTGGTGTAACCTACCTGATTATGATGTATTTATAAAGTTTAAAATGGATATAAACATTGTCCTTTGATAATGTTACAGTAGAGGCTAATGTTATACTAATGCCTATCTATAAAAAAGGAAATAGTTTTATGTCCTGTGAATGGCATCATGCTGGAGTGGAATATGCTTTCTTTTGGAGCAGAGCTTCTCTTCCTGTCACTCACTGCTCTGTGACAAATTGCCATGAGCCTTAAATAAACACAACAGAGGAAGCGGTTGCATTTCATTCGACTTTTTACATTGTATATTATTCTTTCAGTCACACTAAAGCATCATCCTATCTGTCTTTCATCAGTTGTTACCCTATAGGGGTATCATTTAGACAACACTGGACGTTCACATTCACAGGAGGTACATGTAGATAGAGTAGCAGTGGTTGCTGTGCATTTTCTATTTGATATGCTCCATGTCAGCCTCCATCTAGAAAACAGTGATACAATATATTGTTGTTTATGGCACAGCATCTATGTTTGTTTGTTTTGTGGACACAAACTTGCTGCTGTGAAAAAGGGTCCATGTATCATGATATGCATTGTATCGTGAGGTCCTTGCCAATACCCAGCCCTAATAATTATAGTAATGAAACTGATTTACATGTGATCAGAGGGTGTATGATGTAAGCTGGACTGATGAGGTGTGCACATCTTCTGACGCACTTGCAAGTGCCACTACAAACCAAATTTCCCAGGGACCACTTCCACTGCGGATACCATAAATTTTTCCCCATAAAATAAAATTAGCTGATTTAACTATGCAATAGCATCAGAAAGGCTAAATAACAACATGGCTACTCTTTCAAAACGGACAGACAGACACACACAGACACACACATACACACACACACACACACAATGCCAACATTAGACTGTGAAAAAGCGGACCCCTTTGGAAGAAAAGAAATTCCCCCATGCCAAAATTTAGCCTAACTTTGTAATGTTATTTAGCCACCTTCCTGACAGGCTAGCCTCGATGATGCCTTAGGTGCCTAGTTTCATACGATACCAGAAACGTCACTCTGGCTTTAAAACTGAGCCCGCTACAGCCTCTGAAAGTAAAAATTGAAAATCGTGATATTTCCAGAATATTGCGATATTTCCAAAAATCGGCCCAAGCCTACTCGTCGGGGTTAAAGGTGTATAATGTAAAAACTGTTGCCTGTAAAAACAAAAACGCAAGGCTCTGAACCGGATCCCACTGGAGAGGCCGACGCTCCGCGGGGCTCTGCCACAGTTTGGAATCACTGATCTAAGTAAAGCCTAAATAATAAGTGTAGAAAGTAGTTCAACGTGTGAAGTGCTCCCCTTCTCCTATAAGTGGAGGCGTAGCACAGGCTTGTTTACCTTTTCTCAAAAGCCTCTTCAATGTTTATCCTCTTCAACTTCTTTGTCCATCAATCACCACTCTACATCTCTGCAGGTCAAACCCCGAAATATCAGCCTTCTGTCCCAGAGTCTTATTAGTCATCAGACTGATATAGACTCGGGGTTCCCAAAACTTAACACCGTCCAGAGAGTGACCGACACACAGTGTAGTGGGACACAATTTTGGTGTCATGCTGAATGCTACATGATACATGATAACGAAAACATGCTCTTAAATTTGAGACACATTTCAGTTCACTGTATTGACTGTGTGGTCTTTACAAGTCATAACTGTCAACCCGACATGATTCAGTTGACGGACCCAAAAATGAAATTTCGCGCAATTATTTACGCACGCCCATGCCAATGGGAGGACAGGTGAAGTCTTTTAGTCCACACAACATTGGAGTTTTCCAGGGAGACAGATCGAGTTACAGCATTCTCATACAATTGAGGACGTCAATGATGACCAACTTTCAAACAGAAAAAAAAACGACCGAAAAAAAGACTATAAAATGGCTCCATACTGCTTGTCTGGCATAATCCAAGTCTCCAGAAACCCAGAGATGCCACGTTGACTTGAAAAGACACTTTTTGGAGCTGAACTCTTCACTGTAGCAGGAGGCTACAGTAGTCCCAATAGACGTCTTTTCCAGTCAACTTGGCAGCTCAGGGCTTGTGAAGACTTGGATTATTACGCCAGGAGCATTTTTACATTTGAAAGTTGGTCACCATTCACTTCAATTGTTTCTGGAGAATACTGCAAGTGTTTTGCTGTGAAACTCCAGGGCTGTTTTGTGGACTACAAAACGTCACCTGTTTTTCCGTCGCCATCGGGTGAGTAGATAATGACTGCATTTTCATTTTTGGCTTCTCCTTGAAGTTGACATGGAATGGTTTCAGGAAGGTGTGTGTGTGTGTGTGTGTGTGTGCGTGCGTGTGTGTGTGCGTGCGTGTGTGTGTGTGTGCAATGAAGAGTGAGTGTGCACCGTGTGTGTGCACTGACTATTTTCCGGGTTTCAGGTTTTGCTTTTTGCTGCAGGTTGAAGGTGTTGATGAAAATATAAATGTCACCAAAATAAGCAACGAATTAGTGTAAAATATGCAAGGAGAGCTTTGTATAAATTAGCATGTTCCAGTAGGAGTGAGCTAAGCACCCCATGGCTGCCTATAGCAACAACACATGCTGTCATTTCAGTCTTGCGGAACCTATTCACTTTCCTCGGCATCATGTGCCGAATGAACAGCATGCTCTGAACCTATTCACTTTCCTCGGCATCATGTGCAGAATGAACAGCATGCTCTGAACCTATTCACTTTCCTCGGCATCATGTGCAGAATGAACAGCATGCTCTGAACCTATTCACTTTCCTCTGCATCATGTGCCGAATGAACAGCATGCTCTGAACCTATTCACTTTCCTCTGCATCATGTGCAGAATGAACAGCATGCTCTGAACCTATTCACTTTCCTCTGCATCATGTGCCGAATGAACAGCATGCTCTGAACCTATTCACTTTCCTCTGCATCATGTGCCGAATGAACAGCATGCTCTGAACCTATTCACTTTCCTCGGCATCATGTGCAGAATGAACAGCATGCTCTGAACCTATTCACTTTCCTCGGCATCATGTGCAGAATGAACAGCATGCTCTGAACCTATTCACTTTCCTCTGCATCATGTGCAGAATGAACAGCATGCTCTGAACCTATTCACTTTCCTCTGCATCACGTACCACGCACTGCCGGCTTGGTCAGATGCTCCTACAGACACAATTGGCCGTGTCTGCAGGTGGGAAGCCGGTGGGGTATGAGTCGCTGCACTAGTGCCTCCCCTGGTCGGTAAGGGGGAACGCCCTGCATGTGAAACTCCTCGCTGTCAGGTGAAAAGAAGCGGCGGGTGACTGCACATGTATCGGAGCGGAGGGAGCACGTGCTAGTCTACAACTCTCCCCAGATCAGCAGAGGGGGTGGAGCAACACAGCCCTGACCCTGGCCCGGGACAGCAGGGGGAATTGTCCAAGTACAATTGGGGAGAAAATGGGAGAAAATTCAGAAAAAAAAGATTGTACATAAACATTTATGAACTATTTATCCAGGGGCAAAGTTTGGGAATTGACTGTTTTTGGAAACAGCAGAAAATGCAGAAAACATTCCTATCACATTAACCTCTTGAATTTATTTGTGGATGCACACAAACACACACACATGCATGCACGTGCACGTGCACGTGCACACACACACACACACACACACACACACACACACACACACACACACAGTAAGACCCCGGCCGGCACGCTGCCTGCTGTCCAGCTGTCCACCTTATTGCAGTTCACTGCACGCTCCCTCTTTATCTCTCTCTGCCCCTGTCCTGCCGTCTCTGCGCGCGCGCGCGTGTGTGTGTGTGTGTGTGTGTGTGTGTATATATATATATATATATACATATATATATATATACGGTATATATAATCGTATGCTTCCTATCTCTGTTCTGAAGAGAATCAGTTTGGAGCCGCTGGTTGTATGTTTGCGTGTGTGTATGTATGTGTGTGTGTGCGTGTGTGTGTGTGTGTGTGTGAGTGTGTGTGTTCACTGAGCTAGAACAGGGAGCATTAGGAGGTGTCTTTTGTTACTCCTGGGGGGCTACTGTGCTCAGTCCTAATAGGAGTCTTGTGCCTGCCGTTGTCCCAAGGGAGGGGTCCTGAATGAGGGGGTCTAACTTCACACCCCCCCTCCATCCCCTGCTCGAGCCCTGCCTCCCCCACCACCCTCTCGCTCCCCTGGGACTGGCCAAGAGACAAAGAGGGAGTGGGGCTGGGGTGGGATGGGATGTTTGAGGGGGTGCACTGTGGCCCCTGTCTTATTAGAAGGGTCGTGAACGTGTCACGATGATTAATATGCCGAGGTGCGTGGGGATACCCTAGAGTCACATTTATTCAACACTAAAGCTCCCAAACACACACTCGCCACAAAATGGCACATTTGCATTTCCCATTAAGAAAAGAAAATATAGATATATATGCAAATGAAAGCCCTATCTAGGTTTATACCATTATGCATTATCCATTTGGACATTAACAATAGATGACCATTTCTCTCCCCGGCCCATTTTAGCAGCGTATTTCCACCTGATTGGCAAAATTGCACATAACACAAACAGAGGCGACATACGCACGCCAACATCTTCCATGAGATGGGATCAAATAGTACAATCTGAGAAACTTCTTCAAAGTTCCGAGCGACTCATCTTTATGATGGGTTTTTTTCAACGTGCAATGCTAAACATCTGTTGACAAATTATGGTGAGTTCATAAAACCCTGTCAAACTCTCCTAACGTCATTCACTGTATAGCCTCATTCACAGAAGGCCCGGATATTTTTGAGTGAGTTATAATTGGATAACTCTGGATTCTCACCAATCTGAGATTTAAATCGAAGGCTACGAAAACAGCTCAGTCCATTTCCTTGTTTTTTCAAGCCGGTACTTTCCCATATGCTTGCAAATTGGTTGTATTGATTATTGTTGGCTAGCTTATCATTGCTGCTGGGAACATAGCGAGGTTGCTCGTTATTATTGAAGTTGAGAGATGGGAGGTACCAGCACAGATAAAGCCTTCATCAGACCAAGCAGGAGGCTTTGTGAACTCACTGTGGCTCTATTATGTTCTCCATCTTTCTTATGATGTGGTGTTGTGGGAGTCAAAGAAATATGCTTAAACTGCCTATTTCAGATATTTAATTTAAGATGTAGCCATATATATATTACGGTATATATATATATATATACATACATACATATACATATATATATATACATACATACATACATACACACACACACACACACACACACACACACACACACACATATATATATATATATATATATATATATATATATATATATATATATATATATATATATATATTACACTGTTCAACCATTACCCGTCCCTAGCTGCTTCTGTTGATCAGTCTTCAGTAGTTTTGCTGGCTGCATTCTCGTGTAGCACATGGTTATATTATTGCCGTTGGTGATTAAAAAGTGGTTCACTTTGAAATGGCCTCAGTTGTATTGGAATGGACAGATGGCATGCCGAATAAACCCTTATACTCTATAAGTCTCCCCTTACATGAACATATAGAAGGCCTCTGGCTAACTATGGGACACAGGTACCCAGGGAGTCAACCAGATGTTCAATAGGCTCACCTGCAGGCCTGCTGTGTGCTGGCAGTAAAATTCATGTGCTGCATATGCTGCAATTATACCAGAGGGAAATAAGCTGCTGTAATAATGAAGCACAGTGGAAACATGGGAGGGGAAACCAAACCCCTGTTTCCCTTGGAAAAACATAGCCCATACTTTCCTTGTTTTTAGTTTTTAATAAAGTAAAATAAGGGGAGTATTTTTGTTAAGTGACTAGTTCCTATCTTCGCTTTCAGCTATACTTTACTGTGCTGAGGCGAGGAGCAAGTGTTATGGCTCCAGTAGATGGTGCTGTGTGCAAAATCTGAATTTCGATCCTCACACCCCAGGTTTAAAAATGAAAAGAAAAAAAAGAGTGTTACAGCACTGAGCTATTAACAAAGCAAACTGTAACAGGAAATGAAGCCATATAAATGGCACTGCACCCTACAGGCTGTAAAGCTATGAACGCCGTTCAGCGGTAATGCACCGCGGCAGCAGGAGCAAAGTGACTTCAGGTGGGGGGGGATTAAGGTGATCTTTACAAGCTAGCCGTGCTCATTTAGCGCCCGCGGAGCGCTCTGCCAAGACGCGGGGCGTAATTAAGCTGTAGGCGTTTCACGCCGCGCGGGGTTTGCCTCCTAACTTGTTCACTTACAGGATCTATAAAGGCACAAATTGATTTCACCTATCAATGCAGTCATTGTTTAGCGTGACGTAGCTCATATGTTGTGCATGTGTGTTTAATAACCGGGCTCCTAACTGGATCACGGTGTGTGTATAGACCTCTCACATTACTTCTCCTGTAGAAGGGGTTTGCTGCTCGTGCTATAGGCCTCTCCTCCTCGTGAAAGTGTTTCAGCGTTGCCGTGTTTTGGTGCCTTGTTTCTTTCTCTAGAGCTCAGTGAAAGCCATGCAAAGGGTTTGCAAAGCTGCTGTGGGTCTATCCAACAACAACAACAACAACAACAAATAGTAATCGCAAGTAAACCCCAAGTAAACTGCCGAATCATTCATTCCCAGTTTGGTGCTGATGAGCAAACACAACACCACGTTAATTGCTGTGACCCACCAAACCAACCCACCAAAAGGAACATTGACATATTGTTTGTCCAGCGTGAGACACTGTATAATTTACACTCACTAATGACTGTCCCTGGAAATACAGGCTGAAGGACCACGTCTGTCCCCGGCTTGGCCCAGAGTCAATGTTGGCCTGCGCTCGTCTAATGGATAGTCCATCTGTACCTCAGTGAATTCATATCTCTATGCATGAATTCATATCTCTATGCATGCCCATAATTCAATTACAACACTTGTTTAGTGTGTAAAAAAAAAAAAAAAAAAAAAAAAAAAAACTGCCCTGTGCAGTGTTCTCTCCTGGTCAATGGAGGTTTGATAAACAAATCACTATTGGCTGGAGAGAGTCTCCACCCTAATCAAAACAAAAACAAATGGCCGCTTCGGGTCTGTTGTATTTCAGGGATCTCAGATGAAATGGACTGTTGTGAAGAAAGACATATTACCATCGCCATAGGGTCGACCTTGACCTTCAAACTCAATCTGGCTATTAGGACTGCCCCTCCCCAGCACCCCGGAGATGTAAAAGGGCTGACGGTTTTGACCCCTGATCCCATTTCTTAACTAGGCTGAGGTGCCAAATAACCTTTTGACCCAGGAAGCATTTGCAGGTTGCCTGAGCAACCTCAGATTTAGCAATGATTGACAGGTCCATACTGTCCCCCCCCCCCCCCCTTTAAAGGGAGCAACAACACTGTTCTCTAAGATAAATGAGAGCAAACATTATTTATATGGTTAAATCTTTGAGCTGCACAATATCAAATATGCTCACTGAAAATAGGGAGATTAGATATTCTATTGTACTCAGTTGGCACATTATCATGCCAGATAGAGGCAGAATAAATTTCCCTGAATAAATGAACGCTTTACATGGAAATGAACATATGAATGCAATGGATGGGTGTCATTATTTCAGATGGAGGTCTATGTAAATGAACCACTGTGTAGATTTGACATGTGGTGCAAATCATAGAGAAACCCTGGGATGAGGATCATGACAGGAATAAATCTGCCTATCTGAAGACACTCCTTGTGTCATTTGACACAAACCCTAATACAGACCCCAAATATATTTCTAGCGTCAGCCAATAAAAACTTTAGATGCTTTAATATTGCTTATTGTAAGGGAGGCTAAACCATTTCATTATGACTGACCCATGGGAATCTAAGGTTACCATCTGGCCACTGGCCGCCATTACTGATCCTTGTTTTAATATGCAAATATATCTGTTCTTCAAACCTTGATTTAATCACAGATCTAACCTGACTGAATTGACAAAACAACTGCAAAGACTGTGTTTTTGTTTTTTAAATAGGCAGACACCCTGGTCCTCATAAAAAAAACATGGTTTAGGATCACATGCTCATATGATAACCAGTGTCTTTCCTGTAGATCGACCATTCCCAACCTGTGGGCCCGAGCCCACTGGTGGGCAGAAAAGGTAATGCAAGTAGGCCGCCAAATCATTTGCAAAACATTGCGATTTCCGTGGGGGTGGGGGAAGGGGGGGGAGTATTATTGTTATGTGTGAGAATGCATTTCTCCATCTTTGAATGATACCATTATTTAATTTGTAATCAATTACTTATTAATTAGCCTATTGCAGACAGCCCCTCACGTTTAGTTTCTGATTTCTGTGTGGTGCTGATAGACAGCTTCTTTTATCATTCAAATAAAAAGTGCTCTGAGGCCGCATTATTTTGCCTCCGTACTGTTTACGGTCGTATGTGGGCTGCAAACTTCTTATTTCTTTTAGATTTTCGAGAGGGCCGTGAGTCTGTAAAGGTTGGGAACTGCTGCTGTAGATGTTGCAAATATGATCAGATAGACAGAGGTTGGTACTTTGGCTCAGTTTACGTTTACCCACAAACAGTGTACAGAGTAAGTTTAGCTACTAGTGAGTTACAACTACAGTACAACTGATTGCTTGATGTTTCAGTTGTGGAGGATATAGCGTACAAGTAAACTGGGACAACAGTGTGATGCATCCTCAACCAAATCCAAAATAACTCTGGGATTGGATGTTATACCATTTATTCTGAAACGTATATACCTATAGATTCAAACTGAAGGTGTATATTACTTGTATTAATTTCTTCTCCATATTCATCACAGGACATGAAAATAGGAATTGTATACGTAAAGCAGCTTATCTCCCATCCGTTGACTAATGTGTCAACACTTCATAGGGAACAGTTTCTCCAACAGAGATATGCTGCTTACATTACAGGACATTTAATAGTGTCTTTATACACCATAAATATTTGTGCCGTCACCACTGGCCAGCATTTGATATGTTTGTATTAAAGAGGAAATGAACTGCACGTAATAGATAATTCCCAGAGATGGGAAGTAACTAAGTACAAATACTCTGTTACTGTACTTAAGTAGGATTTTCAGGTATCGGTACTTTACTGAGTATTCATTTTTCTGACAACTTTTTACTTTTACTCCCTACATTTTAACACAAATATCTGTACTTTCTACTCCTTAATTCTTTTTTTTAACTGGCTAGTTACTTTAGTCTTAATGCACGACTTTCTGCACCTTTTTTGTGTGGAAAAACCATATCACACAAATTATCAATCAAAGTATAGTCTTTATATATCTTAAAACATGTTTGGAGGGGATCTTTTACGTTTAATATTATTCATATTATATTAATATGACGTGAGTTTCAGTTAGCATTGCACAGAAATAGCCGGTAGAAATACTTTTAGTATTATAAGTATTTCTACTTATACCAGAGTCTCTTTTTTTTACACAAGTAACTGTACTTCTACTTAAGTAATGTGTACTTTTCCCATCTCTGATCATTTCTGTGAGGAAGGATGGCTCACTAAGTCTGACTTCTGAAGTCTGAATTCTATAGTAGATGCACAGAAAAGACTCACTTCTGTCTTGAAATACGCTGACTTGGCTGTCTTAGATTGGATCTTTTCCAGTTATCTGGCTTCATATGATTTTAGCTGTGAACAACACACGTATTTGAGAGTGATGGTTTGTGGGTTAACATGGGTACATCTGTCTCTGTTGATTTGTTCCCGGTAAACTCAAATGCATAGCTGACCCCATCTATCTCCAGCTGGGGGTTGTTGTTGTTGTAATGTACTGTTGAGGGAGGATTGTTGATTCAACATGGTTGTGTTGACTCCATGCAATACAACCCCTTCATGATCAACGTATCTACTTTGAAATACCCATACATGGTTTGGTGAGATAGTCTCTTTGGAGTTACCCAGCTGGATACAGTTGTTGTAAATCAGCAAAGGCTGATGAGTATTATGTTTTTGATTGCCACAGGTCTGAGTTCAAATCCCAAGGTATAAGAAAGCAGATCCAAACCATGTCCTGTCTGTTTCATTGACACACTCTGTAACCAAAAAGCAAACCAAAACCAAAAATGACGAAGGAATAATCAGCAACATTTTCATCTACTAAATAAATGTTTGTTTTGCTACTCTCTTTGAATGGATTTAACACCATCATGAATGTGATTCAACCTACCACGGGCTATATGCAGGAATCCTGAAGTTAAATTCAAGACATTTTAAGTCCTTTTCAAGACCTCAACGCCACTTTCATCAGTAATAGGGGTGTAAATCACAAGTTCCATCACGATACGATAATATATAGATTATTTGGACAACGATGCCATATTTGCTGATATCACAAAGTCTATGTCAAGATACGATTTTGATTAAATTCTGGGGTCTGCGGTCAATATGAGATGATATATGCCCATTTCACATCAGCTACAAAATGTAATACCTCCTCAAATGGCGATTAAGACTTTTTAAGGGCCTTAATTTTCCCTAAATTAATTGATCAACTTTTAATACTTTTCAAGACCCCGTGACCCTGACCCCATGACCCTGACCTATACAAAGTTGATGAAAGCGTTTACGTTGGCTGTTCTAAACACCTGATTTCGGGCTGGTCTGACATAAACCAACAGCAGTTTGTTTGGAATAAACAGAAGAAGAACTGGGTAGTTGGCATGAGCAGTGATAGCCACCATGGCTGAACAGACAAAGAAAAAATCGCCACCTACAGGAAGTGAAACTTACTGGCTACTGCCGTACTGATTGACAGCTGATCTCTGGGAAGTGGATCATGTGGAGTGCCTCTTTAAATGTATTCTGTCATAAACGCTGAAACAAAATGCTAAGCCTTGGATGATGAGCCTTGATCAGAACCGATGAATTATCTTCTGATCTCAAGGGATTTTTGGTAGCACTTTACATTACAGATCGGTAACATGGTAATAGCGGGTAATAGTGTGATAATAATTAGGTAATATCATGTAATTACCAAAGTAATAACCATAACAATAGAAATAGCTGTTGAAGTTTCTGTGTAATAACCATGAATTAGGGCTGCAAAATGCTAAACTCCCTGTTTCCACTTAATTTCAATAGTAGATTAAATCAAACACCTAGAGATGTAGGGATTACCTGGACGATGCCCCAGAGCTAGCTGTTAGCATGTGCGCTTCATAAGCGGGAGATCCTCGGATCGAATCCGGCCTCCACCCATGGGCAAGCCCTTAACATGGGTTGCTGCCAGTAACTGCTGCAGTAACTACACAATGCAAGCTACATTTAATCTAATATTACCATAAAATTAAATGGAAAAAGGGAGTTTAGCATTTTGCAGCCCTGATTTATGGTTATTACACAGAAGCTACCACAGCTATTACATGGTTATTACATGATAATTATGATCACACTATTACCCCCATATTACCATGTTGTTAGCGAGCTGTAATGTAAAGTGCTACCAGATTTTATTTTAATGGTGTGGCTGATTGGGTGAAACATTGTTGGTGTTTGGTTTCTATATGTTCTTACATTAAAGGGAAACTCCCCCGAAAAACAAGGCTGATTTATTTTGCACATAATCTCACACATATCTGCAAACTGTAAACAGTTTTGCATGCATGGGGCGTCCGGGTAGTGTAGCGGTAGATTCCCTGCCTCCCAACACGAGGGTCGCAGGTTTGCGCCCCCGTGTTACCTCTGGCTTGGTCGGGCGTCCATACAGGCTGTGTCTGCGGGTGGGAAGCTGGATTAGGGGTATGTGTCCTGGTCGCTGCTCTAGTGCCTCCTCTGGTCACCTCCTCTGGTCGGCCTGTTCGGGGCGGAAGAGAACTGGTGGGAATAGCGTCATCCTCCGACGTGCTACCGTCCTGCCAGTGAAGCTCCCTGCTGTCAGGTGAAAAGAAGCGGCTGGCAACTGTGCATGTGTTGGATGAAGCATGGTGCTAGTCTACTACGGCTCTCCCCAGATGGGGTGGAGCAGCGACCGGGGCAGCAAGGGGGAAATTGGTCAAGTACAATTGGGGAGAAAATGGGGGTTGGATCAGATTTAAAAAGTAATAATAATAAACCGTTTTGCAGGGATTTATTTAGTTTGACAGTTATTGACAGTTAAGTTGAGTTCATTTGAGTTAAGTTGTGGACCAATGATCATTTGTGCATGAATGACATCACTGATATATGTGTGAGATTATGTGCCAAATAAATCAGCATTGGTTTTCGGTGGAGTGTCCCTTTAAGTGCAAGTGCAATAATGTATTATTTGTTAGAGGACCATGATCACAATATATACTGACGTGACTCCCTTCTGTTCTGCAGCGGAGCCACTGGTCCAGGTGGATGGGAAGCCCACCTGCTGCTTCTTCAAATTCAGCCCCAAGCTGATGTTCACCAAGGTGCTGAAGGCCCAGCTGTGGGTGTACCTGCGACCCCTTCAGCAGACCTCCACGGTCTACCTGCAGATCCTCCGACTCAAGCCTGTCACGGATCAGGGCAGCCGCCACATCCGCATCCGCTCCCTGAAGATAGAGCTCAACTCCAGAGTGGGCCACTGGCAAAGCATTGACTTTAAGCATGTGCTGCAGAACTGGTTCAAACAGCCACACACCAACTGGGGCATCGACATCAACGCCTTTGATGAGAGCGGCAATGACCTTGCCGTTACCTCGCTGAGACCTGGGGAGGAGGGGCTGGTAAGGACCCTCAGACCTGTCCCGGGGAAAGGGGGGTGAGGCACAAGAGTCACTTCCATCACAGATCAGATAATGTGAACGCCAAATGATATTCCACTTGAAGAAAACAAAAAGTGAATCATTCACGTCCGAGGGGAATAACATGGGGCCCCTTCAAGGGAGGTTTCCTACTGTGATGTCATGCCATTGCAAATTGTCCAGGGAATGACATGGGGCCTCTTGGAGGTTTTCTACATCATTGAAAAATGGGGCCACTTTAGGGAGTTTTGGATTGATCGTCATTGCAAATCATCCATTGGTTGTGGGCAAGCAGTTGCCTGCCTTGCCTGTTGACAAGCTTCGCCTCTGTGACGCTGTGTGGTGCTTTTAAATCGGGCAGTCTATGAAACACGCAGTATCAAGTTTGTCCAATAGGTGTTACCGTACCTGCTGTCCAAGATGGTGGACCCACTCACGCATGTGCAGAACGGATCGGGCAATCGCTAGTGACAGCTTTGTTAGCGCGGTGTTCGTTACTTCCGGACTGCTTCCCCTGTGAAGCTGTGTGGTGCCTTTAAGCCTTTAGGCCGGGCAGACATTCAATCTGCTTTGCTTTCTGAATATCAGTTTGTCAGTGAATTCCTGCCATTACTTCATTTATACACATATATTTCTTATCATTTCTAAAGTTTTATTTTTTATTTTTTCCTCTAGGTCCCAATATTTTCCAGAAAACTCCAGTTTGACTTGACACAGTATGTACTGATAACTTCATCTGAACTGAACTGGAATTAACTCCTACCCTAATAGTCATGGGGAACAGCGAGATGGCAGTGATATTGTTCTCATTTGGATTGTGAAACTCTTGCAGCATTGATGAAAGGAAGGCAGTTGCTACTTTAGCGGCGCAGCGAAACATGACATCTTGTCCAGTGTTTTTCAACCATCGGATCTTGGGTTGCAGCATCATTCTGACAGTGTAACAGACATAACCTGAACAATTTCCCTCAACATTTTATTATGGTAATAAGCAGATTCCAGCAATTAGAGACAAATGAGTCAATTAAGTCAGATAAAGACAGAGGCCACTGGTGGTCCTGGTGACCTGTCGTTATTCTGTCTGAATAGTATTTTTGGGCTCATTGTGACTGTTGGGAATGTCACAGACAAAAAAGAAAAAAGAGGCTGGTTGTATATATATATATATATATATATATATATATATATATATATATATATATATATATATATAAAGACTGCATTATGTAATAACATGACCAAATGTAATACATTTTTACTTCATTATGTAATAACACCCGCATTTTGTAATAATCTGTTGCATTTTGTTATACACAGCTTGAACGCAATACATTTCCTCACATTTTGTAATAGGTTATTACATATTAATGTGGTGGTTATTACAAAATGCGGAAGTTGCACTTTTTTCATGATGTTATATTGTAATAACCACCACAATATTGAATAATTTATTACAAAATGCGGGGGAATTTATTACACGTTGCATTCAAGCTGTGTATTACAAAATGTGGCAGATCGCACAACTACTATAAAGCTGTGTTCACACCGAGATATTTATTTTTCGCTCTGTCGCTTGATTCAACCCTTTGGAGTCGCTCTGTTTAAATCGCTCGTCAACAGGCACACGAATTGACGGACATCTGGGGGCTATAACGTTACGCAATGTCATGATGTTTGTCCACTACGAGCTACCGTAGTTGTTTACAAGCTAAGCCTATCAGCGTGCTCCTAACGCGAGCTCCATACCGGTAGTACAGACTTCACTTCATGTCAGCTGTCAGCCTGTCAATCAGCTGTCAATGCGGTTTGTTGCCACACAATAAACCAGCGGTTTGTTTCAAGGTTTGTGATCCTTGACTCGCTCTCACACGGCAGCCAATCAGCGTTGAACAGCGAGCGACTGATGCCAGCGTAATTTCGCTCGAGTTGGGATATTTCATCTCATATTTCGCTCTGTCTCTGTCGCTCGGACGCCCAGCGATTTTTCTCCCGGGCGAATATACGCTCAATCGCTCATTTGCATTGACTTTATATGTTAACTCGATGCCAGCGAAAAACTTGAATAGGTCGGTGTGAACGCAGCTTAATAAGGCAACTGGCAGTTCTGCGGCTGCACACAATGTGCGCATGTGCAGTTGAGCACAAGGCGCGTGGCGCTAGAAATATTTCTAGTTATTACAAAATGTGGTGTTATTACATAATGATGTGAAAATGTATGACTTTCACACTTACTTGCAAGCTGCCCAGTACATCCATTCTGGTGCTGCTGGTGAACACATGGTGAACGCTGGTGAACACATTACTCACTTTATCAGCCCAGATTATCCCCAGCAAAATTCAAATGGGAAATTTTACGATTACAAGCCTGATTCTCCAACCTCAAAGCTACTGCTGCCACATGCATATCAGATGGTAGTACATATAGGGTATGTGTTAGGGTATAAAAATGTAGCCCAAGTTGCTAACTGATAGCTGGATAATGTTCAATTTATAAACTGGTTAGTGCAGTGGGAGATTCCCTGCATACAATACCACCACGAGGGTGGCAGGTTTCGAGCGCCTGTGTTACCTCCGGCTTGGTCGGTCGTTCATACTGGCACAATTGGTCGTGTCTGAGGGTGAAGCTGGATATGTATGTGTTAGGGTATGTGTCCTGATCACTGCACTAGTGCCTCTTGTGGTCTGTTGGGGTGCCTGTTTTGGGGGAAGGGGGACTGGGGGGAAATAACCTGATCCTCCCATGTGCTACGTCCTGCCGGTGAAACTCCTCGCTGTCAGGTAAAAAGAAGCGGCTGGCGACTGCACATGTATCGGAGGAAGCATGTGCTAGTCTACAACTCTCCCCCAGATCGGCAGAGGAGGAGAGGGGGGCGACCGGGACAGCATTTGGGAATTGACCAAGTACAATTGGGGCAAAAATGGGAGAAGAATCGGAAGAAGAAAAGACTTGGACTTTGGAAACAGCAGAAAACATTCCTTTGAATGAGAAAATGTGAGAAAAAAATCTGAAAAAGTAAAAGAAAAAGAAAAAAACGATAAAAAAAAATTCAGGCGTTTTATTATTTTAAGTGCAAATTGTGAAATCTTAGCACACAAGTGGTGGCTCATAGACTTTAGGTAGAATCACCACTAAAAAGCGGGGCAAAAAGATGCATTCTGATGGACACTTGATTCTTAGTGGATGATTATGACGAATATGAAAACTCATTCTCTTCAGACAGGGCCGTGCAGAGACCTTTAAAGGGGTGCTCACTGTTAAAAAGGGGCACATACAGATGATACAATTATGTAATTTGTACTAAATTATTCGTTAATTAACCTATTACAGACAGCCCCTCACCTTTAGTTTCTGATTTCTGTGTGGTGCTGATGGACAGCTCCTTTGCTCCTTTGCTGTTGCCTCACAGCAAGAAGGTCCCGGGTTCAAACCCCGCTCCGTCCCAGGTCCTTTCTGTGTTGGAGTTTGCATGTTCTCCCCGTGTTTGTGTGGGTTTTCTCTGTGGGTGCTCCGGTTTCCTCTCACCATCAAAGACATGTATGTTAGGGTTAATACGCCTGTCAGTGCCCCTGACCAAGGCAATGACAAAAGAACTGGAGTTGGTCCCCGGACGCTGCACTGCGGCTGCCCACTGCGGCTGCCCACTGCGGCTGCCCACTGCTCCTAGTTCTAGGAAGGTTCCTAGTAGACTAGAGGATGGGTCAAATGCAGAGGATACATTTCCCCATGGGGATAAGTAAAGGATAACTTAACGTTAAAATTTAAAAAAGTGCTCTGAGAACACATTATTTGGCCTCCGTACTGTTTACGGTCGGATGTGGGCCGTGGACATTTTTGAGATTTTCAGGTGGGCCATGAGTCAGAAAAGGTTGGAAGCACTGGTCTAACGCTTAGTTCACCTGCTTTCACACCACTTCACTTAGTTCACATGCTTTCACACCACTTCACTTAGTTCACCTGCTTTCACACCACTTCACTTAGTTCACATGCTTTCACACCACTTCACTTAGTTCACCTGCTTTCACACCACTTCACTTAGTTCACCTGCTTTCACACCACTTCACTTAGTTCACCTGCTTTCACACCACTTCACTTAGTTCACATGCTTTCACACCACTTCACTTACCGTAGTTCACATGCTTTCACACCACTTCACTTAGTTCACCTGCTTTCACACCACTTCACTTAGTTCACATGCTTTCACACCACTTCACTTAGTTCACCTGCAGTGTTGGGAACGTTACTTTAAAAAAGTAATTAGTTATAGTTACTCACTACTTGTTCCAAAAAGTAACTGAGTTAGTAACTGAATTACTCTATAATAAAAGTAACTAGTTACCAGGGAAAGTAACTATTTGCGTTATCTCCACCTTGAAAATGCCAAATTTTCATGGATTGCTGCAAACCTGAGGGTACCCTCACGGGCCCCTCGGGCCGACCAAAACGGACCGAGGCCGGGCTTGTTTTTTATTTATTTTTAATTAATAGGTCCGGGGTCGGGCCGTTTCAATAATTCAATTAAATAATGTTGTATTAGCGTACTCGCTTGATTTTACACAGCGGAGCACAGTCAGACAAAGAGGAGTGCACAGACACTCCCCCAGCCACTCACAGACCCTCACGTGACGTTAGTAGCTGTAGACAGCTCCCGAAGAGAGATAGAGAGAGAAACAAGCCGTTTGTGCCGTGTCCGTCCATGTACAGCGAGCGGACAGCTCCCGAACACAGAGAGAGAGAGAGAGAGTCAAATAGAGAGACAGACAGAGAGAGGCTTCGCAGGACGGCCACGCGGCGACGCAGCACGCGGAACAGAGAGGGAGAGAGATGTGTCATTATATCGTAATATTGGCTTCGGGCCTCGCAACGGGCTGGATCGGGCACGGGTCTGCATGTCACGGGTCGGGGAGGGCTCGGGCCGAAATTTCAGGCCCGCGCAGCTCTCTACTCCGGACTCGCCATTTCTGCTGCTTCCTCGAATCTGTTTGGTGTGTCTGTGTGTGTGTGTGTGTGTGTGTGTGTGTGTGTGTGTGTGTCGCCCGTGTCCTGACTCCTGGCTCGTGTGTAACACTGGCTCCGATTGGCTACCATGAAACACATGACTCTGCCTTAGCCAATCATAATCGTTTATCTCGTTATGTTAACCCACCCGGTCTCCTCACTTGACAACACTAGTGTAGGCTACGGGTAGTTTACTCAATCATTTCATAGTAACGCACCGCATTTAGCGTTCAGTAACGATAACGGCGTTGTAACGACGGAAACAGTAATTAGTTAGATTACCCCGTTACTGAAAAAATAACGGCGTTACCTAACGCCGTTCTTTTAAACGGCGTTATTCCAAACACTGTTCACCTGCTTTCACACCACTTCACTTAGTTCACCTGCTTTCACACCACTTCACTTAGTTCACCTGCTTTCACACCACTTCACTTAGTTCACATGCTTTCACACCACTTCACTTAGTTCACCTGCTTTCACACCACTTCACTTAGTTCACATGCTTTCACACCACTTCACTTAGTTCACCTGCTTTCACACCACTTCACTTAGTTCACCTGCTTTCACACCACTTCACTTAGTTCACATGCTTTCACACCACTTCACTTAGTTCACATGCTTTCACACCACTTCACTTAGTTCACCTGCTTTCACACCACTTCACTTAGTTCACCTGCTTTCACACCACTTCACTTAGTTCACCTGCTTTCACACCACTTCACTTAGTTCACATGCTTTCACACCACTTCACTTAGTTCACATGCTTTCACACCACTTCACTTAGTTCACATGCTTTCACACCACTTCACTTAGTTCACATGCTTTCACACCACTTCACTTAGTTCACATGCTTTCACACCACTTCACTTAGTTCACATGCTTTCACACCACTTCACTTAGTTCACATGCTTTCACACCACTTCACTTAGTTCACATGCTTTCACACCACTTCACTTAGTTCACCTGCTTTCACACCACTTCACTTAGTTCACCTGCTTTCACACCACTTCACTTAGTTCACCTGCTTTCACACCACTTCACTTAGTTCACATGCTTTCACACCACTTCACTTAGTTCACATGCTTTCACACCACTTCACTTAGTTCACATGCTTTCACACCACTTCACTTAGTTCACATGCTTTCACACCACTTCACTTAGTTCACATGCTTTCACACCACTTCACTTAGTTCACCTGCTTTCACACCACTTCACTTAGTTTGCACAATCATTTTTCCACTCACCGCCATATCATCAAGTTATTCAACATATAAATCGACTATAACGAAAAACAATTCTTGAGAATTCCTACTCCACCCCTCCCTACCAGACACAATTTTTTAAGGGGGGCAGGCAATCTTTAGGGTGAGATAACAGGTCAACAGTATCTGCCACATAGAATGGTACACATCATCTGAAAGCTGGAAATCTGAAGATCAATTTGAGATGCAACTCGGCAAGTTTTTCTAGTCATAAATCTTACTAATATAATCAGGCTTGAGGGCAAACCAACCGAGGCACGGTAGGAATGAGCGCTGCCAGTGAGGGACACTAGAAAGGAGTGTGTGATATTTCTAGTCTCTAATAAACATTGTGTTTTGGTTGGCGTCTATTCAAATGTTTAAAGTTTAGAGTGTATAAGGGCTTCGAACATAAGCTCAACCTACGCTGAACCCACAAGTTTAATGTCGCCGTCCTTGTTAACAGGCGAAGCCGTTGACACCACCCGTGCGCGTGCCTTGCTCAAGTCACGCTCAAGCTGCGCTCAAGCGATCGTTCAGGATTCAGTCCTATTGTCCAAGCATGAAGCGTGAAGCTGCCATGCATGAAGTCAATGGAAGTTGTGGGCGGGTTCAAGGCGCTGAGGAAAAGAGAGTGCTTCTGGTGTGACCGGCTAAGCGTGAGCTCAACTTCAGTGCGGGCTCGCCGCGCCGTGCACAATTGCTCAACTTCGCATCACTGATGACATCACAATGCCTATGACATCACTGATGATGTCACAATGCCTATGAAAAAATGTAAACAGATATTGCCCACTTGCTCCATTTTATATAAAAAAAAAGGAGGGATGAAGGAGCAAAGGGGCAGGTGCTTGAGCACCTAAACCCGCCCACCCCCTGAATCAGCTTGTGAGGGGTCAAAAACTATGTTTGTTTTCATGATTCTGAATCAATTGCAAGCATTTCTTTTGCACCAAAACCACTCCTTGTCAAGAAAACGGTCACACCCACTTGTCCTGCTCGACATAAACCCATTTTGTGTGTGAAAAATAACTATTTACATGTTGGAAATAATCTTTTCAATAGTTTGGCCTACAATACTGCACAGTATACATGGTTTCTTGGACTTTTGGGGTCAAGGAATTCAGAATTTATGTTGTCTTGATTCTTTGACCTATTTCTGACCTTCAAATCTGATTTCAGAATCAGAATCACTTTTATTGCCACAGTATGCAAGTCAAGTCACATACGAGGAATTTGTCTTAGATTTTCAGCTCCAAAAGGTTTTTCAAAGTCATCTTAGAGCCTTCATATTATGCTCTAATGAAAGCTCTGCTCACGCGGAGTTCAGTTCTAAACAGTAAAACAACATGTGAGAGAGGTCATCTCAGAGGTCATCTCAGAGGTCAAAAAGGTCAACGTTTGTGGTTCATGAGAAGCAAACCTTCACTCTATGCTCATTAATTTCTGAATGAATTGAATTGAATGTTAAAGGTGTTTATTGGAATACATTGCCCTACTTTTGTACCTCAATAGCCACTTTATGGCAGTACAAGCTATTTAACAAGGTATTTAAACTGAATTTACAACTTTACAATGATTCAGACATGGACCGCTACTCTTCATCTGAATCTGTTGATTGTCCACACTCACTCCTCTCATCATCCTTACTATAGTCTCATCTGAACAGTCATGAATGAATTCAGTTGGCAGTGACCATTTCTTTCAAACGACGTAACACCATATTCCATTCTGTAGCTGCTGTGTAGCCTACAGAAAGGTATCTTTCCCTGATGCAGTTCTAAACCTAGAGGGGACGAAATGTGTCTCGCTAGCTCTAGTCGAGTAGTACCCATGAGTATCACTGACGAGTTTACAATTACTTTCCAAGTAGTTGGAGACGGAGCCAAACACTATTCTGTGGGTAGGACCCACCTTCAAATGCTTTAACCCTGCTCTCAATCAATTAACAACCATTTTAGTTCTGTGAATTGGGAGCGGCCAACATGGGTACGAGAGGATAAGTTCAACGCAACTCTGATCAATTTATTGTGGGACGTCCGCAATTTAGTTTGGATGTACTTGGGGGTACTGGTATACCACGCCGTACATGCGTAGTCATAGTGGGGTTGCACTAAGGTCATGAACAGCAATGTCAGGGTTTTTGTGTCCAGAAAATTAGACTGGCAAGAATTTTTTTTTGGTTGGCTTTAGCTATGACTTTTAACCCCATCCTCTCCCCTTGGGTTCAGATCATAATGGCTGGCTCATCACTGGCCAGACGCTCCTGTACGCATTTGCTCCACTGGTGCTGATCCCGACCACACTGGAGCCATGCGCATAGGGCGGTGCTGATGAGCCTGACCCATTTGAAATGTGTTCCGTGGCCCATTGAGAAGGCAAATGCCTTTATTTCTGCTCTCACTCAGAGTCCTCTAACTCCAGATTGACTCATCCCAGGAGCTTTCTTGCCTCAGGAACACAAGTTGTTGGGGTGCGGGGTGATGTAACGATGATGAGAGGAGTGAGTATCAACAAATTCAAAGGAAGAGCGGCGGTCCATGTCCTAATCATTTTAAAGTAGCAAATTCCTTGTTAAATACCTTGTTAAGCACTTTGTTAAAATACCCTGTACTGATATCAAGTTGATATTGATGTACAAATGTTAGCCAATGTATTCCAATAAACACCTTTATCATTCAATTCGACTGAATTATTCAGAAATTGGTGACCATAGAGAGCAAAGGTACCTTTGAATACTACCTTTGAAAAAGCATACAATTGGATTTGAAGGTCGAAAATAGGTAAAATAATCATCAATTTTGAATAACCCCACTCCAAAAGTCCCAGACACCATCTCCTGTGTGCAGCATTGTAGGCCAAACCATTCAAAAGGTTATGGCACCACGCAAAAATCTGAAACTAAAAGTGACGGGCTGTCTGCTATAGGCTAATTAACGAATAATTGATTACAAATTAAATAACGGTATCATTTCAACAATTGAGAAATGCATTCTCATATATAATAATGATGATAATTATTCATTTATTTATTTATTTACAAAGATCGCAATCTTTTGCAAAAGATTTGGCAGCCCGCTTACAATACCTTTGCGGCCCACAGGTTGGGAATAATGCAATACATTCAGGCGGTGTCTCGTCACAGATGGGTCAGCATGGGGGAAATCCTCCCGTTCTTCCCAGCCAGCATAGTTAACATTTAGCTGCTAGCCCAGCCCAGGCAGACAGGATCGGGGATTCAACCACCGCAGTAAACATACATCTGAACAGACGTCTATGTACCTGCTGTTGAATCCCCAATCCTGTAGTGTAGAGCCGCAACACCGTCCTTTGGCGAGTCAGCACATTGATATGTATGGAGGGTTTCCCCCCACCGTCTAGTCTCGCACCCCAGCCGTAGTAATATGTTGTGGGCGTTTTCACACAGACCGACTGTATCTACAGTATGGCTCACATATGATCAGGTCATGTTTGCATTTGAGAAATCTTAAATCTATATGGAAAGGTGCATAATATTGATCCTTTTTGTTCTCTGCAACAGCAGCTGCACACACCCTATTGTAACTAATTCAACACAGCTTGCCCTTTTACAATCTCACACTTAGGCTAAACCAATATTGTATTGAAAGCTAATGCTGGCCAGATTCAAATAGCTTTTGTTGTGGGAAAAAGTGAAAACAATGCCTTACAAAATACTAAACTGGTATTCAAAGTATAGCCCAACAAACAGTTGTTCCAAAACCTCTGAATAGATTGGGTCACTCCTAAAGAAATCAAAGGCGTGGATACTTCCAAGACCCATTTTCGCATCAGGCTTCACTGAACCATGTAGTCTCACATCAAGGAGATGCTCCTGGGCCCCAAAGTCTGTGATTTAGATTTGACCAGTGTACACAAATCATATGCCACCAGGCTTAGAGTGCTTTGGCCTAGGCCTTTGCTGAGGTGATCTTTGTAGTGAAGAATCACTGTGTTTATGTAATGTAGTGCGTGCGACTTGACATGGACGAGGTCAAATTTCGGTCTCAAAGCAAAACCAGTTGTGAACCATTAATCTCGTTTGAAACTCCGGCGTAACTTGGCACTGACTGTTATACAACATCTACGTCTGAATTATGTAGGCCACTCATCCCAGTTAAGCAACACCAAATGTTTACGTGGTCACTTGGGTCAGATCTTCACAACACGTATCAGGGATCGGCTCTGGTGTCTTGGCCAATAAATCGCTGCACTCTGAGCACACAGCAGTATGCATTGTTATTCTTAAGGGGGGGGGGAGGAGAAAAGATCAGAGACACACGCATGTGTACCAAAATAAAGCAAAACACAACAAGCAAAGAAAGAGTCAAACTCCCCTTCTCCCTGATCCTCTGGGTCCTAAAGCCCAAGCTGACATGCTCTCACCCCCTATGGCCCTTCGGCTTATTTCCTCTTTTGAATGCGTCACAAAAAGCAGTGCTGGAGCCCAGCTGGAATCACTGTGGGGAGAGGAAGGCTTGGTCAAATAAACATGATCAAGTCAAATATTTGATCCTCTTGCGTTGCCCAGAGGTCAAGGTTATGGTAGCCTGCAGATGACCTGCTGGGTCACGGATCAAACCAAGCATGGAGAGGGTTGGCTCTGCCATGCATGTTAGAAATGGACAGTTTGACCATTAACACATTCACTGCCAGACGTTTTTTTTTTACTGTAGTTAGCTTCTGCCAGAGGGTTTTTTTGAGGATTCTGGCTCATCTTTCAAGACCCGAGGATTCTTTTCTGCTAAGATTTTGTGAACACACAATATCTCAAAAGAACTAATAGAATGTGTGCTTTCTCTGTCTAAAAGAGTTAGTTTGTAGAGTTAGTAGTTATGTAAGCATTAGCAGTTGAATACAGCATGGTTTCAGCGTCAGAAAAATTATTCAGAGATAAACGGCTTTTTGTGAAATTCGATAGAACAGTCACTTTAACCATTCATTTTTGGCATCAGTAAGAGTCAGACATCTAAACAATAGTTTTGAACAGTAATTTCCTCCATAACAGCAGGAAACCCCCCTCTGCTTCCAACTCCTCCCTCCGTGTGTGTTCTCCTCCTGCCTCCCTGGCTCTCCAGCGGGCGTGTCACAACGAAGTTGCTGCTGCCTGGCTGCTGCCTGTTTGAGCGGCCGCTGTTTGAGGAAGTCTGGGTGGACTCGCTCATTTCGTGGAGTTTTGGTTGAGAGCTTTGATGCGATTCTGGTCATATTTATGCTGCGTGTTTCAACCCACATGGAAAGAATCTATATGAACATATATGCAACTATATGCAACCTATATGCAACCTATATGCAGCATATATGAGCATATAGGCCATATATATGCCGCATATAGGTTGCATATAGGCCAGATTTAGGTGCATATATGCGCATATAGGAGCATATAGGCCATATATATGCCGCATATAGGTTGCATATAGGCCAGATTTAGGTGCATATATGCGCATATATGCGCATATAGGCCATATATATGCCGCATATAGGTTGCATATAGGCCAGATTTAGGTGCATATATGCGCATATAGGAGCATATAGGCCATATATATGCCGCATATAGGTTGCATATAGGCCAGATTTAGGTGCATATATGCGCATATAGGCCACATTTATGCCGCATATAGGTTGCATATAGGCCAGATTCAGGTGCATATAAGTGCATATACCGGGCATATAGGTCTCCTATAGCTTCTTTATATCCACATATAGGTACTATATGTGCACATACAGGACATATATGTCTCCTATATAGCTTCTTTATATACACATAAAGGCCCTATATGTTCATAATACAGGTCATATAGGTCTCACTTCTTTATATCCACATATAGGCCATATATGTACACAATACAAGGTATATGCCTCCTATATAGGTCATTTACAAATCTGTTTGTATACACTGTGTCATAATCCATATATACCCAGCAAGCACAAAACGTTTTTTCAACGTTGATTTTTAGTTTAAATCTGGGTGATATTGGGTTTGAACGTCTAAGACCTAATTTCACCCTCTTTTCAACCGGCTAAAATGCGGTTACAACGTAAACGTGTAAAAAAACACAATTTGGTTCATCATATTGTTAAAACATTTGTTGTAGTTTGGAATAGAGACAATATTGATAGTGTGTGAATTGGCATTTTATTGTCTTTTATTGTGTAACTGAGAGTTGAAATCTGATCTACACGAAAACTACATTTCAACGCATTTTATGTCACATGAAATATCATAAATATGGGACTATAGGCTATGTGGTGCCAGCAAAAAGCTTCCAGGACACAACTATGGTTAATAGTTTAGCGCAATACTATAAAATAATGAATTCAGTTCCTGCAGCAACGAGCATGCGCAAGTACTTACTAGCTGTGACTGACTAGACCAAAGCAAGTCTGCACCGGTCTGCACCAAGTGCGGAACGAGGTGCTCTGGGCACACTATGTTATTGTAACAGACTATACGAGGCTCTGTGTAGGCCTACCTCCTGAGTCTCTGGTGTTAAATGAAGTTAACCTCTGAAGCCGTACAGCCTACAGACTATAGATGCACACACACACACAACATCATTTTAGTCTGTTACGATCGTACGCATCACATAAAATAACTTCCCGATCGCTGACAATTGTGGTCTACGTTGTGTGCGAGAGAGTATATAATGTGCCCGGCTCTCTGGTTAGTATAAGAAAATGTATAGCTCAGCACTAGAGCGCACTGCTTGAACCTTGGAGAATGGGGTTCGAATCCCGTGTGCGCTGCTATTTTTTTTTATTTTAAATCCTACATATAGGTACATATATGTACATATAGGTTTCCCATATATGGTGCATACATAAAATTGGCCGATTTCCTATATTATATGTACATATAGGTACATATATGTACCTATACCTATAGGTACATATATGTACATATAATATGGGAAAACGGCCAATTTTATGTATGCACCATATATGGGAAAACTATATGTGGCCCTATATTAAAACATATAGGGTACATATAGATTCTTTCCATGTGGGAAAGTGTGCATCCAATCTATTCTTGGAACCCCCCACCGTTGCCACCGCTGTGCATCAGCGCGAAAGTGAAAGCGTTTTCGCCATCAATTTTACAGTATGAGAACGGCTTCGTCGCGCTTTTCCCTCCAGTTTTGGGTCGCCTCTTTCTACTGTGGAGAGACATGTCGACACTCAGTGGGTCGGTAAAATAGATTATACACATTCAATACCTCCAATTCTGGTGTAGGAGACGTAAAAGGGTTAGATCAACGTCCCACCGTCAAAAAAAAAAAATCGATTCTGAGAACGTGTTAACACGTCCTTGGCAGTCAACAGCTGGATTCTGAAAACGTGTTAACACGTCCTTGGCAGTGAACGTGTTAACAATAACTTAAAATGTAACATTGTATTGCTGCTTTGAAAAGCTACATGATTTCATCAGTTTGGAGAGATTCATTCATATGTTTTTGTGAAATGCAACGTGTGTGGCGGATTCTGAATTTCAAGATGCTTATTTGATCTTTATACTATATATAATAATGAAATATCTGTCCATCTAAGCACATTTATCTCCCCAGCCGTTGCTCCGATCGCCTCCAAAATCTGCCAAAACACTTTTCAGGGGTCTGGATGAATCTGGTGCAAAAAAGAAAAAAGAAATGTGCCCACACAGTGATATTTTACATTTTTAGGCCTTCACACTCACAGAGCCATTGTGAAATCATCAGCATCCCTTCCCTGCTTCCCACGGATGCTTTCACCGATGATGTAATCAGTGATGTCACTCGAGCAATTGTGATGCCATCCTTAATAATGATGTCATCAGTGATGTTACTCAAGGAATTGTGATGTCATCAGTGCATGATGTCATTAGTGATGATGTCACTCAAGTGGTGGCAGATCTCTCTCTGCTTTGTTCACCTCAACAGTCATGGTCAACCCCACATACCTGAGGCCTTTCGACTGAGGACCCTGGTATAACCAGGAGGGCTACGGTCTAAGTTTTTAGTTTGGGGGAAATTGGTAGCTGGTAGCAACACTCATACAAGTCAAAATTCATTCCACTGGGAAAAAACTTGATTAGATTAAACGCTGAAGGATTATAATGAAAAACTCAACAGAAACGGGTGAAAACAATGATTAAATCATTGCATCCGTCAATTATAAGAATACATAAATACAACAAGTTTTTCAGGCACCATGCTTTTTTATGTTCGTTAAGAATTTAGTCACATTTGTGGGGGAAACAAGTGAATGTAAGAGGTCAAATCTTATTGAACAGCAGTAAGATGAGTCAAATGTTTCCTTAAAGGGTCATTGTCACCCCCAGTGCCGTAGACCTAGAGAAATTGTGGACTGTCCCTGTTTCAGCTTGGCTTTAGCTCATGTACAGCTGACATCAGGTTTCTACTATGGATCTTACTGGTTCTGTCTCAGGTTGTCAAAAGTATCAATACTAAAAATTTGAAATGGATTCAATTCTCATTTGCAACAGTATCGATACAGCATCAGTGCTTTCTCTTAATGAAAAATCCAACATACTACTGATTTTCCCCTCCCTATCATTGGTGGGTGTCTGTTGCTTCAACAAGCTAAAAGTGTTCTGATAGGCTGATGACTAGAGCAGGGGGTAATCTGCTGTGGAAGTGCAAGGTTTTTAATGAGTTCTATCGGGCCTAGATTAAGGAGAAGCGTGCGTCTGTCTGATCATCTGTCTCCGTTTATTTTTATGCCTCTTGATGTGTTGCCACCCCTAGGTATCGAAAATTGTATCGAGTATCGATATTGCTTTGCTTCACATCATCATGTGAGGGTCTGGCATACAGTTTTGGCTCAGTGACTGACTTGATGTCAGTTGGGACGTTGTCCCCGGCAGCTAGTAGACATCCCAGAGGAGTCCCCAGCAAAATGAGAAAATTGTGTGATTTCACTATGAATGTTGTGCATATACTTGTTCATACCTTTCACTCTCTCCTGTTATCTCCCCATCTACATTATATTATACTTGCGCTGTTCACGTCAGCTGCGTCGACCTGACGCAGATTCACATTTTTGGGGAGCTGTACGCCAGCTAAGCTGGCAGGCTCGCAAGCCGCGGTGTAGCCTATGGCACGCATGGTGAGGGCTTTGACGCCTGAGTATGAATTTTGCTTAATGCATTCGGCAGAGAACTGCCACAGTAAAAAGCTAATTAAAGGAATCAAAAATCAAGCAGGTGATGGTGGTCTGCCCTCACTGAAATTGACAAACTAGCGACTAAGCCAGGAAAAAGGATGTTACGCTCTATAGCTAAACAAACTATAATAATTATGCAGCTTGTGCAGCCCAGGCCTGGACCACAATTGCTTAAAATCTGGCTTTGATCTTAGTTTTTAAATGCACCTTAAAGGAATAGTTCACCCAAAAATTAAAATTGTGTCATCATCTACTCACCCTCATGCCAGTTGAAACGCAGCAGGTTTGTCCATATAACACACAGGGTTGCCACCACAACTCCATAGCAACCTTCTCTAAAACATCTGAAGTCAGTGGGGACCAGTTCTTCAGAGTACAGTGTATAGGTCTTTCTATTCACAGTGTGATTGTTTGGCTGATTTTGTGTTGGAACTCTAAAGACAGAAACAAGGTCAATAAACTGATCAGGAAGGGCGGATCCAACATTGGCTTGATGTCCGACTCCCTTGAAATGATATGATCACCCAATGCATGTTGTTTTTAGTGACCTGAAGGAATCCTTTAGTGATCGGCTTGTTATGCCTAGGTGCTCTTCTCCTGAGAGCTTTAGAACGTCCTTTGTACTATCTGCTGCGGTGGCGTTTTTTTTAATGATTATTGTCGTTCTACTACACTACAAGCATGTTGCTGTCATACTATATGGTGCTGTGCTCTCCCCTTTTTTGTACTGCTTGAGACTTATATAGCTTTTTTTTCTATTGTACTAATTGTCCTATATGTATGGTGGCACTTAGTTCCTCCCCCCGGGGGAGTAATAAAGTATTTCGTATCGTTGGGATCGTAGAACAGGTCCCTACTGACTTCAGTTGTTTTGGAGAAGGCTAGCTGCTACAGTACAGTTGTACTGTAAGTTGTGTTGCAACCTCCCTGTGTGGACTAACACATTTCACATGTGTTTCATCTGGCATGAGCCATGAGGGTGGGTAGATGATGACAACATTTTCATTTTTGGGTGAACTCCTCCTTTAATATCAGATGTACCCATAGCACACCAGAGCCAAAAGTTGAAGCAATTAATAATAGCAGCAGCAATCGAGGCCTGGGCTGCCTAAGCTGCATAATACGTTTGCTCCAGAGCTGGAGTGTAAAATCCTTTTTCCTGACTTATGCCTACCCCACACTACAGGATATTTTGCAAGATTATGGTCAAGATTCCCCCCTCCCGATTTTCTCGGGGGTGCTCCCGATTTGAAGCGCGTCGGGCAGATAATCTTCCCAAAAGATCCTGTAGTGTGTGGGGTTCAAAGATTCACAATCGGGAAGACTGCCTCTTCCCGATTGTGAATCGTGCATATCTAACATGTTAGATATTTACAACCCGACAGGCGATTGCATCTTGAGCAGAGAGCCAGTAGTAGCTGCGTTTCAATTACAGTTTTTCGCAAAATAATCTGGTCCGCCCGCAGCCCCGCACAGAAACAAAGAACGAGGAAATTGTCCTCGAGGTGAAATACCCGTGCGTCTTTGAACGGGACGGAAAACTAATGCTATACTGCAAAGCATGTAGCCTACACGGAAAAGTGAGTCAAATCAGCAGACGCCCCCTCCTCCACAAGGCACCTGTGCAGACGGTTTTCGCCTGGCCGTGCACAGTAGGCCTACACCCCGAATGGACGCGGCTGTCCGCGCAAATATTAGTTAAACAAATCCTTTCAGTGCAAATGCATTATAAAAACAAAAAATAAGATTTGTTTAGAAAACGAAATGACACAAATGTATTATTATTATTATTATTATTATCATTATTACTACTACTACACCCGGTGCGCACACTGAATAGGCATTTTAAAAGTTAACGTCGAGCCCTGCTTCCAAGGTGAATCTTCTGCATAATCTTCTAGTGTGTGGGGTTGCGTTTGAACAGACGCGATTGTGTGTGTGTCCCAAGATTGAAATGTTAAAAAATCGGCTCTCTCTGTCCTGTAGTGTGTGGGGTCTCAAGATTTTTATAATCTTCAAGGATTTGAAAATCCTGTAGTGTGGGGTAGGCATAGCTCAATACACCGTACTCAATACACCGCAAAACTTTGTAGAAGGGTTGGTCATGGGCCAAATCATGAACTGCTTAACTTTCCATGCAAACTGACCAAAAGGAGGCATGGCAATGATGGTAGCCAATCACAATAAGGCAATAATATGGCTTCACGTACATGTAACAGCACGTCGTGGCGGAGGTATGCACTCTACCGAGTGCCCTTCTAGTTTTCTGTTTCTATCCTAAGATTTGATGAAAATATAATAATCTATAAATGATCTAAAAAATAAAATAAGATGAATATTCCTGTCAAGAAGTCATAATAGTGGCTTCATTTGCTCTCCACTTTCAGTGTTGACAGTTGATGCTGCTTAATGTTACACAACTCAAACCCAGTGAGACCATGTAAGAAATAATAGTTACGCATTACAACCCTAGGTCTATGATCACAAGCAGAGCCTTGGCAGGGTCTCATGCTCCAACCCAGTGGTTCCCAAGTGGGGTCCACGGGCCATGTCCAGGGGATCGGTGTTTTTGTTTTTGTTTTGTTTTGTTTTGTTGTTGTTGTTGTTTTTTGGGCGGGGGGGGGGGGGGTTCTGTATCCACTGGCACTTTTACAGAGGGTAGCCTACATGTAAACGGATGCCCTGACATTACCGTCTTCCAGAGGCTGTACTGGGCTAATTTTTTAAGCTAAAGTGAAGATCAGTGTAGCCTATCATATGAAACTAGAACACTTAGTGGACTGGCATGGCCATTTTCAAAAGGGGTCCCTTGACCTCTCACCTCAAGATATCTGAATGAAAATGGGTTCTATGGGTACCCACAGGTCTCCCCATTACAGACATGGCCACTTTATGCTAATCTCATGCAGCCATTTTAAATGTCAGGCCTAATTACTATAATACTGTTATGATAACTTGTTATGATTTGTTCAGAGCTTTCTGAAAATGAATTGAATAAGAGGGAATAAGATAAGTTCATTATTTTAAAGTTGAAGCACTTACTGAAAGTTAGCTTTAGACTGGTCATTTTAAATGTCTGTGTTTATTAGGAGTATGCCAGTTTTGCCAGCACGGAATGTGTGTGTGATCTGCGGAGGTCTGCCTCGCTTGACCATGTTTCAGCCTTAGTCGAGGACAGAGCAAGTAGCAGAGCCGTCTTGACCTAAAACAGCTTGAGAGAGATATGGTCAAGGAGTTCGAATGGCACCTTAACCAGGGCCTCCAAAACCAAAGGCAGATCTGATAGAGACACTGTGGAGCGCATAGTTTTACAGATATCTAGGATGAACTGGCTAGTAATGAGATGTGTGCGTTTACTTCATTTATTTGAACTGCGAACAAGACATGAGCTGATCACGTTTGTCTGCGGACTTTCTGCTTCCTGAAACTCCCCCCCAATCCTGGCGTTCTCCTATGTCACGTGTTGCACACAAAGATCATATATACGGAAGATGAACACTCCAACTTACTTCGGTGTCAGCTAGATCCACATTTTTCTTCTCAACGACTTCCTTGTTTTGCTCGGGAGTACAAAAAAACTTTCATTGACAATTTTCTTTACATTTGTTGTCTGCGCAGCCCACCACACAACAGCTTTTAGCTATGTTTAATTGAAGGAAAATGACGCTGGTTTATGGAAGTGAATGGAGAGCTTTCCCCCGTGATGGGCGTGGCCTATTTCATGCAGTGTCTCTATTGACGATTAGAGGAGCCCCTTGCAGGGCGGAGTCTCAGGAAACGGTTCACGACAGGGTGGCCAAATACTGCCCTCTCACCAAAGCCCACATGACCACAAGTGATCACTGACACTGACACATACACTTTGATGGTGGAGTACATCAGCCCCTCTCCTGGAGGAAGGAGTGAACAGATCCAACTGTCTAGTTCAAAGGATCAATGTTCCTCTTGCCACACCAGTTGTGAAAACGCAACTATTGTCTTGTAGGTGGCAACAGGATTGAGCTCTATATAGTGCCTGAATGGTCTGTACCACGTCAGCAGCCAGTCCAACACGCATCAGGAGCCAGACTCTGAGCGCCCCACCCCGCTGCCTGAAACAAACTTGCTTTCGCTTTCCTCCAGTCACTGGAAACGCTCAATAGCCACGGTGACAGAGGCGAGATGAGGGAGCGCTGAGCAGGTCCTCTCTGTTTTTCTTCTGGAGAGCAGTGAGGCCAAACCAAACGTTTCGGATACCCACGGTGGACAGCACCACTGTGCAGCTGGCAGCGGTGGTGACTATCCTGGTCTGGTTATTCATCTGCCCTGGAGATGTGATCCAATTCGGGAGCAGAGAGGGAGGTTTTTCCAGTCTGACTGGCAACTGACACTCACAGCAGGTTGTTGGTCAAAGCTGCAGTTTGGGCTCCCAGTGGGAACAGCTTATCCAAGTATTCCAACATCTCTCTATTCTTCGGCTGTGGGGGCAGATATTTCCGGCTTCCAGACCAGCTGGTAGAGCCAGGAGCATCCTGCCCTGGACCGTCAGAGGCCGCTTTTCCCAGAGAACTGGGGGAAGTCAGAGAGACCGGAGACTGGGGCCTTGCAGTGGAGCTGGTCCTTCCAATTAGCTTAGACTGCAGTCCAGATTTAGACTGGCTTCACCGGGGGAGCTCGCTTGAAGCGATGCCGGCATTAGCTGCTGCTTTTGCCATCACTAGGGGGAAGTCTTGCCTCATAGCATAACAGGAGCAGCAGAGGCAAAGGAAATTGCTCTATTGTAGACAGAGGTGAGATTATCATCCTCTTCATCCAAATCCCCCCTCCTCCATAGCATGAGGAGATGCTGCCAGCAGAGGATCAGCAGAGGCCGGGCTGGGAGCATCACCATCGGGCTCACCATTGCTGGGGACTGTCGGGGTGGTGTCCGTGTCATGGGGGCCGTTAGCTTCTTCATCGCTAGCATCACAGCATAGCACAAGGTCAGGGCTGCATGGGTAGCGCTGAAAATGTGCCCAGCGCAGCTGGTGGTGAGGGACAGGAAGAGAAGCGCAGCTGAGCCAGGCAAGATCAGGAACGACTCCAGCGGGAGCGTGGTCGTAGCCGAGACACTCGAAGCACAAGACATGAAGGTCTGTTGAAGCGATCAAGCCCGGAAAGCAACGTCATACGTCAGTACTGTGCAAATGGTTGTTGTAGGCTGTTGTTGTTCGTCATCTATTGGCTTAAAGTACAGTAAGTTTGTGGAGAATAGTAGTAGCCAGAGGGTTTTATGCGCTCGGCTTGCTCAAGGCTCATCCTGATTGGTTGAGGTGTATGCAAATTCAGTGTGCGAATGCCCTCTTGTGAGTGGCTAGAGCATACGAGACCCTGTCAATGGGCAAAAGGGGTGCACTTTATTTTCCTGTAGTCCTTATAGATAGAGACATCTTATAGACGGTTTTCACAGAATTGTGTTGCTAGGGAACAGTTTGGAACCTACATGTAGCTTATGTCTGTCAGATATTGTGCTTGCAAACACTGCAACGGGAAGTAAACTGGGGGGGATTTAGAATGTTTGCATTGTCGAATTAAAACCGCCTACAGATAGTTGTAGCATCCATTTTATTAAATTTGGTCAACAAAATTCGAAGACAATAATTGACTGCCTTTCAAATAGCACATCTTCCTTCTTTGATATCGGTCCTATTTTAAGATTTGGAGCCCAAACTCGAATGATGGCTTGTGTGTTGTACCTGTAAGTCACTTCACTCCTCACTGTCCTCACTGCGAGTGTTCTCTTATAACCACCTCTCTCTACCTCTTTTGCCCCTCCTCCCCCTGATTCCAGCAGCCGTTCCTGGAAGTGAAAGTTCTCGAGACGACCAAACGCTCTCGGAGAAACCTGGGCCTGGACTGCGACGAGCACTCCACCGAGTCCCGCTGCTGCCGCTACCCCCTGACGGTGGACTTCGAGGCTTTCGGATGGGACTGGATCATTGCCCCCAAGCGCTACAAAGCCAACTACTGCTCCGGCCAGTGCGAGTACATGTTCATGCAGAAATACCCGCACACCCACCTGGTGCAGCACGCCAACCCCCGGGGCTCCGCCGGGCCCTGCTGCACCCCGACCAAGATGTCCCCCATTAACATGCTCTATTTCAATGACAAGCAACAGATCATCCACGGCAAGATCCCGGGAATGGTGGTAGATAGATGTGGCTGCTCTTAGGCTGCATGGGGAGACACACAGTGTTGTATCATACCACCCAAAACCCTTATGGAGCTCTCCCCGCCCGGCACCAGAATCCACTCCCTGGCACCAGATTTCACTTCTGCTCAGCCACAACACGCCCCCCCCCCCCCTCCCCCCCCACTGGGCTTCCACATTTTCCAGTAATTAAATTTGTTCTAACTGTTATAAAAAAAGTTATAAAAGAAATATGAATCAAAAAGAGGACTGTGATAGAAATACATATTGAATGATTCAAAGAGGTTGTACTTGTGGAGCAGCTTCAGAAAACGGTAAATGAGACAAAACTATGTTATAATGTATAAGTTTTGTGTTTTTTTCCTCAAGATTTTTTTTTATTTTAACAATGGCATCTTTGTGAAAAGTCCAGGTTAGTGGATTGAGATAACAGGGGACATATTAAGCATTTACAATATTTTTTTAAAGCCATTTCAGTCCTGGAGTGAAGAGTTATTTGGGCTATCTGAAGTTTTAGAAATACTGTATTTCACTGATACACTTACTGGAGGGATTTGATCCACACAAATGTTGGGTGAGGGGCATGATCAGAATTATTTTGCAATCCATCACTTAACAGGAACGCTCACGAATACTATTAGGATCAATCCCAAATATTGTTTAGAGAATTGTTTAGAGATGTGCTTTAGAGATGTTAAGTGCTAAGGAGATCCAAAACCAAACATACAGCCTCTAATAATGTATAACACCCCAGTGTGACATTCTCGAGTATCCATGAAACCTTTCACAGTTACTTTGATCTTCTTTTATTTGTAGTCTTGTAAAACACAAAAAGAGAAAAGGAGAGCGAGAGAAGAGGTTATGCTATTTTGTACTCCATCTTTAAAAGTGGACAAATAAAGTTGTTGATATAGCTTTTCCTTCCACCCGACAGCAGTTATTATAGTGCAAGTGAAGTTAGTTTCAACTTGCACAAGTTCCAAAAGGAAACTGTATTTGCAGATGCACTCGGTTCTGCCTCAGAGAGGAGTCTCACTGTTGGCTCACAGTGTGATGCACTCCTGCAATGAGGATGGACAAAAGCTTTCTGCTCAGATCACATTTTAATTCTCAAATTTCCCTCTATGTAACAGAGAAAAAAAATCACTTTACACTGTATTAAATGAAAATAAATGCACTGTTTCATAGCTCGAAGAGGACTATGATTGAGCTAGCAGGTAATAGCAAACAGATGATGGCAAAATCCATCCCTAGTTATTATGATGCCTTCTCCACTCAAGGATATAGATGAGCGATAAAACCTTGAAATAAAAGTATGACAACCCACAAAGGTGCGAGTATTCTCCGGTTAATCTCAATTTTAAGCTAATTTAATTGGTCAAATGTAATACAAAAATAAACAACACAATACTACCAATAGAAGTTGACATACTCTACACAGCTTAGAGTATTGTTCATTATGTCTGACTTAAAAAGACACTTAAATTACAAAATAGCATTAGCTACATTATTCCTGTCAAGCCAGTCCCGTCAGTCTCTCATTTTATCTTGTTAGTGATACTTGTTTGAGAAACATCACTTAGTTTGCAGATATACCGTACACAAGTATTTAACCCACCTCCGCAACAGAAAAAAATAAAGAAATAAAAAATCCTTTTAGCTACAGTACCGTATATTGAAGTAATAAGCTTCTTATGGTCAAACTGTCCTTTTATAGATCACATCCAACCACAAGAGAATGCAGCTGAACCACTCTGTTTAGTTCAGAGAAATGCCCCCCCCCCCCCCCCCCCCCCCGTGCACCACCCCACCCCCAAAGCAACATCAACCGTATCGTCATGGCAACATCAACTGTATCGTCATGGCAACATCAACTGCATCGTCAATGTGGAGAAAATATTGGAAGTGCTTGAACATAGAGTAGATTAGTAAGCTTGAAGTCTGTCTTGTCTCCTGGATATCAGAGCAAAGATATCCCTTTGTTGTAAACGAAAGCACTATGCTGTTGGATAAAGGAAGAGCCTTCTGACATTATATATAAATGATATATGTATATATTAAAAAGGGGTACAAAAACCTTTTTTGGGCACTCTACCTTACCAACAATAAATTTTGCACTATGGGACGTTCACGGCGTGAGGAGGTGAAGTGTTGTTTGTGTTTTACCAAGCACAAGAGAGCTTGTACAGTATAGGATAAAAAAAGAAACTATTCAAGCTTCTGGTGATGAACCATGTGGATAAACTAGAGAGGTTGTCACTTCTTTTGATACCATCACGCTTTCCTGACTTTTGTCTGAAGCGGGGGCCTGTCCATACACTCAACACACTTCTATCCAATCTGGAACCTGGACATACCAGCGGCCTGAAAGGCCTCCTTGGTCATTTTGGGTGATAAGTCATGTGTGTATTAAGTGTCTGGCTCAATGAACATAGAAGGCTTTAACTGGAAATGGCCCGCCCATCAACTTCAATCTGTTACCAAGTTAGAGAGAATATTATGTACTTTTGACTTTAACCATGTGTCGACTGTCTTGCATAGACATGTTTTTTTTTGCCTTTGTGTGTATTTTAAGTGAAAGCACCCATGTAAGAATGGGAGGAGTATCCAGGGATCGTTAGCCAAAGTAGAGGATGACATGTTGTGTGCTGTAACTTTTGTGATAGCAAGAATATGCTAGAACATTTCAAAGGGAGGAAAGAAAACTGGTAGGGGCAGTGGTTGGAAACAATTCAACTGGTCAATTGTCTATTTATTAATATCAATTATAATGCATTTCAAAGTATGTCTACCTCACTTTAGCCTTCTAAAAACTCTTTTTTTAAATTTGAGATTTTGTCATAAATTAATCTGTGCAAACTTGTAACCCATTAAGAAACCCCCCCAAAAATGTAGATGAAAACCACAGGGTCCCCTTGCTCTCAGGTCCAGATTGAGTTATTGACAGATTGCGTTATTGACAGATTGAGTTATTGACAGTTGTGTTGGAAAGAATGAGTGAAGTTAGCGGCTCTGGTGATGTATGTGGTCAAAAGAAATAACTAGCTGTGCCCAGAACCACGGCTTAACTATAGTTCAAGCTGTGGACAAGTTGCATTTTGAATTTTAGTGTTTGTATACTGGTATGTGTGAGAGTGTTTTCATATAAATATATGAGAGTAAGAAATCTCTATGTAAATAACTACCCAAATGTTGACATTTATGATGTTTTGGACAGGTTCACCGCTTCTCATGTTTTGCTCACTTTCCCCTTTCATTCCTCTGTTCTTTGTGTATTAAAAGAAATCACCCCAACTTTGTAGTTTAATGGTTGTGCATATGAATAACTGTTCAATTGTTATTTTTGCCCTTTGTTGTTTATTTACTGTCATTTTTCTTTTGTACAATAAATCATTTATTTAGCTTATGAGAGTCATTGTTTATTTTTGACCAATCCTAATTTGTCTGTTCAGTTCAGGCCAGCCTGCTCCCACAACTTGATAAGAACATTGCATCCCTCTCTCTCTCTCTCTCTCTCTCTCTAACACACACACACACACACACACACACACACACACACACACACACACACACACACACACACACACACACACACACACACACACACACACACACACACAGACACAAACACACACACACACACACACACACTTAAAGGAACATATTCCCCGATAGTAAGATGAGAATATAGATTTTTTTCTCTGTGTGTGCAGTACAAAGTGTGATGCACCCCTCCTGCTAGTTAGCTTAGCACAAAGAATGGTAGTCGATTGGGACAGCAGTCACCAAAAATACACATTCCAAAAGCGCCAAAATGCTCATATGTATGTTGTGACTCGTGTACTCACCACACAAAATAATAATACAAGATTATGCTGTAATTTTCGAAGCAAATACAATAGCCGGAACTACTTCCAAACATGGCCGCCTGCCTGGCGCAGCGATTCATCAATCATCAGTCCCTTTTTTGTTGACGGAAGTTGCGTTAGTTGCCATCGTGCTTTTGAGGCGCTGTGTGCAATCACTGCGCCAGGCGGCCATGTTTGGAAAGTAGTTTCCCGGCTATGCGTTTGCTTCTAAAATGACATTGTCTCGTAATTTTCGATTATTATTTCACGGCGTGGTCAGCACACGAGTGACGAGTCACAACATGTACATAAGAGCATTTTGGTGCTGTGGGAATGTGCATTTTTGGTGACTGAACGGCGGTATACTGCTGTAACCAATTGACCACCATTCATTGTGCTAAGCTAACTAGCAGGAGGGGTGCAACGTGCATCGCACTTTGTACTGCGCACACAGAGAAGAGAAAGGCATCTATATTCTCGTCTTACCATCGGGAATATGGCAAATAGGTGTGTTCCTTTAAGCCACTGTGGTAGCATCCTGGGTCTGTGAAAAGTGGAAGCGGGTACCAGAGGTGGCAGGGAACAGATTCACTCTGAGGCTAATTGGGGAAAGAGAGCGTTCAGAGGACAAAGGTTTAGTGTTGGTTTGGGTTGCCATTATTTGGATTTCATATGCCATCCAGCCTGACCCAATTAATATGCCACCTGATAGGAGGGCCTCTCATCAACCTAATTTAGAGAATCAATAGGGGACAAACGAGAGTGAGAACGAAGCTTTTTACGGATGCAAACAGACAAAGACCACCCAGTACAAGCTCGAGAAGGCCGATGCCAGCAATGACATAAACCTTTTGACAAACCCGCACTCGACATAAACAAACATTCACACAGTCCCTGTGCCCCTCAAGTGCGTCAATGTAGCGAACAAATCAGTGCTCATACGTCGACAAGGAACAACACCGGTGTCGGCCCACATACGTCGACAAGGAACAACACCGGTGTCGGCCCTCATACGTCGACAAGGAACAACACCGGTGTCGGCCCTCATACGTCGACAAGGAACAACACCGGTGTCGGCCCTCATACGTCGACAAGGAACAACACCGGTGTCGGCCCTCATACATCGACAAGGAACAACACCGGTGTCGGCCCTCATACGTCGACAAGGAACAACACCGGTGTCGGCCCTCATACGTCGACAAGGAACAACACCGGTGTCGGCCCTCATACGTCGATAAGGAACAACACCGGTGGATGTTTTTATTGCTAAGGGGCAGTTGTAGAAGCTGGACATGAAGTGTTAAGTAGCTGAAAGCCTTAAAACTGCTACCATGAGGAACTCAAAACAAATATAAACTATGCTGTGGAAGTACTTGCAGAATTGCGTTAAAAAAGTACAAAAGGTACAGTACTATCAATATTGAACAGTTAGTTCTGAGTTTAAAGTGATCATCTTTCTAAGATTTCAGCATTGTTCTCTTGGGTGACACCTATGGCGATGAGTGGTAATTCCAGGTGACATCCAAACAGTGTTGCATTATGTGACATTACTAATGTCACTATATATACTGCAAAGGCTTCCGTCAATGGACCGTAGCCTCAATCAACATTGTGAGTGACTATTATCTTTTTTTTTTTTTTTTTATGAAAATCTTTGAGATTATAACTTTAAATCAGGATTCCGAGAATAAAGTCAGAATTCTGAGATTAAAGTCAGAATTCCGCGTTACTGTCAGAATTTTGAGAAAAAAGTTAGTTTTGAGATTAATGTCAGAATTCTCAAATTAAAGTCAGAATTCTGCGGGGGGGTGGGGGTGGTGGGAGAAGCATACTATGTGACATCACTGATGATGTCACTGATGACATTATCGATGGCGTACCGGAATTTGAATGTCTCGGGGTCCCTAGATTTTTGCGACGTCAAAGTAGGGTCACGAGCAAAAAAAGGTTGGGAACCCCCGCTCTAAGCAGAGAAGGCTGGGGGTTGGGAGCTTTTGGGAGGAGCTTGATAGCAATTATGGCCATAAAGTTAAGAAAGAAGGTGAATTGGGGCAGCACTCAATAGCTTCAATTGCTGGACACTCAGTAACACCTTTTTGTCTTGCTCACTGACTGCCCAGTGTTTAGAGAGGGGAACTGTTCAGGAAAGATCACACACACACGCTTATGGGATGAAAGAACCTCACGTGACAATAAAATCAACTGTGGAGACACCAGTTTTGAGTTGTGACGGGCTGGCAGCTGGACAAAGCTCACTCAATATGAAGATGCTGTGCGGTTACAGTTGTTTATTATCATCCCATTCAGGAAATACATTTTGTTGGGGTTTTCATTTATCTGAGATTTAGATCGCATTAGCTCACAGTGGAAAAGAAAATCATATTATTGGGGAAGGAATAGAACTGAAACACTAAATAGAAAATTATTTTTGAAAAAGGATTCATCCTATTTGTTTCAGTGTGGATGTATTGCCTTGGTACATCATATTTGCACTTGATAATTGGGACTTTTACGCAGATAAAGATACATAATCTTTTGCTAGCAGAGCTGCTATTCCATCATGTCATCTTGTTTTTGTCATCCACCTTTACTTGATTTTGTTATAGTCTGAATAGTTATATTCTGCTATATGCCTTGTTATAGTCTGAATATGTAGTTTTATTCTGCTTTATGCCTTGTTATCTGCACTATAAATATTCTCCTCCGCCTAGTGAGATTTTTGTGTTTTGTTTACTTTGTATCTTTGACATCCCTGAAAGCACTATAGAAAAAAAATATGATTAGAATTAGTAGTAGTAGCAACAGTAATACTAGCACAAATTGTTGTCGCAGTAGTAATCATATCTAAATAGTAATATTAAATACTAATAGTAGTCATAGTAGCAGGAGACTTAAAGGAGAACTTCACTGAAAGACAAAGCTGATTTATTTTGCATATGATCTCAAACTGCTGGGATGATCTGTAGGAAAGATCCGAAGGGAAGATTTGTAGGGATGATGTGGAAGAGCCGAAGGTTGATTTGTTATTGTTAGCCGGCGCTCGCCCCCACGTGTCTGTCATCTGTGACATCATGAGCAGCATCGTGACGTGACATCATGATGTCGGGAAGGTCCATGCCATCATGGTATCGGTGATGATGACATCCTGGTGAGGTCACTTGCATCTATAAGGTCAGCTGCATCTGTCAGTGCCAACTGCCAGGTGGGAAACAAACCCACGGCTTCTGGTGCGACAGCTTTATCCACTCATTGCACCACTGTGCCTCATCCACTCTGAGCACCTTTTTTTCTGATCCCCCTTTGTTCCCAAATTGTACTTGGCCAATTTTGCCCCCTGCTGCCCCAGTCGCTGTTCCACCCGCTGTCGATCTGGGGAGAGCCGAGACTAGCACCATGCTTCCTCTGACACATGCGCAGTTGCCAGCCGCTTCTTTAAACCTGACCTCACGCTATTCCCACCAGTTCCATTCCACCCCGACCGAGGAGGCGCTAGTGCAGGGACCAGGGCACATACCCCCAATCCGCCTTCCCTCCCCCAGACACAGCCAATCGTGCCTGTATGGACGCCCGTCGACCCTCTGAGCACCTTGACTGGAACCATAACAGCCTCCCCCAAATGTGCGGAGTACATTTGCTCCATGGCGCTGAGGCCCCAAGCCGCCTCATCTGGGCCACAACTTGGTTGAAGGTGCCTGCGCAGTGGATCTCTTAGATTCTGAGGGCCTCCTCTGTCAACAGGCTAATCTGGGGTAAGCGCAGCTATCTGGCTCGAAGGACCATTTGTTGGGATCATCTGTAGGGAAGATCTGAAGAGAAGATTTGTAGGGATGATCTGTAGGATCCGAAGGTTTATTCATTATTATTAGCCGGCGCTCACCCGCGTGTGTCTGCTAGAACACAGGACGCGGAGTGATGACAGGCGGGATATGAACCAACAACCTTCCCAGGATGAGGCCACGGCTTCCGGGGGGGACAGCTTATCCACTGCGCCACCGTGCCTCAATAGGGGCAGTGTGGATAATAGGTGCAAACGAAGTGTGAATCCATAAAAAAACAGCCTTAAGTAGACATGGCCTACAAGCGGCTCAGTGCCTTGCCTCTTGTGTCCCGTGAATGACAGATGTCGCTTAAATGTTTTGTGCTCCTGGCGCACCATCTGGTTGGGAGCGGACTAATGCTAGGCTCTGCCATAGACAGTGGTAAGCTGCAATCCAGCGGGCCTGGATGACAGTGTGTGCCTTGCCGGGGGCATGTTGCTCTGTCGTCCTGCAGGTCAGAACGCTGACCTGGGGATGTGAGAGGACCATCCCTACCCTGGAGGAGTTCCTCTCAGGACTAACAGTCAGACCCACATAGGAAGCAACAAAGCTCCTAATTGCACAGCGTTCTGTAAATGCATTTGTTATTCCAGAGCTTCACTGCAATGGGACTGTTCAATACGCATGAATGGAGCATCAATATGAAAGATTCAACAATGTGTTTGAACTGAGTTTGAGTGATAGAACCAGTTGATTAATTTCAAAATAATAGTAAGGTAAATGGGTTGCCAAAAAGAGAATGCACCCATGTGGACTCACAATAGGAACATAATGTAATTGAAAGAAAGAACATAATGTATTCATAATTTAAAAGTAAAAGCACATTTTTCTAAAAGAGAGAATTGTGTGAGAGGGTTTTAGACAAACTGTTTTATATGATCAGATATTTTAATATTTCTAAAACAAAACATGCTTTTCTGTAGGAACTACATCAGTGTTAAAAAAAAACTCTACACAATTATTTATATAGTTGGATAGTTATGAAGTTGAAAGTTTCAAAATATTTTAGACCACAAGATTAAAAGAGAGAAATATCAATGAGCAGAATATGATACACCTAAAAACTCTTTGTGATTGTACAGCAGTCTGAGCCAGTGGGAATTTCATTCTCTCCCTGGTTCTCACAGGTGATGACTTGACTTTAAAAAGATCTACCAGCAGCCTCCTCTCTCCCGGCACAGCAATCTGAACATTCCGTTAGAGCCCAACCGATACCGGATTTTGTGGCCCGATGCCGATACCGATATTAGGGAGTTTAATCAATATATCAGCTGATATTATATGATACACATTACACACATTATACTACACACTTTCTTTTTTGCAATGATCCAAAAGAAATGCATTGTGATGTTATAATGCATTGTTATGTTATAATGCATTGTGATGTTATAATCAGAAATGCATTGTTATGTTATAATCAGAAATGCATTGTTATGTTATAATGCATTGTGATGTTACAATCAGAATTGCATTGTGATGTTATAATGCATTGTGATGTTATAATCAGAAATGCATTGTGATGTTATAATCAGAAATGCATTGTGATGATATAATAAGAAATGCATTGTGATGTTATAATCAGAATTGCATTGTGATGTTAGAATGCATTGTGATGATATAATAAGAAATGCATTGTGATGTTATAATCAGAAATGCATTGTGATGTTATAATCAGAATTGCATTGTGATGTTAGAATGCATTGTGATGTTATAATCAGAAATGCATTGTGATGTTATAATCAGAATTGCATTGTGATGTTATCATCAGAAATGCATTGTGATGTTATAATCAGAATTGCATTGTGATGTTATCATCAGAAATGCATTGTGATGATATAATAAGAAATGCATTGTGATGTTATAATAAGAAACACATTGTGATGTTATCATCAGAAATGCATTGTGATGTTATAATAAGAAATGCATTGTGATGTTATAATCAGAAATGCATTGTGATGATATAATAAGAAACACATTGTGATGATATAATAAGAAATGCATTGTGATGATATAATAAGAAATGCATTGTGATGTTAGAATGCATTGTGATGTTATAATCAGAAATGCATTGTGATGTTATAATCAGAATTGCATTGTGATGTTATCATCAGAAATGCATTGTGATGATATAATAAGAAATGCATTGTGATGTTATAATCAGAAATGCATTGTGATGTTATCATCAGAAATGCATTGTGATGATATAATAAGAAATGCATTGTGATGTTATAATGCATTGTGATGTTATAATAAGAAACACATTGTGATGTTATAATAAGAAATGCATTGTGATGATATAATAAGAAATGCATTGTGATGTTATAATCAGAAATGCATTGTGATGTTATCATCAGAAATGCATTGTGATGATATAATAAGAAATGCATTGTGATGTTATAATGCATTGTGATGTTATAATAAGAAACACATTGTGATGTTATCATCAGAAATGCATTGTGATGTTATAATAAGAAACACATTGTGATGATATAATAAGAAATGCATTGTGATGATATAATAAGAAACACATTGTGATGATATAATAAGAAATGCATTGTGATGATATAATAAGAAATGCATTGTGATGTTATCATCAGAAATGCATTGTGATGTTATAATAAGAAACACATTGTGATGATATAATAAGAAATGCATTGTGATGATATAATAAGAAATGCATTGTGATGTTATAATCAGAAATGCATTGTGATGATATAATGCATTGTGATGTTATAATAAGAAACACATTGTGATGTTATAATAAGAAATGGGAAGGTTACGCGAGGACACAGCTGCACATTCTCTGCCTTGGTAGGGGTGAGCAAACTGAAAGATTCCAGGTCACTGATCAAACTTCCAAAAGCACGATCCTCGGTCGGCTCAATCTTCCTTTGCCACGACAAGACGTCCATATTAAGAGAACAATAACAAAACAAAACAACAAATTTGCTCTGCCTTTCTGAGATGAACACTTCCCATGCCAGATCCATCTTGAGACATGATGAGAGTGTTCTGGGCATGGAGGTCATGGATCATACAGTGGCAGCTATATATGGCATTTCACCTTCTCTGTTTGTTTTCTTACTTGTGAAGTGGTAGGAGGAGGCCTTCTGTTTCCTTATGTTATACCGGTACATGTCATTTTGCTTTGCTTGTGATCTTTACAGGCTGTCATTTGTCTGACATGTATCATGAATTTTAATTGACCTCTAATCCTTAAAGAGCTAATCAGATTCGTATGCCCCCCCCCCATATAATATATATGTGTCTGCATTTGCTTTATGTTGGCCCAAGTAATTTCTATAGCTCCATTGCTAACCAAAGACAATTCATTTTGTTCATATTTGGGTATTATTATTAGGGGTCCAAGCACGAAGTGCGTGGATCCCTATTGTATCTGTAATGTTTATTATTATTATTATTATTATTATTATTATTCTGCCCTAAAACAGCATGCACGTCAAAAACCGTAAGGGCTACAGTAGCCAGACTTTGCACATAGGTTGGAAATGTGCCCCACTGCTCAGAGACAAAAAATTAGCCATATTGGCCAGATGGTGGCGCTATAACAGACCCTTTTGCGTATTGACCCATAACTCACACCCATTTAAGCCTGCTAGATTTTCCAAAAAAAAAAACGAACTCGTCCTAGGCCATTTGCCCGAATGAGCCCAAACTTTTTCTGTGTCATCTCTGGACTTCCCTGATCTAAAGTTGTATAAAGAATTTGGATACGTGAAACCGTCTTGAAATGATAAATGTTTAAACTTTGACACTATGTCATCATAGATGACATCATAGATGACATCATAGATGACATCATAGATGACATCATCAGTGATGTCACAAGACTGTCACCTTCTCTATGACGACGTCAGTTATGACATCATAAATGACATCATAAATGACATCATAAATGACATCATATGATGTCATTTATGATGACATCATAAGTCACCGGAAGCTTGGACCCCGCATCGCCGCTTGCGGCTATATTTATTATTATTATTATTATTATTATTATTATTATTATTATTATTATTATTATTATTATTATTATTTTAAAGCCATGCAGATTGCAACGCAGCATTGCCAAAATATATAAGTTGGGAAGAGATGCCGTTGGTTACAGTGCCGGGCAATAAAAAGGGTTGTGGATTTCTTTGAGGCCTGAGCAGTCAGTGAAAGGCACTGTGGGGTCTCCATAGTTCACATGGCAAACTCTCAAAAACCCATGGGGGGTTGCCCTCCCTCCCTCCCCTGTCATGCCTTAACTGAGCCTAGTGTTGACACAGTGCTGGCCAATCTAATTTTGATTGTCAGGAGCAAGGAATGGTGATCCTCCCCCCGCCCCCCTGAGATCATCAAGTTCATTTCTCTGGCTGCATAGGGATTTTTCCCCCCCCTTTCTGCCCCCCTCTCCATCTCCCCATCTCCCCACCACTAGAACAATATTCAGCCGTTTCTGGGCCTCACAGAGTGAGCTCACTGGAGTTAATCTCTCAGGCCTCTCTCCTCTCCATTGCTCTCTCTCTCTCTCTCTCTCTCTCTCTCACTCGCACACTCTCTCCCTCTCTTTCTATTCAAAAAGCCATTGGAGAACAGCTTGAATTAGTGACAGTTATTATTCAGACTAATGAGTAAAAACTCAAAGGCAACAAAAGTGGACTGTGACATATAACAGCGTTCATAAATCATTCATTCTTGGCAAGGCAGACTGGTTAATAAGTAGGTGACAAATAACATTTGTGCAATCTGTAACATTTTAAATCACTTTTCGCTACAGATCAATCACAACAGTGACAAAAAACAGCAGACAATGATATCTGCGGTGGCAGTTTGCTTTGTAATGGAGGGAAGTCTGGTGAAATGACATGAAGCCGACATTGTTTCCCCAGATTTGTGCCGTCAGAAGACAGATGGCCCTCTACACCTCTGTGTGTGGACATGTGCATGCATGCGTCACAGAGAGAGAGGCAGAGCGCCGGGGACACATTCATCGCCAATATTATTTTAGATTCAAGTGCATATACTGTATATCAGTGAGTCAGTACAACCAACTTGTGACAACATCTGTAAATTGCAGTGCTCCGACTGTTTAGAAAAATAATCTTTGTCTATACTTGATGATAAATGACCAAAGCTGCGAATTAAGATACATTCATTATTCATGAATTCTCTGATACACTAATTTGGTTCAACGCTTTCCATCATTTCAAATTAAAGTATGCATGATGGGTTAATGCATAAAGGGTTACTTAATGTCTTTTGTGTGGTGCAGAAAGAGGGGGATTGGCCTGGTGATAAGCTATGACATTTGGGGGGAGAGTCAATTCAATCCAATTCAAACAGTCGCAGAGAAAATACGATTTCCTCACTGATTTGACTTGCAGACTGATCCTATGACAACCCAGCAGTGACCGTGTGTGGCTTTGTGGTGTAATTAATACTGTAATGTTATAAAGGGAGGGAAAGATCAGTTAATACGACTGGATCAGTCAAGCTATAAAAGGGCACATTGAAGAATAATGGCGATGGGGGTGGTGATCTGCTTTTGCATTGTAATAATTTGCATTTCTTTATTTGCTGAGGAGGGTAAATCCCCTAATTTACATAATCTCCATAAAAAACTATCAATAAAACTTCTATGCCATTAAAAACAAAACAAACATGGGAAGGGAAAGTTGTGTTTTTATAGGACTGACAAAATAATCTTTTGCAGGACAGACACACAATATTTTTCTCCTTATTTGTACCCATCTCCCCCCCCCCCGTTTTCCCCTAAATGTCCTGTGAAATGCTAGATAATAGAGAGATAGAACTTAGCACCATGAAGAGTTGGTGGCTGCAGTATGGCCAGTTGGCCAGATGGGGGCACTGGAGTTAAAGGTCAAAGTTGAAGGTTTGCCTACAAAATCCTTTCTGGATTGTTCAAATCTGCTATAACTATATATTTTTTCTTTATTGAAGAAGGGGGTTGGGGGGGGGTCTAGTGGCAGCGGGATATTGCTGTCTTTCAGATAATGTAATGGGCTCATTTTTAAAGCTAGAGTGAAGATACTGGGATCATAAACTAGAAGACCTACCATCTCATGCAAAACAAAAACAAAAACAAAAATCAAAATGTCATGGCCATTTTCAAATTGCACCCTCCAAATTTTTAACTGTCCCTCAGTCACTTCATCCTGGACCCGGGCCGGTTGAGAAGCAGTCATTTCCAAAGCCCTTTAAATATTTTCTCACCAGTAAACTTGGGTGTATATTAGGGATGTTCATTTTGAAAAATTTCCATAATCTAAAATCGGGGAAAATTAACGATCAATTATCGATTATCGATCATATTATTATTATTTTTTTTTAATATATATATATTTTTTTTTTTACAAAATGAATGCCTATGGCAGAAAATACGAAAGACAACGTGTTCTCCTCAATGAACTCTTTATTTCAATGTGTCTCCTCTCCAACACTCTGCTGTCCCCGGCGCATGCCGGTGTGAATTCCCCATGTTTAAAACAGTTTTGTTGGCACAAAGGCCCGTGACCAGCCAGAAAACTAGAGACTATATGAAGCTCCACCTCACGTTAGTCGGCTGTGCAATGGAGTGGGGCGAGGAGGAATGAATTCCACCCAAACCTAGTCCGCAATTTTTTTTATTTTTTTTTAATAATAACAAAATCGATAAGAATTCCACATGATCGATTCCATTCCTTAACGATCAATTATCGATTTTCGATAACTGATGAACATCCCTAGTGTATACTGTATCATTTGTGGACTGAGATTAGTAAATTACCTCGAACCCAGAATTAACCTCCTCCGCCAACACCAAATAATGCCAAATATTAATCAATATATTAAAGCCCCCCCCCACCCCCACCAGTGTATTTTGACAGTTTTAAGATATTTTGTATTTTTGTATCATGTCATTTCCTGACATGACATGACTGCCAAATATCTTTTGAAAAATAACTTAATTCTGTGCTCAAGTTAAAAAAGAAAGAAAAGCTGTCGCTAAAATGGGACGATCATGTATGACTATGGTGCGCTATAGTTACACGTATGACAATTATGATTCTGACTCAGGATGAGCTAGCATGTTAACTAGTGTTAACTCAAAACGCCACTGAGTGACTGAAACACGAGCCAGCTAGTAAGTATGAGTCAGGCTGATTTCAATCGTGAAATCCGTTTTGAAGTCCATTGCTCTGTTGTTGAGAAAATTGTGTTCTTCAGCGTTAGCTTGCGGCTAAGCTGCAGAGGAAGGTCCGTGAATCTCATATGTACTGTACCAGTAACAATAGTTACATGTAACTCTAGTTCTATGATCACAGGATCTTTATCCCTGTAGAAATCAAACATAACTAATTGCATTCAAATCTATTATTTAGGATAAGAATGGTGGCCATTTTGTTACCATCCACATTATACAGTATACTCAATGCCATAACTATCACAACAACATCAACATCAAGTTGATCAGAAAGGCAGGCATTAAGCTGTCTGTGGACCTATATCCATTTTATTTTATTTTTTATTATCAGTTTTTTTTTATCTGTTGTGTTTTAATGTCTTTGTCATCT